>NC_142036.1:30616522-31216522 GCF_982192425.1 Myodes glareolus | reverse complement strand
CTGATGCTCACTTTTCAGGAATCCAAATGATTGACAGCTGCTGAGTTTTCTTTTATGCATGCGCATTTTCGCCTCCATTAAACACATCATCCATTTTAAAGGTAGAAACAGTTCACCTGGAGGGTGGCTCCATCTCTGAAGTGCTTTTAAATGCAAGGACATAAGTTAGATTCATAGAAATTATGAAAGAAAAATGGGAAACAAACCGGTCACCCTTGTCTCTCCCACCTCCAACACCCCCCCACACCTTATATAATCTCAGTATTTGTGGGTAGAGTGAGGCAAATATGCTTCTGCAACTGAATTTAAGCCTCTTGACTACAACATAGAGAATTATACATTCTGACAAACACACCTTAAAAAGAGACCTGCTAGCCCATGCTACTTATGCCTTATTCCACTTGGAATATCTGGAATCTGTAGTTCCCCTACAAGTTTTTATTTAGTATGGCTGTGTCACCTGTGTGGACATCTTGACTTTCCTTTCTACTGACTAGACAGCTTTGGAGCCAGTTCTTAGAAGGTGGAAACAATTCAAATATACATAATGCTTGTATCTTGAACATGTCTTTATAATGTAGGTGGCAATTATTCTAATACTACTACCCACAACATATTTAGCCTATAACTTACTTATGCTTGATAAAACCCACTGAAAATTATATCCAGTAACAAACCTTTTACATATATAACAACCTCAAGGAAACACAGATACTGAAGGATCAGAAGGCAAACTAAAGATTTACTCTTTTATTTATCTTTTTTATTGACTTTTACTGAGCTCTACATTTTTCTCTGCTCTCCTCCCTGCCTCTCCCCTCCCATTTTTAATCCTGCACCAAGGTCCCCATGCTCCCAACTTACTCCGGATATCTTGTCTTTTTCTACTTCCTATGTAAATTTGATCTGTGTAAGTCTCTCTTAGTGTCCTCATTGTGGTCTAAGTTCTCTGAGATTGTGGTTTGTAGGTGGTTTTCTTTGCTTTATGTTTAAAATCCACCTATGAGTGAGTACATGTGATAATTGTCTTTCTGTGTCTGGGTTACCTCACTCAAAATATTGTTTTCTAGCTCCATTCATTTGCCTACAAAATTCAAGATGTTGTTATTTTTTTCTGCTGTGTAGTACTCCATTGTGTGACTGTACCACATTTTCCTTATCCATTCTTCAGTCGAGGGGCATTTAGGTTATTTCCAGGTTCTGGATATGGCAAACAAAGCTGCTATGAATAAAGTTGAACACAGGTCCTTGTGGCATGATTGAGCATCCATTGGATATATACCCAAAAGTGGTATTACTGGGTCCTGAGGAAGATTGTTTCCTAATTTTCTGAGAATTTGTCAGACTGACATCCAAAGGGGCTGTTCAACATGCGTAGGTCATCAGAGAAATGCAAATCAAACCAACTCTGAGATTCCATCTTATGCCTGTAAGAATGGCCAAGATCAAAACCCTGACTGCTCTTTGGCCTGGAGAAGGAGGGGGAGTGGGAGTGGGGGAAGGCGAGGGAAGTGGGAGGAGGAGAGGAGGTGAAAAATTTTAATAATAATAATAATAAACACTGATGGCAACTTATACTAGAGAGGTTGTGTGGAAAAGGGAACACTGCTGCATTGTTGGTGGGAATGCAAGCTGGTACAGCCTCTTTGGATGTCAGTGTGACGATTTCTCAGAAGATTTACTGTTTTGGCAAAGCCCTGGTTAGGATTGGTGTTCATTATTCCTAATTCTTTCTGTTCACTGGAATTTCTGGAAAAAAACAACTATTTGATTGAATCCTTTCTTTGTATTTATTTATTTATTTTTTGTAATTTTATTAAATTATAAAAGTTTCCATTTCCGCCCCTCCTCCCACCACCCTCCCACTCCCCCCACTCCCTCTCCTCCTCCCTCTCCATCCCTAAGAGCAGTCAGGGTTTCCTGCCCAGTGGGAAGTTCAAGTTCTTCCCGCCTCCCTCCAGGTCCAGGAAGGTGAGTGTCAAAAATTTCCACTTCCTCTCCTCCTCCCATCCCCCTCCCATTCTCCCACTCTCCCTCCACCCTCCCCTCCAGTCTTAAGATAGGGAAGGATACCCTGCCCTATGGGAAGTCCAAGGCCCTCCCCCCAACATCCAGGCCTAGGAAGGTGTGCATCCAAATAGACTAGGGTCCCAAAATGTCAGTACATGCAGTAGAAACAAGTCCCAGTGGCATTATCAATGGCTTCAAAGTCAGACCCCATTGTCAGTTGCATTCAGAGGCTGGTTTGATCACGTGCCCCATCAGTCCCAGTCCAGCTGGATTTGGTGAGTTCCCATTAGATCAGGCACACTGTCTCAATGGGTGGACCAATCCCTCGTGGTCCTGACTTCCTTGCTCCTCTTCTCCCTCCTTCTGCTCTTCACCTGGACCTTGAGAGCTCAGTTCAGTGCTCCAATGTGAGTCTCTGTCTCTATCTCCATCCATTTATATTCTATAAGTAAACTATGCTTTGCCAAACATATGTACATGTATCAAATTTTAAGGCAAAGGTAGAGAGAAGTTGTCCTCATAATAAGATTTGAACTTAGGCACAAAGACAATTATTCAAGTAGACAAGGCATAATCAAGGCTTCTATGCCCAAAGTCTAGTAGAAGCAGGAGATTTCTGGTCCCTTGAAAGGAATCCTTTAGTGCGTTTTTTGGATATAACTCTTCAAGAGAGTTACTGCAATCTTTCCCCACAGATGTAAGGCTTAGAATATTTTCTTGTGGGAATCATGTGGAATACTTTCTATTTCCTGAATTTTGTTATACTAATACCATAGCAGATTTATTTACTCAAGGATGTAGTTGAACATTGGTTCCCCAAATGGTTACATTTGAAAGAAGAGAGGCTTTTTCAGTGGATAGTGAATCTGTAGCAGAAGTGCCTTGCAATGAAAAAGGAAAACAAAATAGTAGTATCGTGCAACTAAATTATCACCTGAGGTCACATGAAATACAGAGTCTATTGAAACGCAAGCTTTTCATGGACTGTGTGATTGCTTCAATAGAATTTCATGATGAGATATAAATCCAGCAATAATGGGATAGGCTGTCTTTTCAACTGGACTAAACAATATAGCAAATAGTTCTAAATACTGGCTCAAGATAAATCTGTAAGCCAAACAACATCCATAATGACATCTCACAGTCTTAGAATTGAGGACTGTTGGTGACAAAAATACAGTTTCAATCTTATTTTATTTAGAGTTGAATTAAAACGATGTTGATTCTCAGCATAATTAGGTTCCTGTGGAATTTGAGACATTGTTTGAAGAGGATTGGAAATATGGAAAGTCCAGACTTATGAACTAACAAATTTCATGTGTTTCATTGACAGTACAGGTGCCTCATTCATTTTTATGTACACTAGTTTTTCCAATTTTTGAAGAACTAAGTCACTGATGCAACAAATAAAACATTGCTGCTCATGGTCTTGACATTTTCAGCACCCTGGGGTCTGCAATGCAACTTAGATTTCACCTCCAGATTAATGTAATGGACTATAAGAGCTTCCTTGCTGGGATTTTGAACCTGCCTTACATAGTCTAGCTTCGGTGGCAATCTGGAACCATGGGACAAGGCTCTGGAACTTTGTAAATATTTTATCTTTTCTGTATGCAATACCAATGCCATGTGAGTGGTGCTCTTAAGCTCAGGTGCCTATTCCTTATGGCACCTAGTCCTCCTTGGACCACAGTTGCTTCAGCATCTGTGCCCTTTTCACAGTGATCCTGGAGAAACTCGTACGAAGATGGCTGGATATTTTTTATTATTTTAATTTTTATTGGAAATAGATATTTTTCATATAATATATTCTGATTAAGATTTTTTCTCTCTCAAGTCCCTTCAGGTTCTCCCCACTTTCCCAGTAGCCCAAATGCCATCCTTTCTCTTCTTCTCTGATTATGAAGCAAATAGGTAACTAAGAACAATTGTATCAAACAGAATAGAACAAAACAAATAAACATTAAAAACTGAGACAAGATAACCAGGCCTGGTAATGCACACCTTTAAGACCAACACTCCAGAGCACAGACTTGAAATCTCTGTAAGTTCAAGGTCAGCCTAGTCTGTAAAGCAAGTTCTAGACAAACCACTAACGTACAGAAGAAGAGAAACACATTTGCACACACAGAAATCCCCTTAAAACAAAAAATTGGAAAACATTGAAAAATACAAAAGACTTATAAGACAGCAATATGCCTAAACAAAGCATTATGAAACAAAACCTTCCAAAAATACCATTGAGTTGGTTTTGTTTTGGCCATCTACTGCTGACCATGGGGCCTGTCTTTAAATGTGATTTGTATACCCAGTGAAATTCCATTGAAGAAAACTAATCTTTCCTTTGGAGCAGTTTTTGATTGAAGATAGCTTTCAGGTTAGGGATGGGTGCTTGTGTCCAATTCCCCTGTCAGCACTGGGTCCCCATCTTCTTTAGACCTGTTCAGGTCCTGTTCACACTGCCTCAGTTTCTGAAAGTCCATATGTGTCTCAGTCCTACTGTATCTAGAAGGCCCTGTATCAGTATCAGTCCTACTGTATCTAGAAGGCCCTGTATCAGTATCAGTCCTACTGTATCTAGAAGGCCCTGTATCAGTATCAGTCCTACTGTATCTAGAAGGCCCTGTATCAGTATCAGTCCTACTGTATCTAGAAGGCCCTGTTTCCCTGGTGCCTTCCATCCCTACTAGTTTCTGCAACCTTTTCTCTACTGTACTGGAAAGTTTCCTGTTGGAAAGAAAGAGTGGTGAGTTGCATCCCCAGCTCAGGCTTTGCTATTTCAAATAAATTTCTATTTCTACAATAGGATCCTTTGATGCATGGTGTCATGACCCAAGGTCACCTCTTTTCCTGTCACATAACATATAGCAAGAAGTTTCTTCTGAACACTTATGGCCTCTTTGCAGCACATTCCTTGAGCACAACTTAAAATTGCCCCTTTTCTATTCATTGTGCACGTTATTTTACTTCATTTAATTATTATTTTTTGGTGTCCTTCTGAAAATGGTTTTGCTGTTTCTCATTGCAGACCTGATTTTTGTGGGACACTAAATAAACAGTAGTCATACAATAGTCTGAAATCTTCTCTTTATTGAAATTTATGTATTAATTTGTTATCTTTAAATATGATCTCATTCAAGTTTTAAGAACTCAGGTAGAATATAGTTGTAGAGATAATTATTAAAACCAGTTAGAATTTGTGCTACATACAGCTGCATATTTTTTTGCCAGAATTGTTTACATAAATGACTTATAACCCAGCTTCAGTACAGTTCATATTACCCTCTGAAAACTCTTGATGTGGGCTACCACTGTTTTCGATTTTCTTAGTGTGCTTGCCTACCAAGCTTTCACCAGGAAGGATCAACTGTGTTCAAAGTATTTAATGGATTTTCAAGTTCAAAGTTCTAAACACTTTCAATGTCTTCCACCAGACCAGTTCCAAAAGTATATGAATCCTAAAACAAAACAAAAACAAAACAACAAAAAGTATATGAATCATGTTGTAAGAGGTTTATCTCTAAAATGGCCCCACTTCTGGTGCCTGCTTTCTGTATCATTTACTTGTGTTGTTGCTATGATCTAAAAATAAACAAACAAAAGCAAAAAAACTCACAACTGATAAACAGGGCATAAGGAAAGAATGATCTATTTTTTTTTTCATACAGCTCTAGAATACAGTCTATCAGATCTAACTGAAATAAGAAGTTGAGGCAGAGAGCCACATTGTGGTGACAATCAGTATACAAAGGAAATGAACGCCCAGTCTCAGGTCACCTTTTACTTTTAATTCAGTTCAGTCAGCAGCTACAATTAAAGTGAGTCTTCCCAACGCAACCTACTATAAAAAGTCCTGATGAGGCATGTCCAGATGCCAGACACTTACCTACTATGAAATTTAGACCTCATCAGGATAACAATCAATATTAATCATACCATGGATTTTTCTCTCTTGGACATAGGTAAAGGGATGAAAATTACTCTTGAAATGAGTTCTGGGTTCAAGTGGTGATGGTGGAATTCTGGTGTGACTAAGAACAAATAGCAACACAAGGCACAATGTAAAGATGCTGCCTCTATTAAGTAATAATGATATCAGAAAGAAACTCATTCAACTCATTTCTTTAAGAGTAGTAAATTATCAGTATAGCATCATGGATACAACAATTAATTTAATTTGTACCTGAGATATAAAAATCATACAATTGAAGAAAAGGCTAGGTTTAGCAAATAGAAACCTGATGAATCATCACAATATATAATAGTAGTCATTCACTCAATTTTCTGGGCTGAAGTTACACTCCTTGAGGTATATCCAAATCTCCATGAGACCCTCTTCCTTTGCCCATGAAGAAGATGACTGTGTATTGAAAACAGGCAAGTCAGTAGGAGCTTACTCTAGTGTTAATTCCAGCCACTAATTTCATACAGGAAGAGAGTCAACTGAACTGGCATATGTCAGATGCAGCTACTTATTAATATAAAATGATATCAATTTCCATTATAAAAACCAATGGCCAATGATAATACGTGGATTGCTTTTAACTTCATCAACATTACTAATTGTTGACAGATATTTCTGTCCCGTCAGGTCCCACAGCCATTCAGTCCCAAAAAATACACCGAGGTTGTTATCAGTGAGGCATTTTCATCTTGCTTCCTCTGCGCCTGGGTGATGCCTGTGGACTGAGTCTTTCCTCTTCCCAGAATTCTTCTGTTCTCATCACCCTGTCTCTTCTTCCTGCTTGGATACTGGCCAATCAGCATTTTATTTCACAAGCAGTAGAAACAAATCTTTTCAGGGTAAAACCATTGACCCACAGCAACTAAGAATACCTAGGTTATTTTTTTTCTATTGCTATAACAAAAGCACTCAAGACAGGAAAATTTATAAAGAATAGATATTTGGTTGATTTGGTACTGAAAACTGGAAACTGAAAGTGTATGAGACAAGCATCTGCTTAGCAAGTGCTAGGGCCCTTTTTATTTCATCTTAACATGTTGAAGACAAAATAAGTATAGTAGCTTAGGTCTTTATCTTCTTATAAAATCTTTAGTTGCATGAGAGAGATCCTAAATTGATGGCTTTACTTAAAATTAACTAACATATTGAGGTCTTTCTCCAATGGTTATTGACAGGAGTTTGAGACTGTTTCCAATACCTTAATTTTGTGGGAACAGGGTCATTTTATAGCATGTGAGATATGGCAATTACTCCAAAGTTATATTATATTCTTGTACTAAAGGTTGTCTCTTATTTAATACAACCCATGACTGAAGATGGAGAGCTGAGAATGAAAGTCATTATAAGTAATTTGGAAATCAAAATGCATTCTAGAAGGTAGAAGAAATGATCAGGAAAATCCCACACTTGTCACAAATTTTGCCTGTGTTCATTGGGATATATTGGAATAATTTGTCTATAGAAATAGATTTAGCTCTTGTTGCATTCTCCAGTATTTTACAGAACTCACTCCACTGGTAATCTGCTGTTTACATGCTTGCATCCAATCTCTAGGACCACACATTTTTAGCACACTCCAAAAGAAGGCACTTTCTAGCATGTACATGCTGCGGTACAAGTTTTCTTATTTTACCTTCTTGCCATCAGTTACTGTGATTCAAAAATTCACATACAGTATTAGGAGAATATGGTCATGCAGTTTGAAAAATATTTCAAACCTTAAAGATATTAATAGCTTAGAATATTGGGGCTTTAAAATAAAGTCATGCCTTCTTTAAATATTAATATTATCTTCATACCAGTCTCTGAATTTTGAATAGGTTTTGGGAGAAGACAAAACCTTTGATATTGGACCCTGGGGACTGAGTCAATAGCTATCATTACTATTATGTGCCACCAGCTGCACGAAACAGCTAGCTATTTAAAACATGATAATGGACTACTGAAGACTCTGTTATAGCACCATTTCAATGAAAGTACCATTGGATATTGAGAGTACTGTTATTAAGAACAAGATATGTGGTCTAGAGTAATGAGTATTGAATGGGACTCCACCCACCTCTTGTATAAGTGTCATGTGGAAACATTAAAGGGAAAGAGACAAAGTATATTCCGCATTTCTCTGAAGAAATTTAAAATGATCTCAGTAGAGAGAGCGTTATACCTGAATCTGGAGCTGAGAAATTTATCAGAGTCTAGTCCTTGGCTGTGTCTGTTATCCCTGCTGATGGCATGGTTATGAGCACAGGAAATGAGAAATAAAAAGTGTCCTAAGAGATAGAAGTTGTCACAGCGCACATACTCCATTGAGAAAGCACATCTGGCTAAACTTAAAATTTTCAAGGGCTATACTATAGAGTTTATACACCTCTCTTAGTTGATAGACATACATCTGTAATATGTGCGCCATGAATGGACAGCTGATTTATACTTCAGACATCTTTGAGTTGGTTTACTCAAAGCATATATAGTTTAGAAAAAACACTATATATCTAAAGAATTCTAAGTATATTTACTATGAATATAATACATCTCTTGGTCTTTTGAAAATCTTATCTATATTAAATATAAAACTCATTAATTTTAGTTATGCTTAAGTGTCATAACTTATTGACTTATTTAACATTTTTAGAAATATTAAATGTTTAAATATCTGGAAACTTACTAATTTTGAATTTTCCATTATACATTTTCTTCCATAAAACCCAAATGTATTTATTCTGGGTACTACTTTACTTGAGTGGAAAGCAGTTTACCCAAATTTGATGATTCAATGGCTTGTTGTAAGGGCTTGTCTCAAATTCATAACAATAACTCCTTTTTGCATTCATTCAATTTCTGGTTTTTGAGATTTAATAATTTTAAAAACAAGAGAATAATCAGGAAATAAGATGGATATGTGTGACTTGAAGTGATACAAAAATATTTTCTCAGATGAAATCTTGAAGCACATTTTTCAGAGAGGCACAGATTATACTGGATTAAATTTTTTAATGATGTCTAAGAATGGTGCTGTATTTAGTCTAACAAGTAGTCAGAGCCAATGTATTTTTCATACTACTAGTACGCAAAAGATGAAGACATGAATGCTCCTACAATAAGATAATATGTATACTGCATCTTTCATACCTTGTGTTCATTATAAAATTTAATATGTTTTTATATTATTAATACTTGGATGTTAACGCTGAATTTTTTCATTTTGCTTGATTTGCTTTAATAGAAAGACAACATTTTTTGCAAACAGCATAAGTAAAATCTATCATCTCAGAACTCAGGAGACGGTTACAGGAGGATTGTTGTGATAATATTTGCCTATATACTGTCTCAGAGATATAATCTGATTCCAACTTTCCTGTAGTATATAGGTGCATATGTCAAATGCCCTAGAGTTTTCAGAATTCTTTCCTAAGCATGATTTTAATGTCTTTTCTGTCATGTGTGAAATTTCTCTGGAATGGATATCTAGCAATTGAATTGCTGAATTGGAAATTCAATTGCCACTTTTTATCTTTAAATCTTCAAATTGTTCTACCAGTAATACATGAAAATTCTCTGTTGACTGAGTTTTCTGTCCTGCCCAGTTCACACAGTCTTTAAGTCCCAAAGAAATCAGAAAGAGTTCTACATTAGATATAAACTTATTGGCCTAGTATTTCAGGCTTCTTATTAATTCTTACAACTTATATTAGCCCTTTATTCTTGTCTATGCTAGTCACGTGGCTTGGTACCTTATTCAGTGAGGCAGTCATGTCTTGCTTCTTCTGTGACAAGATCAAGACTGCAGAGGAATGAGTTCCTTCTTCCCAGAATTCTACTGTTCTCATTGACCTGCCTCTACTTCCTGTCTGGTTGTCCTGTCTATACTTCCTGCCTGGCCACTGGCCAATCTTATTAAATTGACAGAATACCGACCATTGCCCAACAGCAATTCTTTTTTCCACATTCTGGATATTTCCTTTTGTGAAACTTTTAAATATTTACTCAGCTTGTTAATAGTTCTATCAATCATCAGGATGACATATTAAATGTGTATCAATATCTGACAATCTTGTTTTATTTTGCTTATGTGGTCTTAAATAGATCTATTTTAGAATGCATTTTTGAAATTATTCATTTTTAATAAAATAATGACACATTCTTAGAAAGATATTTTTACTTGTTAAAGTTTGACTATTTTGATGTATTTCCATACAATTTTATTTTTATTCTTTTCTCTTCTTTATACCAACTCTTGATGTGTTTAAAGTAATTATTTAGTAATTAATGATAGTTATATCATTTTTTCCATTTCCCTCACTCCCACCAAACTTTTCTCTGTACTCTCCATGCTTTCATTCAAATGTATATCATCTTTAAAATTGCTGTTACATGTGTGTGTGCCTGTATTCCTAAATATATAAATGCAACACAATCAATCTGTACATAGTTACATGTATGTTTATGTTTTCGGTATTGATCATTTAGTACTGAACAATTGGAGGGAAACCTATAGCTATCACTTTACCAAACCAGCATTAATCTCTAAATATTTTCTCAATTGTTGGCTTTTATGTGTGTTTAAATTGTCTTTTCCAAGAATTTTTTTAAATGCTACTGAAGACATATATTCTGTTTCTTTTATTGTTAATGATTTACTCAGACTCTCAGCATGCCTTTTGAATAAAAGTTTGCATTAATCATCACTTTCTTATTTTTTGAACAATGAAACAATTTCAGACATAGTATTAATGGTCACCACCTGCCTACCTACATATGCTTTCTCACCAGGACTTTGAGTAAATGCATATTATAATTTAAAATTTTGCTATATTAAACATGGCATTACAAACATAACTAAAACAATAATGTTTATCAAGTAGGTCAAATTGGATCAGCTTTGTTTTTAGAAAGTAAAGTAATAAAGAAGAACATTAATATTTTTAGACAGAAGGCAAAACAAAGCATTTTTAACAGCATGTTGGATGTTGAAAAATGTTGTGTAAAGATCCAAATTGCATTTGAATTCTAATTTAATGACTGTTGATTTGGGTAATGTTTAAGGATTTGAACTGATATTAGGCAAATGTCACTGACAGGTGATCTATATATATTTTGAAATTTATGTGTGTATGTGCATTTGTGTACAGCCCAATATGTGTGGAAGTGTGCATGTGTATCAATGCTAGAGGTTAAACTCAACTGTATTTTTCAAGTGCCACTAAGCTTATATTTGAGAAAGGGGAATCTCTTTGCCTTGAGTTCATTAAATAGGCTGGGCTATCTGGCCAGACAAGGGTAATGATTCATTTATCTTTACCTACCAAATTGTGGGGTTACACGTACTTATCATCGTGCTTGGATTATTTAATTGATGACTATGGGTAAAACACAGGTCATCATGGCTTTGTTAGTGGCAAAATTCAAAATTCTGTTTTATGGGTTCTTAATATCGCTAATAAAGACTAAGAAGAGGAAGTTCAAGGAAAACATTTTTATACAATTTTGAGAATAAAACAACAAGGTATGGCTGTTCAAAATCTTGACAGCTATTAGGAGTAGGGATATGGAGGAGAAGAAACAAGAGGAGGAGAGGCCTTTTGAGTCTCATTTAAGGAAAACAGCTTGACTTTGCAATGGAGCCTGGCAACGAACTGCTTGGCCATAGGGGTTAGGGCTTCAGAAAACGACTGAGAAAAATCAGAGTAGCAATTACTTCTTACCAATATCCAAAAGAAAAAGATTAAAAGAAGGTAAAAGAAAAACTACACTTTTGTGAGTTTGAACTTGTGCAAGCCAGAAGATGCTGGGCTGATAGTTCTGGATGAGTCTATAAAGAGGAAGGGGCTTCTGAGAGAGAAAGAAAAGTACATTATCTACCTAAAGGGATAATTATTCTTCCATTCTCCTTAGTGTGTCATTAATGTGAATCACCTTCCCTGGAGAACAGATGCTTGACAAGATGATTCACTGGCTTAAGTTGATTAACTCTTAAGGGAGAAGATCAAAGTATGTAATATTTTAATCATTGGAGTACATCAGAATGTCATGTCTCTAACCAAAACCAGTGGCATCCCTTTTTTTTTTTGACCAAGCAGTTCAAGGAGGAATACAAATCCAGTCACAAGAGAGGGCTTCATTCTCAATGGCCTCTAGAGCGATAAATCTTTGTTTATCATAATCTTTGTTTATACATTAAACTTGAATAGCATCACTTTACAACTAAGCTATTGTTTCTACTGCAACAACTATATTAAGAAGCATCTTTTCAAAACAATTGAAGGGAAGTCTTCAACTTTTGACATGTTTTATTTTTATTGAGTACCCTTCTGGGTAAGTAGCCTTTTAGAAGCAATTTGAATTTCTCCTCTTGAAGAAGCATTTGTTCTACCACTATAAGTTTTTAGGCTCTTTTAAATTATAGTGTTACAAGTACAATTAGAGAAACGGCATAGTGACCACCTTTATGTTTAGATTAAAACTATCATAAGGAAATATTATTAGCCCCATGAAATAAGAACTGATTTTTCTTAGCTCATCTGTTAATCCATAACTTAAATATAGTATTCATTTATTAAAAGATTTAAATATTTTGCTTTTACTGACATTGAATAAGTTTTTAGAATAAATACAAACCAGGAATATATTTTTCAGTGGTTTACAAAAATTTATGAATTACCTATTATTAAACATATTATTTTGAAAAGTTTTTGCTTTGCAAATCTATTGCCATTCTTTTCATCAGAGAAAATAACATGATGTCATAGCACTTTGGACATTACTCAATGTAAAATCACCCTAAAATCACTTAACTTTGATTCTATTTGTTATATAGTGAATTGATTTTTTTCTTGACATTCTTGGCATTCATGGGCATATCCTATAGCTAGGCAACGAGTGGATTTTTCCCTCTTTCTCATATCCATCAGCTTACAAACACTGTTTGAAGAGGTCATTTACTAGATATGAGGGGGTGAGTTCTAGATATTTAGCTGTGCATCTGAATTCAGAGCACATATGCATTCCACTCATGTTCTATTTGAGGGTCTAGCACAGATAGTCTGCTTATTTGAATTCAGTGTTGAGCAACGTTGCAACCTAGAAAACAAAGTCATTCTTCCATGGAGTACATGTAACTTGAAAAGGTGCCTGTGTGGTTATCTTAGATGACAAATCTTCCAGAAACATCAAGGGAGTGCCATTTGCCTAATCGTGCCTGGGTAGAGAATATGTAGTGAATCACTGAGGGTGCCCCATTAAGTAATTTAAACCAAACTCCTCAGCAAGAGATCCCTGGAAAGACAGTGTAGTGTGCCATTTAGAAAGCTAAAGGAAATGACTACCTGAACTAAAGATTCTTCTACTATGGTACCTATTAGTATTCTCCCCAGAGCTACTCTGGCTTGCTGTATTTTCCTTAGAAGCACATGAAAGAAACACAGATCCAAGTATACTGTGCTTGCTTCACCAAAGCTGCCTTGGAGAGATTCTGCCCTGAGATGTGGAGATGCGGACTTTATTAAGTGCTCAGCCACAGGGATACTTTGATTGAGTCGCTTAACCTCTGTGCTCTTTGAAACTCCATTCCTCACCTGTTTTGCAGGGATGTTTTGAGGCTAAGTCTACTTTTACGGATCCTTCTCTGTGTGTTGCTATTAGTCATGGGGACAGAACTGAATATCAAGCTCTCTAAGAAATGATGAGGGAGATGTAGCCACAAAATTTTTACTTTGTTTTAAAATTGAATGCAAAGGACCTGTGTTATTAATAGTTACCTAAAATTATGTGCTTTCACAATTCAGTCTCAGGTACTGGATCAAGTAAATTTGACTTTGTAATAATTGAGCTAGTGTCATCTATCACATGTCTTTCAATGTTATTCGATAAAAAATTAGAATCATTTATTTTTAATATAAATAACATTTTCAAAATACTGCTGAAAACAAAACCTTTCCACTGATATGTTTTTCAGATTTGCCCTGGTGAGTTCTTGGTAAAATGACTATAGTAAGAAAGCCAACAAGATTGCTTAGTGGATTAAAACACTTTCTGTTATTTCCAAGAACCAGAATTTTGTTCTCAGCACCCATAATCAGCAACTCCAGGTCTATAGAAACCACCACCCTCTTCTGACCTTCTAGAAAACTATCTATATATGTGACTATAAACACCCAGAGCCACATGCACATATACATAAATATTTTTAGAGGCTATAGTGAAGAGAATGGTGATTTTATTTACAGTCTTCCTATGCATAGTGTAGGTTTGTGATCACTATTAAAACATCATCTAACTACTGGTCACGAAAGCTGGTAGGCTTACTACAGATCTTTCCCTCTTTATCTTCTCTTCCAAACCCAATTCCAAGTCTCATTCCCACCTCTGCAGCAGACAAGATGCTATGGCTTCCCCTCCCTTACTGCTCCAATCTCCAAAATGCTGTGGGATAATGCTCTTGTACACTGTAAAGATTTGTGGCTCATATTGATTTAATAAAACACTAACTGGCCAGTATCCAGGCTGAGAGTATAGGTGGGGTGAACAAACTTGGAGAATTCTGGGAAGAGAAAAGACAGAGACACCGTCACCAGCCAGACACAGAGCAATCAAGATGAGAATGCCTTACTGAGAAAGTACCAAGACATATGGCTAAACATAGACAAGAATTATGGGTGAATTTAAGTCATAAGAACTAGTTAGTAATAAACCTGAGCAATAAGCCAAATAATTTATAATTAATATAAACATCTGTGTATTTATTGGGACCGAATGGCTGTAGGTCTTGGCAGGACAAAAACTTCTGTCTTTATAAGAAGAACAAAGTGAGCTTCTCCCTCAATCTTCCTACCCTTTTGCCCTATTTCATTATTCCCTTATTCATCTCTTTATCTTATTCTCCAACTACTACAGGAGTACTGGGCCAACTACTAGCCAAAGCATCCAGAAAAGCTAGTATACAAGAATAGTAGAATAGCACCTTACTCAGCAGTCAATGGAGAATCTTTTCCTGCAGCAGATGGGAACAAAATGGAGACCCACAGCCAGGCAATATGCAGAAAGTGGGAGATCTCAGAACACACAGCTCTAAAGAGAATGTCCCCATCAAATATCTACAGTCAAGAGATCAAGGAATCCTGCAGAAGAAGAAGCAGAAAGAGGGAAAGAGCCAGAATGGATGAAGAACTACAGTCCTTTCTAACGCTGATGGACAGACAAACTTAGGAACTCACAGAGTAGGAGGGGTAAGAAGTTTATGGGGAAAAGTCTATTTTCAATAAATGAGAAGTGTTATTAATTTATAGATTATTTTCTCCATGTAATTGTGAACTATCATTATGTTGTAAATACAAAAATGATACTCATGACACCATATTATCTTTACATTGTAATAAATCAATGTTTGGGTGATGAACATATGGATGTTTGCTAGTGTTAGATATAAACCAATTATGTACACACCTTTGTCTATTAATATCAAACAAATGGTAAAAGTTGACAATTAAAAGAAAATTTTAAGCTTTATCTCTTATTTCAGAGTTTGGAATACCTTTCATTGCAATTTGCAGATAAAAATGCAGTGTACATAAACTGTGATATTAGCATACCTTGAACAACACAATTAACAAGGCAGGATATGCTGCTGATGTCAGCTTGGTAAAATCATGCAATAAACTCCAACCAGATGTTGAAATAACATCTGGCTATTAACAACCCTTAAACAAATTGAAGAAGCATCTTTAAACTCCATCATGAAAGTTCTTTCTCAGGACTTGAGAAGCTTTAGGCAACAAAATAAAAAGGAATCCATTAATTTGTACCCAAGGGTCCATATGCTGTCTACAAATCAGACCTATTAGCTTTGCTTACCTTATGGTTTGGTTGCGCATGGAAATCCTCTTGACTGTCAAGGAGAGATAAAGGTGTATTTTAAAAATGCATGGCACCTTATCTCATGGAAGCAGGTGAGAAGGCTCACAGTGTTTGAACTGAGTGGCTTGAGCTTTTCCTTGCTGGTTCTTAACAGAGTCTCTGCCACAGAACTCGTGCCATGCAATCTGAACACGTTGTTTAGGGAACAGTGTCTGCCATCTGCTTAGGCTAAATGGCAGTGGCCCAGCCCCTGCTTCCTTTATGCCCCTGAAACTTGACTATTAGATTTTAATTACACAGCTATATGATTAAATCAAAGAGATTGAAAGGTTAAAGCTAATGTTCCTAGAGGTGATGCAGGCCCCAAGGCGTCTGAAACAGCTGGCATTTGGGAACCAAGCTCTCTCTTGGCATGCCAAAGAGGAAGAAGTAATGAACTCCTTTGGGGTGAAACTGCCTTAGTTTTATTACATGAAGTTCTGACTGAGAGAGAACTTTAATTCTCAAGTCTAAAAAATGAATTTGAAATCAGTTGTTTCTAATTTTCAGGAAAAAAAATACCTAAAAACTTAGCTTTTGTTTGTTTGTTTTTTGTTCCTTGTTTTGCTTTTTTTCTAATTTGGCATTTTTATGTCTTTCACTATTTGAGTCATTTGAGAGCCGTGAAAATATGGGTGTGTTTTCTGAAAATTAAGAGACAATGGAGAATTAGAATCACATTTTCAAGGGGTGGATTGTCTCATTCTTACTTCCAAGAATTCAATAGATATTTTCTGATAGATTTTGACCTGGAAAAGAAAATTTAGTAATCATTTCAGAGTGTGATGTAGAAATGAGTGAATGAGGAGAAATATTAGTTGAAAATAATCTCGTGGGCATTATGGTGCAATGCAGCACAGAGGTGAGGATGTCTGCCCTTATGAAGTTGCAAACAGTACAAGGGATCAAAGATTGCTCTGCCACATGCTGATGTTAACAAATGGCTTATAATTTCTTCACTCTCATATACAAAATGGAATGCTAATAAAATGTATCTTATAGGATAATTCATCAGGATTAATATATATGTTCACCACAAATTTTTAATGTACAACTTTTGTGACATGATCTTTAAATGCTAGTTTAGAGGAACTTTGACTAGTTGAGGGGAACTTCCAATATCTATGTATTTTGTCTAAATATTTCAATGTATTTCTCTTCTAGGTATCTATCAGTCACTATTATGACCACTGGCAAGTTCTTTCCTAACTCAATAGAAGATGCTCTAGAAATTTCAAAGGTCATATGGTATAATTCTAGTAACACATGAACTCTAGGCCACAGTGATTTTCATCATTGTTGTAATGATGCAAAATACCTTTCTCAGGAGGAATGTAGTATTGAAAGTATCTGTATTATCCAAAATTTTCCTATTATTCAGTTTAGTTTTCTTCTTATTTATTTATTTAGTTAGTTAATTAGTTAGTTAGTTAGTTAGTTACTGTGATAAAATATCATGTCCAATGAAACTTACATAAGATTTTATTGGGTACTTACAATGTCAGAGGATTAGAGTTCATAACCATTATGTTGGGGAACATAGCAGGTAGGCAGACAGAAACGGCTTTGGGGCAGTAGCTGAAACCTTATATCATAATCTTCACATAGGACCCAGAGAGAAGTAACTTGGAATGACGTAGGCTTTGAGACCTCAAATCCAGTGCCTAGAGATTTACCTACTCCAAGAAAACCACACCTTCTAATACTTTTAAAATAGTTCCACCAACTGGGAATCAAGTATTTGAATATGTACTTATGGATGGCATTCTCATTCAAACCACTACAAATGACTAATTCCTAATTTGCCTTACAAAAATCTTATTCATACAATATATGTCAATTTGTTGCTTAGAAGTGTGAGACTATGTTTTGCCAAAGGAACTGTTACTCACAGTGATTTAGAAAGAGAGGGTATGACATGTTAATCAAGTCTAGATAAAAGGAGAAATAGATGTTAAATTTAGAATAGCATAGTAACTTCAGGTAAGAATAAGAATTTTGTTACAGTGAGCACAGTAGAGACAGTAAACAACAAAATTCATAATCCTGTTTAATGCTATATGGAATGTCCATTGTGACCATGACCATGCCTTTAATTTCACAGATAGAAAAAGTTCATTCCTGGTGTGAATCCAACATGCTGCTGTTGCAAATGCAAAGCTTTCATTTTTGAAAAACTATACCATATTGCAATGTGTTGAACAATTTCCCCAACATTAATAGACCCTTTTCTGTGGGAAGGACTTCTCAAGAGAATAAGAAGTGGTACTTTCCCTATCATGTTATAAGCACCCTAGGATTCATGCAGAATTGACTTTACTTTGCGAAGGAATAGACTGAAGATGAGAGATCTACTGAAGCTCATTTCAGTTGTAGATACCATGAGCCAAGCCTGTCTCCAATTTAAGCAGATCATGTTGAAATTTGTGAGATAGTTCTTGTTACAGTCCAGGATTTGGAAGAAAATAAGTACTAGCTTGTATAAAACATTAATAAATAATATAACTACAGAACTAATGAAGGTTTTGTGAGAGTCAAGAAGCATAAATAATTGTCTATGCTCTCCTATAATTCACAATGGACATGGGTGAGCAAGTTAAAACACTCTTCCAAAGAGAGATAGACTGCGGATAATTATTGTAGGTTATGTCACTACTCTGAACATTATTGAATTTGTTGTTATAGATTATATTAAGGTATTTAAAAGCAGACACCTGGCACTAGGAAGATGACTTAGTAGATGGACCACTTCATTCAAGGTGTGTGGATTAAAGCTCAGTTCCACAGATTCTCCCCCCACCCCAAGCTTGGTGACCTCTTGTAATATCTACAATGTTAAAGCAGAGACAAGGAATGGTCAGAATAAACCTAGTAGCTATATTAACCAGAATCAGTGCAGTCAGGGTTCAGCATGAGACGCTATCTCAGTAAGAAAAGTGGAAAGGAGCTGAGAAGACACGATATGTCAACTCTGGGGTTAGGGAGGTGGCTCAGAGGTTAAGAGTGCTGTCAGTTCTTCCAAGGTCCTGAATTTAACTCCCAGCAACCACATGGCTACTCACAACCATCTATAATGAGATCTGTTGCCCTCTTCTGGCCTGCAGGCATACGTGCAGGCAGAACACTGTGTGTGTGTGTGTGTGTGTGTGTGTGTGTGTGTGTGTGTGTGTGTATACAAAGTTTTAAAAAATATTTATTATAAATAAATTTTTTTAAAAAAATAACTCTTGGCTTTCACACAAAGGTACATGTGTACCTGTACTCACTCACATGCAAGTACACATATATGTATACACATCAAAGATACATATAAAAAGAAGAAAAGGAGAGAAGCCACACTTTGAGGAATGTAGACTGTATCTGAGGCTCCCACATCACTAGTTTTCTTTTTATTTGTCATAAATTATTTTTGTAGTAGATTTTCTTAATCCCTTACACTTCTTAGAACTACTTTCACAATGATGCTCAGTGCTTTTTATATCCTAAGTATTTATTTTTTATTATGATATCAAGGTAGTTACGTTTTCCTATATCCTGATATACTTTAATATTTTGAATAAAATAAAAGTACATTATGTTTTTCCTCATTTTTCTTCTTTCAGACCTTCCTGGATACGTTCCATTGAACATCAGCCATGTCACCCAACTCTAGTTGAGAATCTTTTTTATTGATTACTATTGTTTTATGTGTATGAGTATTCTGTATACACAAAAGTAACCTGATGAATTTCCTTTTGTTTTTTGTGTGTGTGGTTTTAGGTCTAACCATTCTAAATATGTGTTCTGAAAATGTAATCTTTCTCATCCTGAATACTGAAGGAAGCTATGGAATCTTTCACTGTATATTATACTTGGGGTACCAAAACTTTCCCCTTAGAAGAGACATGTGGCACCAAATGTTGAGTGAAGCTCAAAAGATAAATAGATTGAGTAAATTCCTTTGAATTTGACATTATAAAGGATTGTATAAATCATGACTGTTGAAAATTAGAGACAAGCAAGGTAATGAAGGTATAGAAATCTGAGACCATGATATATTGGATATATTTGGCTAGTATCTCTCTACATATCTTTATCTCTGCCTATCTTTGTATCTATGTATCTATGTATCAATCTATCTATCTACTTTATCTTTGCTCTGAATATTATTTATTTTATTGCTACTGATTATATAAAGGTATTTAGATGTATCTATTGGTATATATACATGACATATATACATATATATCAGTAGACATATATACACATAGATATACAGATAAATGAATATATCAAACCATGTAAGCAAGCTATTTTTATCTGGAAAAACATTAAAAATAACAATATTTTGAAAATAAAAAAATTCTACAAAGCCAGAATGCAGACTTTGGTACTAAGTGATATCTATTTTTTCCTATCCATCATTTGCTTTCTGCTCCAAAATAAAGCCAAAGGCAGAGAAAATTGTTATACATGGATGAATTTTATTTACATGTATAAATGATTTCCTAGAATTCTCATTTTTTAAAGTTTCAGTGGAATCATAGAAAACCACAGTCCTAAGAAACCACAAGCATGTTTTACCTTGAATATCCCTCATCTGTTTGTTCAAGTACTGGTAGAAAGAATAAGAGGACAAAATTCCATCTTGCTCCAAATGTAGAACAGAAAAAGATGAAAAGAAAAGCAATGTAATTAGTCAGTTAGATAGCAAGTACGTGCTGACTATTACTCATTTCTTCTTATATAGATATAGATATAGATTATATATGATGTAGATGGGCCTTCTGTCTATGTGTTATTTTCATTGGTTAATAAAGAGACTGCCTTGGCCCTCTGATAGGACAGAAAATTAGGTAGGTGGAGTAAACAGAATAGAATGCTGGGAAGAGGGCAATGAGACAGACGCAATGGATCCAGCCACCAGGGCAGACATGCTGAATCTTTTCCGGTAAGCCACCACCTCGTGGTGCTACACAGATTATTAGAAATGGGTTAATCAAGATGTGAGAGTTAGCCAGTAACTAACTCTCTAGAGATAATGGACCAGGCAGTGTTTAAATGAATACAATTTGTGTGTTGTTATTTCTGGGGCTAAGCTAGCCATGCGGGAGCCAGATGGGATGAAAAGCAGGCCTGCCCACAGCTCCTTACTACAGATATAGATATAGATATGCTACTCCTTATTACTCCCCACACTGTTTTCTTATCAATTTCAGGAACTGGCAAGTACCATTTGGACCCATGTGGTTCCCTGAGAGAAATGGTTCCCATGGGCTTACATATTTAAATGCTTGGTTAGCAGGTGGTGCAACTGTTTGGGAAGGATTGAGAGGTCTGATCTCACTGGAAGGAGTGTATCAATGGGAGCTGGCTCTTAGGTTTTTAAATCCCATGGTATTTCAAGTTAGTTCTCTTTGCCTTCTATGTCTGACTGCTTGCTGCCATGCTCCCTAGCTTGATAGTCATGGAATCTAACCTCTGAAATTTTTAGTCCTCAGTGAGCTCTGTCTTCTATAATTGGACTCGGTCATGGTGTATTATCATAGCAAACAGAAAGTAACTAAATGAGAGATTAAAACAATTATATCAATAGTTCACAGGAAGTGGGGTATTTTTGTGGCATGTCATACTATGCTGTTTGTTGAAGGAATGAGGAAGACTTTGCATCTGGGAACTGTAAATGGGTCATCCCAGTAGGAGTTTGGATGACAGTAGTTCTGCAAAAATATGGACTATGGAGGTCCTACTCAGGAGGTTTCAGAGGAGAAAAATATTAACAACTGAACTAGAGAACATTCTTATTACATCTTCGAAGACTGTGACTTTTCTCTACCCTTATCTTACAAATCAGCCCAAGGCTAAGTTGCAAAGCTTTCGACTAATTTTATTGGCAGAAATGATCTCAAGACAGACTAGTACTGTGAAACCTCTTATGAAGTTCTACAGTGAAAAAGAGCAAGTGGGGCACAATAAAATGAAAATGAATAGTGTGAGGAGAAAAAAGAGCACCAGGAAACTAAATGCTGAAGTCAAAACTTGTGCTAAAAGAGAAAATCAGAGGCATGATCCAGAATAGAATGAAAGGAGGAGTGTCCTTAAGGCAAGACCCTTCCTAGCTGAGATTCCAAAGTATAAAAAAAATACCCAATGAATTTTCCATGTGTAAAATGCAACTGCAAGGGAAAAGCTTATTCAACAAATCAAATATTGTACAAATGTAATTCATGAAGGGGTGCATGAGCTATCCGAAGAAGGAGTCAAATTTGGTAGGATCTGCCACTTTGTTCTGGATTTAGTGTTGTGAAGGTGGAATTAACTAAAGTGTTACAGAATCTTTCTCCGAGGATCAGAGAGATGTAGAGGCCAGTTGTATGCAACAGATACCCTGCATGGAGACTCTGGGAAGCCATTGTGGAAAGATATGAAATTGAAACCCAGATTACACAGGAGAACCATGGATGCTGAGGTGCCATAGCTGTTGGATATCAGTCAGCAGGAGATGCATAAAGGAAATGGAACAAACTCAAGAAAGAAAAAAGTGTATTGTGGTCATCATTGCCGGGAGAATGGAGTGACCTAAGCTCATCACACGAAATATAGTGTTTCAGAATTTGGAGATCATCCTGCAGAGTTTTAGTCTTGCTTTGGTCCATTATTTCTCCATTATATCTTTATTTGTCACTCTTAGAATGGTAAATTATATTCTAATACATTCTGTGTTGGAAGTATATAATTCACATTTTATTTTGATTTTGTGTGGAAAGGTGGTTACAGCTCAAAATTGCCTTGAATTTCAGGAGAAATTTTGAACTTCTAAATTGTGGTGAGATTTTGAAAGAGTATGGGATTTTTGAATTTGAACTAAATACAAGTTGCATTATAATAAGAGCCTATAGGGGCCAAGTATAGAAAATAATAGTTTGGATGAGAATGGACCCCATGAACTCACATTTTTAATACTTGATCCCCAGTGGGTGCAACTTTTTGGGATAGATTGGCAGTATGACCCTGTTTAATGATATGTGTTATTGAGGGGTAGGTTTTAAGTTTGCAAAAGTCCATGCCTTTCTGTGTTAGCTCTCTTTACTTCCTACAATGCATAAAGATGTGAACTCTCAGCTACTAATCCAGTACCATGTCTGCTTGCCTGCTGCAGTGTTCATCAGCAGGATGCTGATGGACTCTAACCCTCTGAAGATTAAAGTCTCCAATAAATTCTTCTATTAGTTCCCTTCATCACAGAATATTATCAAAGAATTAGAACCATATTGGCTCAACTTAAATGGAAACTGCTCATTTATTTTCTGATTGCCCAGACATGAATAATTACACAGAAACCATATTAATTGCAGCATTTTTTGGCGAATGACTCACGCATATTTTTAGCTAGCTCTTACATCTTTTTTTTCTATTACTTTAATGTTTGGTCACACTCATATCATATTTTCATGCTTTATAACAGAGACTGAATGTAACACTGATCAATAATTCATTTGATAGATAATATTGTATTTTATCCCCTTGAAAAATAAAAATATGTCTTGTGAAAAAATATATATTGTGTTTCTGATAGCTCTTACATCTTAAATTAATCCATTTTGTTAATCTGTATATCACCACAATATTGTGACCTACTGGTAAGTTTCCAGGGTTCCATCATCTTTCTTCTTCAGTAGATACATGGCTTCTCCTTGACTCTACATACTCTCTCTATATATCTGTTCAGATTTCACACCTGGCTTTATATTGCCCTGCCATAGGACGAAAAAGCTTCTTTATTAACCAATGGTAGCTAAACATATTCCTAGCATGAAGGGAAGAATCTCACATCATTTCAATTTTCTAATCAGTGATGGAATCATGACTATATGGAATTTAATAACTCTTTATCTCATCTCCTCATGCTTTGCAATGTTTTTTGTTAAGGATAAAAACAATTCCTGATCATGATACATTTTTTTTCAAATATAAAGCATTTAGCAATGTAGATATTTAGTTTTTTTTTCTAATTTCTTTTTTTTTATTAAATTATAAAAGTTTCCATTTCAGCCCCTCCTCCTACCACCTCCCCACCCTCCCACTCCCTCTCCTCCTCCCTCTCCATCCCCCAGAGCAGTCAGGGTTTCCTGTCCTGTGGGAAGCCCAAGCTCCTCCCCCCTCCCTCCAGGTCCAGGGAAGGTGAGAGTCCAAACAGACTGGAGCGCCAAAATCCAGTATATGCAGAGGAAGCAAGTCCCAGTGTCATTGTCAACGGCCCTTCAAAAAGACTCCGGGCCAGCCACATTTAAGAATCTGGCTGGATCACGTCCTCGCTCAGTCCCAGTCCAACAGGCCTTGGTGAACTCCCATTATATCAGTCCCCCTGTATCAGTGGGTGCTTGCATCCCTCGCAGTCCTGATTACTTTTTTTATTTTCTTCATCATTCTGTTCCCCATTTGGACTGTGGAGTGCTCAGTTCGGTGTTCCAATATGGGTCTCCATCCGTATTGCCATACAACGTCGAATGAAGGTTTCCTGTGCCCTTGCCTTCTTTGCTCACGATCTCCTTCCCTCTGCCTCTCATTTGGACCTAGGGAGCTAGGTCCAGTGTTCCAACGTGGTTCTCCGCCTCCATCTCCATCCATCGCCAGATGAGGGTTCTATGGTGACATGCAAAATATTCATCAGTATGGTTGTGGGCCAAGGCCGGTTCAGGCACCCTCTCCTCTGTCCAGAGAACCATCTGGGGATCTCTCCTTGGACCGGGGATCCCCTTTATAATCAAGACTCTTGTAAACCCTAAAATGATTCCCTTAGTTGAGGTATATACTTGCCTGATCCCATATCCATCCTTCCTCCCTCCCCCCATCCCAGTCCCCTGATCTTTCCCCAATCCTCCCCTACTCCCTTCTCTCTAACCCTCTCCCTCTCCGACAACCCTCCCACCCCCCCATGCATCCGAGGTTACCTGGGACTCTTGTCTATTTCCTACCTCCTGGCGGATAGCTAAATAATCTTCATCAGGTTCATCTTCTTATTTAGCTTCTCTAGGATCACGAATAATAGGCTCAAAGACCTTTAATTATGGTTAGAATCCACTTATGAGTGAATACATACCGTGTTCCTCTTTTTGGGTCTGGCTTACCTCACTCAGTAAAGCGTTTTCTATTTCCATCCATTTGCATGCAAAATTCAAGATGTCATTGTTTTTTACCGCTGAGTAAAACTCTAATGTGTATATGTTCCACACCTTTTTTAACCATTCTTCTATTGAGGGGCACCTAGGCTGTTTCCAGGTTCTGGCTATTACAAATAGTGCTGCTATGAACATAGTTGAACAAACGCTTTTGTAGTATGTTCAGGAATCTCTAGGGTATATTCCCAAGAGAGGAATTGCTGGGTCCTGAGGGAGGTTGACTCCCAGTTTCCTGAGAAACCGCCACACTGATTTCCACAGTGGCTGCACAAGTTTGCATTCCCACCAACAATGGATGAGTGTTCCCCTCATTCCACATCCTCTCCAGCATAGGCTATCATTGGTGTTTTTGACTTTAGCTATTCTGACAGGTGAAAGATGGTATCTCAAAGTGGTTTTGATTTGCATTTCCCTGATCGCTAGGGAGGTTGAGCATGACCTTAAGTGTCTTCTGGCCATTCGAAGTTCATCTGTTGTGAATTCTCTTATCACTTTCCAAAACTTTCTTTTAAGTAACTTTTAACTACTTTGAAAATATATAATGAGAAATATTTTCTCGGACTTCGTATTAGTTGTTTTTCTTGTAACAGAACTTCTAACAGAGGCAACTTAAGAGGGAATGGATCTATGTTGGCTCATGGTTTCTTGTGTGTCCATATGTCCTTGTAGGGAAGGCCTTTAGTATGAAATGGCCTTTTCAGTGTTATAGGGGCTTATGGTATGACTATTTTATAGTTTGATGAACCAAAAAGTAGGGTCCACTTATCTACTGGTAGACTGTTACTTTCAACACCTACTTACAGCAAGGTATTTCAAACTAAACTAGGTCACAGTTCCAAAGTTTCTACATCTTTTGCAAAAAGCACTGTGAGCTGATGGCATGAGCCTTTGTTCATTTCAAGTTCAAACTGTGACAGTGCCCTCCACTGATGCTGTAGTTAAGTGAACATCAACATGCCTAGCCCTCCTGGAGTTAATACTTTCAAATTCTCATGTTCACAATCTACAATTTTTATAGCCCAAGGGTTTGTAGAATTAGAGTTCTCCAGAAATTAATAATCAACAGAATATTTCCATCTACATATCAATATCTACATGCATTTCACATCGTATCCCATTCATATTATTTATCATATATATCTTTCTTCCAGTCTCATTATTAGGAATTGATTCATGTACATGCAAAGGCTGACTTTTCTCAATATCCACTTAGGAAGTTGTATATCAAGAGAATCATCATAGTAGTCCAAAGTCTAGTGTAAGTGACTGAGAAACAGACTAGCCAATGATGCATGCTTTGGAACACAAAGGACTGGTTTTCAGTCTGAAAGCCATAAAAGGCCAAGGCATTGCCTCAAGGATCCAAGCAGGGCCATTTCTCTTACATTCAGCTTTTTGTTCTACACAAGTTTTCAACTGTTTAGATGGGGCCCAGTCAATGAGAGGAGGGCAATTGTTTTTCAAGTCTATCAATTCATATACTTATTTTGTCCAGAGCTATAAATTTATACCTTCGAAATTTCTGCCCAAATATCTGACCATTTGGTTATAAGCTCGAGCCAACAGGTAAACTATAACATCTTGGAATTGAAGGGCTCAAAATTTACCTACATATGAAGTCAGATTTTCTGTGTAACTTAATTGTGTATAGTTAAAGATTATTCTAAGAAGAGACAGAAAAGTTATACAGGGCATAGTCATAGGTCCTTTTAAAGAAAGCCAAATAGATAAGAACGATCCCCTTTGCTGTGATGTCAGACACCACTGAACTGTGCACTGAACCTGTCACTGACAGTACCGAATCCATCAGTCTTTCTGTCCCACCCACCTGAGTCTGCTCTTGCTTGCTTCCAGAGCCTGTACTTAGACATGTTTATATTTTCTTTGTGTTCTTTTTAAAAATATCTTGACAGTAAAAGAATGTCATCTACAAAGAGTACCAAAATTTCAACTATACTTTGTCATGTTGATGACAGATTTTTAAGTAAATTTATTTTTAAAGTTTTTACACAAGTGTATACTGTACACGGAGCTCATTACCCCTGCATCCTCCTACCCTCTCTTTTCCCACCTCTTCCATTAAGATTCTCTGTTACTCTAAAGCAGTGATTCTTCATTTGTGGGTCATGACCCCTTTGAAAGTCATATAGCAGTTATCCTGCATTTCAGATATTTATTTATGATTTCCAACAGTAGCAAAAATATAGTTATGGAGTAGCAATGAAATAATTATATGGTTGGGGTCTCCACAATATAAGCATGAGGAACTATATTAAAGGGTCACAGCACCAGCAAGGTAGAGAACAACTGCTCTAGAGAGAATCAGTTTTAAACCCTGTTATGTATCTGTATAAAATCCAGGAACCACACAGAAAGAAAAAGATACAATATTTGACTTTCTGAGACCGGCTTAATTCAAATAATATGATTATTTCCAGTCACATTTATTTTTCCTGTAAATGGCATAATTTCATTCTTTATATAGTGGTGTAGGAGAAAACTGCTTTGGCCTGATAGAGCAGAATTTAGGTAGGCAGAGAAGGCAGAACTGACTTCTGGGAGGAAGAAAGCAGAGTCAGAGAGAAGCCATGGATCATCCGCCTGAGATGGATGCCGGTTAGAATCTTTCCCAGTAAGCCAGTGCCACGTGGCAATACACAGATTAATAGAAATGGGCTAAATCAAGGTTTAAGAGTTAGCCAATAAGATGTTAGAGCTAATTGGCCAAGCAATGATTTAATGAACATAGTTTCTGTGTGGTTATTTCAGGACTAAGCTAGCCAGGCAGCCGGGATGAACATGCAGTCTCTCCCTACAACAATATAGCAGAAAAGTTAAAATTTGCTGATATACAACAGGTTGCTTCATACTGATTAAACAACTGAAGGGAACATACTGAACAAACAACTCTTGAAACATACCTTGTAATTCTAAACATACACACATTGTATATGGGTGCTTTGAATTTCTCAAAACCAATACTAGAAGTAAAGCCATAGATTAGCCCAGAACATTAATAGTAGGTAACTTAGTATGCAACTTTCATGAATAGATGTCTCCTCCTGAGAAAACAGAGGGCGCTCATCCTGAAACTTGGATCATGATCTACAGATTTAAGGAGGAATTTGGGCATAGACACATATAATTGCCTTAACTGAAAAATTTCCACATGCTGCTCAATTTCTCCTATAATTAGAAATTTTAAAACATCACTGTAGGAGGAGAACAGCCTGACTGCCTGACTGGGAAGTGATTGCCGGTGCATAGACTGGCTAGCATGGGCTGCACACTG
This sequence comes from Myodes glareolus, assembly GCF_982192425.1. Lineage (NCBI taxonomy): Eukaryota > Metazoa > Chordata > Mammalia > Rodentia > Cricetidae > Myodes > Myodes glareolus. The sequence continues at coordinate 31,188,210 of NC_142036.1, read as the reverse complement.
ACTTTCCCTTGATCCAACCTGGACTCTTTCACCATGCTTGGAGATCACGATGTAGGGTTGCCTGACCCACAGACCAAAGAAGGAGGTCAAGAGACTCATTCACTGAAGCCAATGGATGCAGAGCGGGGGTAGAGGGGTGGGGGGTGGGGGGATGGGGAGTGGGGGGGAGGGGGTGTAATATAAATAAGCCCGATTTCCCGATTTGCACAATAAACAAACCTACAGAGACCTACTTTACTATTCACACGTGACTCGGTCTATGTCATTGACTTGATGCCTTCTCCCCCTCTCCCCCAAGGGGTGTCCGAGCAGGGTTGCCTGCAACATATCACCCCTCGCTGACCCTACCTACTTCATGCTATAGATGATATTATCTCATCTTTAATTATAAGATAATTTTTTGTGTTTAGAAATATAGTCACTCTTAGGGGATGAGGAGAACACGGATGGTTTTCCTGGAGCAGGTACATTCATAACACGCTTTTGGTGAAGGACAGGAAATGAGTGTCTAACATGATGTTTCTTTTACATTAATTTGAAGAACTGACCACTGGACAGATTAGTTTCTGTCTACTAAAAGTTGTTTGTAAATCATAATACTTTTAATTTCTGAGGAGCTTTGAATACAGTTTAGCTAATATCTGTGTTTTAATAGATTTTGTAGTTCACACCCTGTCACTGTTAATATCTACTAAACTTTCTTCTTTGTCCTGTTTCGTTCCTGAGTTGTTACTTAAGCAAACTGAGAGTTGTTTTATGTTCTTTCTCTCTGTGTTCATCCTTTTCCTAACAGTGTAAGGAGTTATATATCCAGAACATTGCTACTGGCTCATCATCTGTTGATGGTATTATATCATAGTTTTTCTTTTTTTTAAAAAAAAAAAAAGGTGTGCTGGAGGCTGTAGGTCATACAAATGTCACAGCCACTGTAGAGTTTTACTCTTCTGATAATTCAGAAAAAAAGAAAGCTTTTCAAAAATCCTGTGGATGCGACAAAAAATGCAGGAGAGGAGGAAAAGAGAAAGCAGAAGAAGTAATGGCTGTACTCATTTCCCCTAAACCAATGGAGCCGTCAACTTTGCAATTACTGAGATCCATTTCACTGGACTTTATAACTGGGAATGAAATGAGTGAGAAATGAGAATCCCTAATGAAGGCTCAGGTCCCCACCCACCGTGTTATCATCACATCCCACCCATGCCAGCATTCACTCACCAGCTTTGCAATTTGCAGCTTAATTTCTCATAACTCGCCAAGCGGTTCACATTCATTTACATTATTGCCGTTTAACACGCAGACAAAAAAGAAATATGGTTTAAGATCTGATGGCCTAGGCATTTTTTCCCCCTTTCTTTCTCTTTTGTCTAGTTGCGTTTGTTTTTGCTGCCGAAAACAAATGTCTCTGGAGCTCCGTTTAATTTAGCATGTCAAACTGCTTCCTTTAAAGGCAATTTGGAAATGCTTTATATGTGTGATAGACGATAGAGGCAAAAAGCCCAAGCAGAACAGGAAGTGATGCTTAAAGAAACAGTGGGAAATGTTAGCTGCATGCGTTTGAGTTCCTGGGAGATTGTTTTGTTGATGTTGATGATGGACACCAGTATTCCTGGACTAGACCGTAATGGACACAGTGGCAGATGGCATTTCTGGACCATGGACTAAGAGATTGCTTCTTTGTAACTTTTATTTTCTACTCTTTCTTTCTTTCTTTCTTTGTTTCTTTCTTTCTTTCTTTCTTTCTTTCTTTCTTTCTTTCTTTCTTTCTTGTGAGGAGTTTTATTGCAGTGAAGGGAATGGGGGGAGAGAAAGTGAGAGACAGAGAGATATGGGGACAGGAGGAAGAGAAAGAAAAATGCTTTTATTATTTTTCTTCTTTTTAATTTTTTTTTAAATTTTGCTGGCTTTTACTGTAACTTCAAAGTGGCACTTGCTACTTGCAGAAGCCCAAACATGATTTTCCTGAGGTCTTCTGAGTTTGTACACTCTGTGCATTCTTGATAATAAACATTTTGAATTATGCAAACAATTTTTACCATTGCTTGGGTTACTTTATCTTTCTTTGTTGAGTAATTTTAAAAAGTACTACCGAAGTCCAGTCTTTCTCCTTCCAGCTCTCGTTCCTGTTCTCTCTTTCTTCCTCTTCCCATTCTTTCTTCTCTTCTGTTCTTTCTCCCCCATTCATCTTCCTCCTGCTCTTCTTGCCTTTCTTTGTCTTTGCTCATCCACTATTTGCTCCACTATATATCTTCCACAAAAGTCAGATCTGATACAGACAGAAAGATATTCAAGAATTACTCTTTAAAAATAAAATTTGCATTCACTTTTTCAGAAGGAATTTTGATTTGTGGTGGTATCAAAGGAAAAATGTTTGGTAGTTTCTCATTTCTAACTCCAAAATATGAATAAATATAGTACTCGAATATGCAAGTATTTTTATTGAAAGTGAGCCTTGTCTGAAGTAATTATGAAAGTACATAATGTTTATTTATTTCACCTAATGGGTATCTGTGCTTTGATATAGAGATATTGATGTTTTATTAGAATTAATCCTATTTTGAATGAACTCAATGTGATAACTGGAAGTTGTGACACATACGCATACATGACATTGCATTTTTCTGTTGCTACTCAGATGGAATTCAGTTCTCAGTACACACCAAGCATGTGGTCTATTACTGAGCCACGTCTCAGAACTTTGAATTAGTTTCATAATAACCAAACTATCCTGAAATGTTGAGACATGATGGTTCTGAAAGGGCTTTAAAATTGCAACGGTAACTGACAAAAATGTGACACCATTGGAATGTTTGCAAGACTTTCTTTTGCATTGCCTTCTTTAAATATAACCAAAATTTTTTGTACTGAGTATCACTCCTATTTCCCAGTAAGAACATGGAATCTCAAAGAATTGGGTGCCTTCCCAATAGTAATAAAATATCACAGTCAAGAAGACAATCTCATGTCTTTGGCTTGAATCCCAGTGGAATTCAGTTTCTATTAAAAAAGTGCACAGATGAAAACTAGTCCTGGATTAGAACACACAATGTTGAAGAATTCTCTGTATAAGAAAGTATTATGCCTTTCTTCACTGTGACTTAATTTTCTATTCAGCTAAGTCTCAAATATGTTTTAATCTTTGCCAAACAGGAGTATCTTGAGACTTTTCTTTGCAATAAATAATAGACTATTGCAGAAAATTACAACCTGTTAAAATGCAAAAATGTGGGGCCCAGTCCCAGTTGATGAATTCACAACACAACTTTTATACATAAGGCTTAGGGATCATTGTGGAAGTGTAACATGAGGGGACAGGTTTGGGGTTTCCGTCCCGCCCGGTACCCCACAACCGGCAAATCCCAAAGAGAAATCACACACAGGACTCCATAAGGTTATAAACTGATTGGCCCATTATGTCAGGCTTCTTGTTAACTCTTATAGCTTATGTTACCACATTATCCTTATCTACATTAGTCACATGGCTCTGTACCTTTCTCAGCTGGGCAAGTTACATGCTGCCTCTTTGGTGGTCTGCACAGGAGTGACGGAGGGAGCTTCCTGCTTCCCAGAATACTCCCAGTCTCTTTGCTCCACCCCTACTTCCTGTCTGGCTTTCCCGCCTATATTGCCTGCCTGGCCAATCAGCGTTTTATTAAAATATGATTGACATAATACAGACAATTCTCCCACACCAGTGGAAGGGAGGGGATGGAAAGGCTTTAAGAGCTAAACGAATGGAAAGACTTTTGTGAGATTATGTCTCCTACGAATGTCAGAAGCTATATTCATGTCTTTCCAACATGGCTGTCTGAATATGACCTGGTAAGGATGGCACTCATGTATATGTAAATGTGGAAGCAGTGGAAGTTCTCTAGGTTTCAAGCCTAGACAAACAATAACAGACAACTGAGGAATGCAGATGGTGGGAAAAATAGTCTTTGCCAGGAATGAGCATACCAGTTGGTTTTCTAATACCAAACAGTAAGCTCCGAAAGCATATATACAAGTAACAAAGTTACATTACACAGACTGATAAGATTGTGTTTATGTAATTAAGAACACACACACACACACACACACACACACATGCGCATGCGCATGCGCACGCACACACACTAACAATTAAAGAAAAAGAAGACAAAATTGAAAGAGAGAAACATGCAAGGGCTGGGAGGGATGAAAAAGAAGGGGAATGATGTAATTATGCTATAATCTCAAAACAAAAACACAAAAAAGGAAAAAAAAACTTAAAACTTAAATTGGTACTTTTCTGTACCAGCAAATTTAGAACTACAAATTCCACCTAAAGTTTTTCCTTATTATTATTATTTTTATGAAATAATTCCTTAAAGTCAGACCTCTGAGAGTAATCAGGGCTTATTAAGGTGAGGTTGGACAATTAAGGTTAGTTATAGAGTGCTAGCATAGTAATTCTAATAAGGAAAGTCAAGCTATTCTGTCCTAAGATTCTGCTATTTGTAGGAGATCCGGCCCCCCTAGTGTGGACAATTTTCTTCCTTGGGGTTGTTAATCCAGAGCAGGAAACCTTTTATGACAGGCAGAGTAGAAACCCAGAAATCCCTGGTGCTTCGACATCTCCTGCTTTGCTTGTAGGGAATTATCTAACACAACCTGTAGTATCGAGTATCCATGTAAGGAGAAGCTGAATGTCAGGCCTGGGAAAGCTGAGTGATGAGGGACAGACGTAATTGCCCCAAGCAGGGAAAGAGAGGCTTTCATCTGGTTTTCAGGACAGACGACAGGGGAACAAATTGAAGGTACACTGTGGCAACTTATAGAGCAAAACTTGCCCATGCCACCCTCACTGGAATGTTAAGTGAAACAGGAAACACTAGTAATTAAAGTGCTGTGATGGTCTTGAAGTAACTTCAAAGACTGCAGTGGGAAAAGAAGGCTGAACATTCCCGAAATCTTTGTGGAAAGTGTTTACTCTTACGAGACTCTTGGAATTTTGGAGTTTAAACAAATCTATCTTGTTTTAGATCAAACACAGGGAAAAGAACAAATTCATAGGCACATACTGTCATCACGGCTGAAAGAGAAATCTAGACTATCAATTGCTCAGTGCCTAACCTGTTTTATCATAGGATATCTTGAAATAAACAACATATCACGAGCTCCATTTAGGTCACTTGCTTTTTCACTTTATCTCAGGACAGTTGATTCTGAATTGTCATATTGATTTAGAGATGGAATTACTTACGCACATGACCTTTAAAATGTGATAGTCTAGGCATCATAGTTAGCAGTTGCTATCTTCTGAAGCGTGCTGAATTGAAATCAACAACTCTGTTCTGACTAAAGCATCCTGTTCTGTCTAAAGCCAGTAATTCCAGGTTACCGTCCATCATAGGAGGGGACTCAAGGATTCACGAACTTGAAACAACTAGTCAATTCACACCCAGGTAAGAAAAAAGAGAAACAAATGAATTCATGCTCTCTTGATCACTTGTGTTCAACTCAATTTCTCTATTTATATAGTTCAAGTCCCTCCTACCTAGGGGATGGTATGCCCCACAGTGGGCTGTGTCTTCCCACATCAAGTAACTTAATTAAGACAGCCTCCCATAGCTATGCTTAGAGGCTTACCCAGTAGAAACTCTCACACTGTGACTCTCTTCCCAGGTGATTTTAGCTTATGTCAAGTTGACAATTAAAACTAGCCATCATACAAATGATAATATTGTTAGTATAGAAACACCCACTGTTGCTTATCCATTCCCAGCTTCCCAGAACTGTAATAATCACTCAGGAACTATTTTATTTCTAAAACTGTTTGGTCAATAGCTTAAGCATATTTTTAACTTGCTCTTATATCCCAAATTAACCCATCTCCTTTAACCTGTGTATCGCCTCTTGGCTGCGACTTACTGGCAAGGATCCGGTACATTTGTCTCCTTTCTGTGGCTACATGGCTTTCCTGTGACTTTGCCTACTCTCTCTCTATATCTCTTTCAGCCTGACTTTCCTCTGTTAAGCAATTGGCCGAAAGCAGCTTCTTTATTAATGAATGGCAATAAAACATATTCACAGCATATATCATCTTCCACATCAACCTACAGTTATAGGAAAATGTGTTCTCTGACTGCCAGGGATATTGAGAGAAGATAACTCTTAGGGCAAACTATGTAGATTCCTGAGAAAGTAGGATTTTTTTGCACATACATAATGCACAATATGATTTTCTCCAGGAGAGGTAATATTGATCAAATGGCCCATGGAAATTGGATATCCTGATGGAGTATTTCACTTTATATATACTTAGATGTACCTACTGAAATGACATAAAGTAGGAGAAAATAGTATCATTTCTCTCACCAGTGAATACATATGAAGTATTTCTCATATTATGAATCTTAGACTATATAAATGACTTCAGGATCCGACTCCCAACTCTGAGATTTATGTGATTAGTCCTTTAGAATATCACATGAGAATTTCTCATAGTACCTATTCCAATAAATAAATGCTTATTTTAAATAGCATCATTGCCTATCTACAATATACAGTATAGTTATTATAACAATAGTCCTAATACATTATTCTCAAGAGTTTCTTTCTAATTTTTAAATTACATTTCTTTACTTGTGTGTATGTGAGTAGGTATGTGTTTATGTGTGTGGGTCCACACATTCCAAGGTTTATCTGTGAAGGTCATAGGACATTTGAATAAGTTGGTTCTCTCCTTATACCATGTAGGTCTCTGGGATTGAACTCAGCTCGTCAGGTTTGGTATAAATTTAGCTTATACCTGATGAACCATCTCGTTGATGCTGAAGTGTTTTTAATATATACCTGAAAATATGTAATTTATCCTGCTTTGGTCTTAATGATGTAGAGTTTCACATACATTTTCTATCTTTTTTTCTTAAAACTAAGATTTGCAGATTTGATGTATCTTCTGTACCCTTAAAGACTGAAGAGTATGCTTTCCTCAACTTGACTGTACAGCAACACATTGTGTTCAGTAACTTCTTAAAGCTTCCTTGCTGAATTGTGTTTAATGCTGTAATTTTCTCTTTAATAAGATCGCCAATTAAACCACATTAATTATTTCCTAAATTTGCTGTGATCTACTTTCACATGATTGTTGTGATCATTAGCTTTTATTAAGCTTAGCAAAAATTTACAACTTTCATTTAAAATGATTTCAGGTTTCAAACAATATTACAAGGAACTCCTTATATCTATTTTTCAGAAGTCAGAATGGCAGAATGTTCTCAACTGCATTTATGATGGTCAAATCTAAGAATATAGCAAGGACATAATGCAATTAAGTTATAAAGTGCTGTGCTACATTACCTCATTTTTTCTACTAATGTATTGTGTTTTCTTTTGGTGTAGAGCAGTCCAAGATCCCACATTGCATTTAAGTCCCAGCCCTCCTTTGTCTCCTACAAGCTGGGAAGGCTCTTTATCTTTCTTGAATTTTCCTTTAGAAGACAACTGGGTATGTACTGTAACGGTCATTTTATTTTGGGGTTTGCTTTATATGCTGATGTGGGAGTCTGCTCTGTGTGCTGTGACTACCATTAATGAATAAAGGAACTGCTTTGGACCTATAGCAGGGCAGTACTTAGCTAGGTGGGGAAAACTAAACTGAATGGTGGGAGAAAAGAGGCTGAGTGAGGAGAAGCCATGTAGCCTTTCCAGAGGCAGATGCCAGAACTTTTACCCAGTAAACCACAGCTTTGTGGTGATACACAGATTAATAGAAATTGGTTAAATTAATATGTAAGAGTTAGCGAATAAGAAGCTAGAGCTAATGCAACAAGCAATAATTTAATTAATAGAGTATCTGTGTGGTTATTTCAGTTCTGGGTGACTGGGACATACAAATGGCCTTTACTCCAACAATGTGCCCTCATCATTAAATTCACTTTTTCATTTTTGATAGGAAACCACCAAGGTGTTCCATCTTTGTCACTGGACCCCATCAGAAAGCCCATGATGGGCTCTCTCAAGGCTGTGTTTATCTTTGATCACCTTTAAGTCTGACTACAAAAAAACATGTATATGAATTGCTGTATTACAACTTGATTGATGTGAGCTGTCAGCTATATATTAAAAATTAAATTTGAGGAATGATTATTGTTGGGCTAACAGTGTCAATTCTAGTTGAAAAGAGTGGAATTATCACTAAAGTTTGTGTTCCATCATTTAATTCTAGGAAACAAATTCTCAGATCTGAGCTTTTTCTAAGTTTTCTAAGAGATTTGTTTAAACTGCCGGTTTCCTTTCTCCTTTGATACATTTGGATGGAAGCTGCCACACTAACAGGACTGGCAAAACAATGCCTGTCCATCAGCAGCAGAGGAATTGCCTAGAACATACTTCCCAAAGAAGTTTTGAAATTTGCTCACAATCCTCCCATTTTTGGTTCGCATGTGTAAGAAGTACCCAAACGCACTCTTTATTTAAGAGCCTGGCCTGCCTTACCTCTATTAGTTGAAGGCTATTCAACTTAAATTTGGGTTAAAGGGCGCGAGATACCAACCAAATCGATTTTAATATTAGGAAAGAAGGAGAGATAAAAGCTATAACAATAAATGTCAGCAGCATACGTTTCAAAGAAAGTTTATCTGTGTGTGTCTCCCTGTGGGGAACATAATGAAACAAATTTCAGCCTCCTCAGAATTAAGACAGAAAAATCACATGATCACCATACCACTAAGAGCCTAGGAAATTGATATTTGGTTTGATGGATCATAAGTAAAGTTGATGTCATAATTTTTGTAAAGCTATATTACCATTCTATCCTCTTCATCACTGAATATAAAGAGTATTGTTAGGCCATGACTGTATTTTATCATTAAGTCAGAAACAATTTCTTTTAAATTAATATATTAATGTGATATTTCAATGTCTACCACTGATGGAATTGTGCACTTGTAACACAAAAATGCAGCTATCAGGACAAGGGAGATATCTCAGTCAGTAAGTATTTACAATGCAAATCTGAAGACCTCCAGTCAATCCCTAGAACACATATTTAAAGAGGATGGCATATGATGACATGTGTTTTATTCCTCAAATGAGGGAGTCCACAGACCAGTGGGTCCTTGCAGTTCAGTGACCCAGCAATCTAGCTGAATAGCCAAGGTTCAGGTCCATTAAAAGACTGTTCCTAGAAAAAAAAAAAAAAGGATGTTAACTTAAGAATGATGAACATGCACAGTCATGACAATAAACACTTGTTATTTACCTGTTTGGAAGAGGATCTAGTAATATTAGAGAGGAAAATAATTTTAAGTCCTTATATGATTCAGATTATTTAGGATGGAATTTACATTTCCGTATCACCATCTGTGAAAGATGTAATACAATGTGAACTAGGATGGAAAAATAGTTGAGGTGCTGGCATCCTTCAACACGCAAATATGAGTAACAAAGTGCGAGAATTTGAATCCATAGCCTTCATCCTACCACAAGGACACTTGCTCAATAAAGTTCACTGCTGTTGTATTCATAATAACCAAAAATTGGACACAATCCAGATGTTCCTTTGCAAAGAATGGATAAAGAAAATGTGGTACATTTACATATTGGAGTATTACTCAGTCATTTAAAAAATAAAAAAAAGCCATACAATTTTCAGACAAATGGATAGAACCAGAAAAAAATTGTCTAGTAACCCAGACCAATAAAGATAAATATAGGGGCTGGAGAGATGGCTCAGTGGTTGAGAGCACTGCCTGCTCTTCCAAAGGCTCTGAGTTCAATTCCCAGCAAACACATGAAGGCTAAAAACCATCTGTAATGAGATATGGTGCCCTTTTCTGGCCTGCAGGCATATGTTCAGACAGAATACTGAGAATACTATATACATAATAAATAAATAAAATCTTAAAAAAAGATAAATATGGGACTGGGTGACCTCACTCAGGATGATTCAGAATATATATGAAATAAAAACCAAGCTATAAACCATAGACTCAGGAAGGCTAGGTATAGAGGAAGGGACAAGGGAGGACATATGAATCTCCATGGAAGGAGGAGATAGAATAAATTAATGGGTGGATTCAAGTCATAGGAACTGGAGGATTAGGTGGAGAGAGGGGAAGGGAAATAGGGTTGAGAGAGGGGAAGTGGGGAAGGAAATGTAGAATTGAGAAATGTAGAATTGTGGAACATTTAAGGAGTGGCATGAAAATCTAGTGCAATGAGAACTTCCTAAAATATATGGGGATAATCCTAACGAAGTCTCCAAATAATGAGGGGCACAGAACACCAACTGGGGATCTCTTGTTATCAAAATGACACTTTCAGTACTGAGACTAGATTGCATCGAATTGAATTGTGGGCCAAGATTGCATCGAATTGAATTGTGGGCCAACAGGGTACCATGGAAATCTCAAAAACAAAACAAAACAAAAAAAACAGGCTGTTAGGAAGACAAGATGTTATTTTCTGCAAACTGACAGAAAGACCCCATTGCTGTAGACAGTACCCACACAACTCATTGAACATGGAAAGGTAAAGCTGGTACCTACATAGAACCTTCATCCCTATATTCTAGTGTCTTTAGCATGGGAAGGTACTCTGCAGGCTATCTAAAGAGAAACATAAATACTAACATAACCACAAAACCTTTGATCTATAATCTGTCCTGTCAGCAAATATGTTAGTGTAATGGTGGGGCACAAAGCTTTTTGGAGTAACCAACCAATGTCTGATTTGACTTAAGTTCCACTCCATTGGATGGAGCCCATACCCAATGTTGTTCTTTTGACAAGGGGAAAACAAAATACTACTGCTCTAAAAATCAAAGAGAGGAGAATAAGTGAATGACTCCAAATGATATGTGCATAGATCAGTGCCTTATTTAGCCACCATCAGAGAAGATTCCTTCAGCAGCAGATGGGATGAAAGACAGAAAATCACAAGTATGCATTACACACACAAACAGGTAGAGAGACCATGTAACATACTGTTCTGCATCAGATGTCTCCACTAAATCCTTTCCCTCAGAGCCTGGGGAATCCTAAAAGAGACAAAAAGAAAGAAAAAGAAAAGAAAAAGACAGACAGTGTAAGAGCCTGAGGGAATGAGGGAATGGAGGACATCAGGAGAACAAAGTCCTTTAAATCAGTATTAGCAAAGCTCCTATGAATTCACAGAGACTGGAGCAGAATGCATAGAACCTGCATGGATCTGTATCAGCTTTTTAACTATATGCAAGACCTTTAGTTTAATAATTTTTTGTGACTCCTGAGTATGTGAACAAATAGGCCTCTGATTCTTGTTCATTTGCTTAAAGTGGCTACCTTCTGTTCATTTGCCTTCTTCAACTTTAATGTGATGGTTTATTTTATCTTATTATATTATATGGTAATGGCTCCAAAAATTCCTTTATTGTACAGAATTGTTTGGTTATTTGTTTTTCCATAAGAAGTTGAGTGTTGTTCTGAAGGTCTGTGAAGAATTGTGTTAGGATTTTGATGGGGATTGCATTAATCTATAGATTACTTTTGGTAGGGTTGCCACTTTTATTATGTTGCTCCTACCTAGCCAAATCATGGGAGTTCTTTCCATTTTCTGGTATCTTCTTCAATTTCTCTCTTCAAAGACTTAAAGTTCTTGTTAAATAGGTCTTTCACTTCTTTGGTTAGTCTTACCCCAAGATATTTCATGTTATTTTGGCTATTGTGAAAGGTGATGTTTGTCTGATTTCTTTCTTAGCTTCTTTATGATTTGTATATGAAATGGCAACTGATTTTTTTTTTTGAGTTGGTCTTGTATCCTGCCACAACACCGAAGGCATTTATCAGCTGTAGGAGTTCCCTGGTAGAGTTTTGGTGGTCACTTATTTATACTATCATATCATCTGCAAATAACAAAAGTTTGACTTCTTCCTTTCCAATTCATATTCCCTTAATCTCTTTTGGTGTTTATTGCTTTAGCTAGAACTTCAAGAACTATGTTGAATAGATATGGAAAGAGTGGACAGACTTGTCTTATTATTGATTTAGTGGAATAGTTTTGAGTTTCTCTCAATTTAATTTAATGTTGCTGTTGGTTTGCTATATATTGCTTTTCAATTGTGTTTAGATATGTTCCTTGTATCATTGATCTCTCCAAGACTTTGATCATGAAGAGTGTTAGATTTGTCGAATGCTTTCTCAGCATCTAATGAGATGATAATATGTTTTTTTCTTTCAGTTTATTTATATGGTGTATTCTATTAACAGATTTTTCATATGTTTAACCATCTCTGCATCTCTGGGAAGAAGCCTACTTGATCATGGTGGATGATTTTTCTAATATGTTCTTGGATTTGGTTTCCCAGTATTTTATTAAGTATTTTTGCATCAGTGTTCATGAGGGAGATTGGTCTATAATTCCTTTTCTTGGTTGAATATTTGTGTGGTTTTGGTATCAGGGTAACTGTAGTCTCATAAAAAGAGTTTGTCAATGTTCCTTCTGTTTCTATTATGTGGAACAGTATTTGGAGTATAGGTATTAGGTCTTCTTTGAGGTTCTGGTATAATTCTGTGCTGAAACCAGGCAGCCCTGCGTATTTTTTATTTTTTATTTTTTGGTTGGGAGGATTTTGATTACTGTTTCTATTTACTTGCAGATATAGGTTTTTAAAATTTTTAAAATGTTTCTTGATTTAATTTTTTTATGTGGTACCTATCCAGAAAAAATTCAATTTCTTTTACATTTTCCAATTTTGCGAAGTACAGGTCTATATAGTAATAATTCTCTGGATTTCCTCAGTGTCTGTTGTTATATCCCACTTTCATTTCTGATTTGGTTAATTTGGATCTTCTCTCTCTGCCTTTTGATGAGTTTGGATAAGGGTTTGTTTATCTTGTTGATTTTCTCAAAGAACCAGCTCTTTGTTTCATTGATTTTTTTGTATTGTTCTCTTTGTTTCTATTTTTTTGGTTTTAGTCCTCAATTTGATTATTTCCTGTCTTCTAGTCCTCCTGGGTGAGTCTGCTTCTTTTTTATTATTATTATTTATTTATTTTGGAAGACTTTTGATTTTGGAAGACTTTTGACGACTGTTTCTACTTTTTTTTTTTTTTAAGCAGTTAGGCGTCTATTTAATTTGCTTATCTGGTCTTGACTTAACTTTGGTAATTGATATTTATCCAGAAAAGTGCTCATTTCTTTTAAGTTTTCCAATTTTTTTGAGTACAGACTTTTGATGGTTCTCTGAATTTCTGAATCAACGATTCTCTGAATTTCCTCAGTGTCTGTTGTTATGTCCCTGTTTTCATTTCTGATTTTGCTAATTTGAATAGTTTTTCTCTACCTTTTGGTTAGTTTGGATAAAAGTTTTTATTTTGTTGGTTTTCTCGAGAAACAACTCTTTGTCTCATTGATCCTTTGTATTGTTTTCTTTGTTTCTATTTTGTTGATTTCAGCTTTCAATTTGATTATTTCATTTTGTCTAGTCCTCTTGGGTGAGTTGGCTTCTTTTTTTCTAGAGTTTTCAGATGTTCTGTTAACTTATTAGTGTGGATTTTTCCAGCTTCTTTATGTAGGCAATTAGTGCTATGAACATTCTTACCTTTTCACACTGTTTTCATTTATGTCCCATAAATTTGGGTATGTTGTCCAATTATTTTCATTTAATTTCAGGAAGTCTTTAATTTCTTCCTTTATTTCTTTCTTGACCCATTTGTGACTCAGGTGAGCATCATTTAATTTCCATGTGTTTGTGGACTTCGTGAAATTGGTGTTGCTGTTGAATTCTAATTTTAAACCATGGTGCTCTGATAAACTACATGGGGTTATTCCAAGTTTTTGGATCTGTTGAGGTTTACTTTGTTATCTAGTAAGTGGTCAATTTTTGAGAAGGTTCCATCAGGTGCTGAGAAAACGGTATATTCTTTTGTGTTTGAATGGAATGTTCTATAGATGTCTGTTAAGTTCATTTGATTGACAACATCTGTTAGTTTTCTTATTTCTCTGTTAAGTCTCTGTCTTACAGACCTGTTCAGTAGTGAAAGTGGGGTACTGAAATATCTCACCCTTATTGTGTTGGGTTTAATGTGTGATTTAAATTTTAGTAGTATTTCTTTTATATATGAGAGTACCCTTGTATTTGAGGAATAGATATTCAGTTTTGAGATTTACTATTGATGGATTTTTCCTGTGAATAATATGAAATATCCTCCTTTGTCTCTTTTGATTGATTTTAGTTTGAAGTCTATGTTGTTAGATATTAGGATAGACACACTAGCTTATTTCTTAGGTCCATTTGATTGGAAAACTTTTCCACAACCCTTTACTCTGAGGTGATGTCTGTCTTTGAGGTCTAGGTGTTTTTCTTGTATGCAGCAGAAGATTCTGTTTTTGTATCTGATCTCTTAGCCTATGTCTGTTTTATGGATGAGTTAAGTCCATTTATATTAAGGGATATTAATGGCAAGTGATTTCTGGTTCCTGTTATTTTAGTTTTTGTTGGTGGTGATATCATTTTGTTTTTCATCTCTTTGGGATTTGTTGCTGTGAGATCATTTGTTGTCTGTGTTTTTGTATATGTATGTAACTTCCCTGGGTTGGAGTTTTTCTTCTAGTACTTTGTGTAGGAATGGGTTTGTGGTTAGATATTGATTAAATCTAGTTATGTCATGAAATATATTGTTTTGTCCATCTATGGTAATTGAAAGTATTACAGGGTGTAGTATTCTGGGCTGTCATTTGTGGTCTCTTATTGTTTGCATAATGTTTGACCAGGACCTTCTGGCTTTCATTGTTTCCATTGAGAAGTCAGGTGTAATTCTGGTAGGTCTGCCTTTATATCTTACTTGGCCTTTTTATTTTTCAGTTCTTAATATTTTTTCTTTATTCTCTATGTTTAGTGTTTTGATTATTATATGACAATGAGCCTTTTTTGATTTTGATCCAGTACACTTCTTGTATGGTGCAATTGGGGATATGTTTTCAGTCACTTTGGAAGTCACTCAGCACTCGTGGTGGTTATTCTGAAACCCCAGATTTCATTAGGGCCTGCACCGCCCCCTCCTGAGGAGGAGTTCACATATTGTGTTTGCTTCCATTAAGGTTGCTGGCTCAGGCCTAATCCCACAGAGGTTAGGGTCTCCTCATGTGGAGGTCACTGGCTTAGACTTGCCTTAGGGGAGGTCAGTGGCCCTTAGGCCTGCTCCAGCTGATGTTACTGACTTGGACCTGTTCCCTTGGATATTCCAGGCTTAGGACAGCTCTAGCGGAGGTCTCTGGCTCAGGCCTGCTCCCTTAGTTGTTTCTCTCTCATACCTTGAGCATCATAACTTTTATGAGGAATGAAAATACTGAATTTCAGGTGTCTCAGAAGTGGATACAAATAAGCACATGGCACAAACATTTCTATAATTATGATTACTGCTAGTGCTGTACACAAAGGCATTTTTCAGTTTTTAACTCTGCCAGTTTTATTTTCATCTTCCTAGAAATATGGTCATCTACTTGGAACTAATGACTCTTGGTCCAAATCAACTCAATTCTCTTTGTTTGTTTTAACTTGGTAATATGAGGAACTTGAGAGGATTTGGAATTTGTCTTCTAAAGGACAACCAAAGGCTGTAGCTGTGCCCCATTTGATATCATGTCTGTGCTGTTCTCACCATTGCTGTGCCACCTCTATCCTTTCACAATAAAAACTAGAGAATGCAAGTTCTGTCACTGTGAATGAGGGTGAATTGCTAATTTAAAACCAAGACACTCCACCCAAGGCAAGATACTAGGCATTACTGATACCAAGAATCTGTTCTACACTATCTGAACCCAAAGTGACCACAGACCATGTTCTGTGTCAAGTTCAAATTGCAACATAATCCATAATACGTCCATAACCTGACTCTTCCTTAACTTGAAGAACTTCTTCCTCTATTCACCTAATTGTCATTTTGGCTTCATGTAGATGTAACATGAAGGGGCCGTTTGTTGGGATTTTTTGCCCCACCCAGTTCCCCACAGCTGGTAAGTAAAGGTCCCAATGAAAATCACACAGAGATCACTATAAGTTATAAAACTGATTGGCCCATTAGGTCAGGCTACTTATAGCTCTTGTAGCTTATATTAACCCATTATTTTGATCTATGTTAGCCATGTGGCTCAGTACATTTTTCAGTGGGGCAGATCATACCCTGTTGTTTCGTTGGTCTGGGCAGGAGGGGGAGGAATCAACTTCCTCCTTCCCAGAATTCTCCTGTTCTCATTACATCATTTCTACTTCCTACTTGGTTTTCTTGCCTATACTTCCTGCCTGGCCAATCAGCATTTATTTAAAACATGATTGACAGATTACAATTCTCCCGCACCAAGTAGAAGCAACAAAAACTGTTCTCAAAGCAATGTTATTTTCATAGTTCAGTCTCGGCTTAGGATAGTATTTTAAATACAGTCTCATTTATTTACTGTAGAAAAAGAAAGGAACTCGAGTCTATAGTAATCTATCTGTCAGATTTTTCTGTTTCCAGTATTTTTTCTCTGGCTGTCAGTCTGAGAATTTCATTTCAATGTCAGTAGTGAGTCTTTGCTTGATAACATGTATTCATACTCTATATTCCATATTCTTGACAATATTATACAATTTTTAACTCATTTTTTTAAAAAATAATGCCATGGAATTGAATGCTTTAGCTATTTTCTATGTTGTTTTCCAAGTTATTCTAAAATAACAAAACACCCTCTATAGTTTTTGTTTAATATTTCCAAAGCTGACTGCATTTTTTGAGCTATTTCACGATTAGGCACTGAAATGTTTAAGCCTAGGAATTTAGCAGTTCTGTAAGAAACTAACACCTTCTAAATCTGACTTCAATTTGAAAAAGTAGGGGATCCTTTAACCCTTATTATAACTGCCTGCTGCTTAAAAGATCATGTTGGATACTGAGGAGACATAGAGATTGGCTGGAAGGAATTTCTGTGGTGGGCTCTTTGGGTTTCCTCTGTAAAATGTGCCTTCTCATTTAAATTAGACAAATGGCAGAACTTCCTGTCTATCAGGACTGTTTGGACTAGTGGTTTGGAAGTGTCGCCTCCACTTTGTATCAGGTGGTCATAATTAGGGTGAATGAACCAACCAGGGAAGCAGGGGGCAATCAAAAATGCATACTGAACAGAAACAAAAAGACCTCCAACAAATAGACCACCAAGGCAAAATCAGAATCACACACACACACACACACACACACACACACACACACACCACAAACACAGCCTGGAAAACCCCTTACACACTAGTGTTGTGACTGCTAAATTACAGCCCACTGCAACTTTGAATGCAGACTGTCTAGGTAGCCCAGTCGGTTGTCTTTTAATTGCATCTACTATTTCATTATAACCC
Source organism: Myodes glareolus (assembly GCF_982192425.1). Lineage (NCBI taxonomy): Eukaryota > Metazoa > Chordata > Mammalia > Rodentia > Cricetidae > Myodes > Myodes glareolus. The sequence continues at coordinate 31,170,884 of NC_142036.1, read as the reverse complement.
CGAACATGACCATGTTTCTTTCTTTTCTCCTTTTCTGCCAGCTGAAACAGTTCATGATTAATCTGAATTGCATATTGCTGCTCTAGCTCTGGTCTCCTTTCTGGAAATTAGAATTCCCCTGCTCAGGGGCAGGAAGATGCTTCTGAATCCTTAGTAGTAGTATCATAAGAGATCCATGACACATGGTTATTGCTGCTAAGGGCTTGTGTAAATATTTGGTTTTATTGTTTCAATACTACTAAATGACTTCCTTTAAGGATGATTCCTGAGGGACATATTCAAGCCACGCCAGATTAAGACCCTGAACTCTGTTCAATACTCTACATACTTACAATGTCAAGAGAAGTTTTGTTTATAAAGGATCAAAAGACAGAAGAGAAGGGTTCTGGTAAGTCATTCATTTGAAGAAGTGTAGACGTAGATTGTGGGGTCGATGACCCATGAACATTTCAAGGTGTCAACAGATTCCATGTTAATAATCACTTGACATGTGAATGCTTGTATGTGAATCCTTTCAGTCTCCAGTCCACAGCTACCCTGATTCATTAAGTCTACAGTGGTTTGACTGTATGTGCTCTACAGAATACTGAAGGTCTTTGTCTCACCATGTCAATGTGGGGAATGGTTTGGTGAACGTCACTCTAAGTTGCAAATGAACTCTTCTTGTGGAAAGGGATATACATCCATTTCCAATTGGTTTTAGAAAGAAAAACAAAAAAAAATGAGTGACTTCAATTCCTCAAAGTAGCCAAAAACAGGAGCTAGAAACAGAGACCCACATTGGAGCACTGGACTGAGTTTCCAAGGTCCTTATGAGGAGCAAAAGGAGAGAGAACATGAGCAAGGACGTCAGGACCATGAGGGGTGCGCCCAACCACTGTGATGGTGGGGCTGATCTATTGGGAACTCACTAAGGCCAGCTGGACTGGGACTGATGGAGCATGTGTTCAAACTGAACTCTCTGAACATGACTGACAAGAAGGGCTGACTGAGAAGCCAAGGACAATGGCACTGGGTTTTGATTCTACTACATGTACTGGCTTTGTGAGAACCTAGTCTGTTTGGATGCTCACCTTCCTAGAAATGGATGGAGCAGGAAGGACCTTGGACTTCCCACAGGGCAGGGAACCCTGACTGCTCTTTGGATTGGAGAGGGAGGGGAAGGGAGAGTGGAGGGAAGGGGAGGGGGAATGGAGGGAGGGGAGGAGGTGAAAATTTTTAATAATAATAATAAAAAACCTGAAGAAAAATTCAGGTAGAGCTGGAACCAAGAGCTGGAAAATGTTAGGTAAAAGCTTTTTATATCTTCTTTGTCTGCTTTTGTACTTGGCGGCTTCATATGTCATAGAGACAATGGGAATTGTAGTGCTATAGCACCAGAAATGTGGAAAACAAAGCAGCATCAGCTTTGCAAATCCATGGGATAGATATCGCTTATTTCAATTAGCTTACTTAATGCATTTGTTGTGAGAACATGGAGCAGTGTGACATGTGCATATGTATACATATATGGGTAAGTGCATAAGTGTGGGAATTGGAGGAGGTTATTACTTGCCACCTTATTTTTCAAGAAAGAATCTATCACTGAACTTGAAACATAGTGTTCTGGCTTGGTTGGCTAGCCAGTGAGCTCCTAGGATCTGCTAATGTCTCTGACCCCAGCCATTGGAGTTATAGACATGAGTTATATCACATCAGGCTTTTATATATGAGTTGTGGGGATCGAAATTAACTCCTCTATTTAAAAAAACCTCTTTGAGAATTGCATACACACACATACACCACATCTAACGTGTTTAAATAAAATCTACTCCACCCTTTAACTTCCGATTCATCTGATCATTATTATATCATTTTCCTCACTCAATTTCATGCGCTCTTTCAGATCCACTGGGTTCTGTAGCATAAATTCTAATTGGTCTTCATAATAAAACCTCAGAGTCAGATATTAGGAGGTGAAAGCGGAAGGATCAGAGAAGCAGAGCAGCCAGTCACTAAAGTATTCTTACCTCTACTGACACTCAGAATAAATGGGGTGATTCTGTCTCTACAACTCCTAAGATTGAATGCTGTCTCTGCGAATCCTCAGACTGCATGCCCTGACTGAAGCATCAGACTGCATTCATCTCTACAGATCCTCACAATGAATCCTCAGTTTGCAAACTACATCAGCGCTCCTGTCTCCTCCCGTCTTATATTCTTCTCTCTGTCCAGCCTTATGGCTCCTGCCTGTACCTCCCTAGTACTGGGATAAAAACCTGTGAACCTATGTGCTGGGATAATCTTTGTGTGAGCTTTCTTTCCCTTTTAAACAGATTCAATCTTGTGTAACCCAGAGTGGCCTTGAACTCTAATAGATCTGTTTGCCTCTGTCTCCCAAGTGCTGGGATTAAAGGTGTGTGCTACCACTGCCTGGCTTCTGTGATTAAATAGTGGCTTAGCACTGCACTCTGATCTTCTGGAAAGCTTTGTTTGTTATATCACAAACAAACAAACAAACAAACAAACAAAAATTACAGGGTTCACTTAATGCTGCCAGTATGTGATGTGATGTGGTGTGTGTGTGTGTGTGTGTGTGTGTGTGTGTGTGTGTGTGTGTGTGTGTGTAAGCATTCATGAGATGATGGACAGATTATTAGTTATCATACTCATTAAGAAAACTGATCTCTCTATTCTAGCCACCACCACTTATCAATACATCTTCAGGTAGTGATGGGAATTCCCAAGCTTTTCCTCTGTCCATATTTTAAAATCACTCCTAAATGGTAGAAAATATAATAAGTTATGTATCACTATAGAGCCATTCAAGTGTCAAAAATCAGTCAAATCTGCTAACATTTAATTGAGTCATATGCTCCTGTCACACTCTAAAAGACTGAACTGAGAGCATCCTGTATTTCTGAATATATTTAAATCAGCTTTTCTTAATTATTTCCTCACAAGAACTAAAAATCAGAAAATGGAAAACTTCATGGATGTGGAAATTATCCATAAGCTCTATGCTGTGATAATTCCAACATAGTTTTACGTCTTAGACAGTGCTTCAATAAAATGTTTAAGATTGTCTGATAATGCATGCTCATTACAATGAAAATCTTCTGAGACTGCTAAATTCGATTTTAAAATAAGTGTCGCACATAGGTCTACTTCTTTTGCAAGTTAAGAGCTATGTTTGTTAAGCACAAAATTAAACGCAACAAATTTTAAACAAGTTTAGATTTTATGTCAGAAACATAAAAGTATTTGGAGTTTATGTGAGACATAGATTAAAAGTAAAACTTTAGTATCATTTTATCTAGACTGTTTGGCTTTTTCTTTCTCTGCCTCATGCTATAACTATACTCATCATAATATGTCCCAGATCATTAAATTTTATCATACTTTTCTAGATTGTGAAGTAGTCAAAACCCCTTTTTACTTTTTAAAACATTAACTTCATATGAACATACTGAAAGGTCAAAACTGACACAAAAAGGCCCAGCTAAATTTTATTCTTTTATTTTATCATCCCCATGGATGAGCTCTCTCAATATTTTTAAAGAGTAAATTACTCTGCAGCTGAGTAAGAAAATGTTGGAATCATAGACGTTCCCTCTAGTGTTTTTTATGTTTGAAAAAATTATCATATGTACTTCAATTTTTAAAACTAATCATTAAAATTAAATTGTAATCAAATATAATTATATTACCTGTCTCCTTCTCTGCCCCATTACTAACCCCTTCAACCACTCCGTGTCCCCAAGTCTAAAATTTTATGTAACTAGGTAATGTTTTGTAATTAACCATAACCACATATATTTTATCAACATTTTTAAAAATACTGAATTCTAAGAATTTATATTTTTTAAAAAATAGTAGAAACCTTTGAAAATATAACTTTAACTCTTAATGTTACTATCATACTGTCATATACATATGTCATACAAATGATCTATGGATGTTATGTGTCTAAAGTGTGTTAGTTACAGTCAGGGTTATAAAGCATTTTCAGAACATATTCAACACATCAGCATATTTTACAAAAATGGTTTATAATAAAGTGATTTAATGTTCCAGAAAAGTGGAGCTATGTCCTGTAACAAATTGTAATGCGCAGTACCATAGGGATGTCTAGAAGACACACAGATCCTTCTTGGCCAACTCTAAGACCTGAGTCCTTTTTCCTGGCTCCATGGTAAAGCAGAATGAGGAAACTTGAAAGTTGTCTTATGTCTGTCTGTCATGGTGGACACACTCACATAAAAATAAAAGTTTTAAAATAGTTTGCAGACTTTGCATACCTTAAATGATTCCTGAAACAATGCATCATCTTCTGATTTCATTGAAAAGAAGACTGGTTCTGCCTCTTGTCGTAGTTAGACCTGAATGACTTTATACGTAGTTTAGAGCAGGTTTCACTCCTCAGAATTTTACAAATGAAATGAGTCCTGAAAAACATCAGGAGAACGGTGTCCTTAAGTGCTTTGAGTTATGTAGTAACTGAGTGTGTTAGAGTACTAACTTAATGAATGATTCATTGCTTACTGTGAATTTGGTTGAGAATTTGGCCATGCGGGTTTTGGTATGGTCATTCCCTCCGTTTGTCATCTTGTAGTTGGCTGCCTGCTAAGAGGGTCACAAGAGCAGTGAGCTATAACTTGGGCTCCCTTGCAGCTGCGGTTCTACCTAATTTGTACTTTGGCACTCGAAGGATTATAATAAATGAAGTGCTGCTTTCAAAGTTTCAGACACACTGATTTTTTTCACCTGTTTGGCAAAGGTGGATTTAATTTGACTTTCACGAGTGCAAAAATCCGTCTCCTTAGAAGTTGGTCAAACTATTAATTTTATGGCAGGGACAACTGAGCACAGTAAACCTTTTCACAAAGCCAGACAGCTTAACCTAATTAAGCAGTTGTTTTGACAGGTGGCGGAAAGTGGAAAGAGTGCTATCAAAAATGTTTCAAGACATAAGTTTGATGAATGCATGAATGTGTCCATACAGGTGAAAATGTGTTTTGGAAGGGTGCGATGACAGCTCTATGTCCAAAGAGTGGAAGGTGTACCTCCAGAGTCATTTATGCCTGTGTCTGACAATTCCTTTCTGGGGTTTTTAATGGGCAGGAGGATCTGGTGAACTTCCATCTACAGATTGTCAGAAAGTCAAAGAAAAATAAGTATGAACTGTCATTGAGACAATGCATTAACTAATTTGCTTAACTCAGAACTAAAGTATTTAAAAATCAAAGTTGGCTTAGGTTGATAATTTGAATTTTGTACAGAGATTTTTTTTTTCTGAAAAGGCACATGTAGTTTCATAAGCTCTTTCCTCTTGCAGAACTTGAGTCCTAGGACTTCAGGTGAAATAGATGTGTTTTACTATGTCCTGCCAGCATCTAGTAGACCAATTGATCATACAGTTTTTGGCAAAGTCCTTTTGTGTATGTTTCAGCAATGACAGATTGTCATCAAGGATCATGTAAAATATATTTTCAAGTTAGAAGTCTAAGAGTCTTAAAGGCCTAGTGCCTTATACTGTGTGTGTGTAGCAAAGGCTGGCATTGCTTTGCTTTCACCTTGTGTGTTTCCTTCTTGCATTCTCTATGGTTCTATTTCTTTAAAAGAAATTTAATGAAAGTGATACAGGTTTTTTGATCACTTATGACAAAATGAAACTAAATAAATATTGGCATTTATAATCATTTGATATCTTTGATATGTTACTGTTTTCTGTTGTGATACATTGTCCTAAAAATGTGGTGATATGTTTGCAATAAATTGATTTTATCAACATACTCAAATTACCCTCTATTAAAATGAATTCACTCATCAAACTGATAGTTTATCTTTTTAATTATAAAGATAATAACATCCAAAAATAATTATTACATTTCAAATCATAATAAAGTGATTCTTAAATTTGAAATATAGCTTCAATAGCAGTGATGCTATTGTTGATGAAAAAATTAGTAATTTGTTCAAAGTCACATTAATCCTTAAGTCTGAAATTTGATCCATAGTTTAAAATATGAACCAAATTTTCTTAATTGTAATAATTTGCTATACACTCATTTTTTTTGAAAAAGTAGTTCTCAACTTGTATATCACAACTGGTGTGGGAGTTGACTGGCTTATCAGAGAAAGAAAAACAAGCAAAAAGACCAAAAAAACAAAAATCCAGGTATTTACATTACAAGCATAACAGTAAGAAAATTACAGTTATGAAGTAGCAATGGAATAATTTTATGGATGGGGGGTCACCACAACATAAGGAACTGTATTAAAGTACTGCATTGTTAGAAATGTTGAGAACCACTGCTTTAAAAAATGTTATTTTTCAAATGCATTAACCTAAGGAAACATTGCCTTGCACGATGAACTTTAGGCAATTATATACCAGTCTAATTCCTGAGAAATGTCTCTTCCAGATTGTCCCTATGAAGAAAAGGGAAGCAAATGAAAGCCTTCATTTCAGGTAACTAAACGCTAAAGTCCTGGGAAACATTTCATGATTTTTAAGGTAATCAGTCCTAGAAAAGTAATAAGATTATGGATGGTTTACCATACTTTAGTTTGACTTTGGTGAGAAAAAAAATGTCCCTTGAGAAGATGCAGAAATTGTGCACTTTTCTCATCCTTAAGAGATGAATACGAGATATATGAATATGAGATGAAGCTCATGAATGTGGGTGCCAACTCCCAGTCTGGATGCCAGTAACTAAACTGAAAATACCTTCCCTATGTCATCACTTGACCTGTGGCACAATCTGATACTCCTATTAAAACAAAGTTTCCTAAGCTGTATAAAAATCAAAGGTAGAATTATCCTGAGTGTTTAGTAAACATTCTAAGAAATACACATCCCATTTTTGTTAAAAGTAACACATTTTTTTGTTGAAGTAAAATAGCATTTGTTAAAAGTAGCATAACAACTTTTGTTTAAAGTCACAAAATATAAAAAAGAAGACTTGATTGCACATAACTTAAGATTGCATTTAAAAATTAAATTCAAAAGTACAAAGTATGAAAAGGTCAGGTCCCTGAAAGAGGAGATACAAGTAATTTTAGTAGGGAAGGACTTGTGTATACCTATGGTATTCTAGCATGTTATACCCTTTGTTTTTCAATCTGAAGGTGAACTTAAAAAGGTTGCACATCCTATGAGACAGAGAGGACCAACAAAGTCTAATGATTGTTCGGTCCATCAGAATTATACAGCAATATTTCTCTAACATAACAAATGTTGCACGCATGATGAGAATGCATCCACATTCATAGATTTATTAGGCATTACCAAGTTTATAATATTCAAATATTTTCTTCTAGTCTATGAACTCCAGTTTTTTTCCTTTTGTAATACTCTTTTAGGCACAATGGTTTTTAATTCTGATAAAGATAAAACAAAATTTTGCATGTTTTCCTCTGTTTCTTATAAACATGGACATCAAGTCATTCAAAAATGCTATGGTGGGATGCCATATTCAGCCTTAATGAAGGCAGGAGGGGCTTGGTCCTGCCCCAACTTAATGTGCCAGACTTTGTTGACTCCCCATGGGAGCCCTTACTTTGTTGGGAGGAGTGAATGCAGGATGGTCTGGGGAAGGGAAGCAGAGGGACGGGAGGAGGGTTGGTGGTGGGGGGGTGTTCTTTACAAACAGAACCTGCAGAAGCTAAGATGTAGGTGTTTCACTGGAGAAGGGCTCTCCACAATCTGTTGATCTCTCCATAATGTCCTGTTGTAAGTCTCCATTTGCTATAAAGAAATGCTTCTATCACTCAGTAAACATTGTGGAACAGGAAGCAGAAATATTGCACAAGTCCTAATACCAGGTAATCTGAAGGGAAATTCTCCTTCACAAATGATTATATAAACAACTGGTGATATCAATAAACATGTCATCATGTAAGAGGGCAAGATTTGCAGTGTTTTAGTCCTAGACAAATAGTTTCAGGCAACTAATGAAAGCTAGAAAAAGGAAAATTAATATCTTCCAGTGGTAGATCACTTTATTGGTTGTCCAATTTAGAGGGGTCTTATTCTTATATATACATTTGTACACACATATTTGTATATATACACACATGTATGTACACAGTGTATGTTTATGTACAAACATATAGATGTTCATAACATAAATGAATGTATATATATATATGCAAACACATATATGCAAACCAAATAAATGTATAGCAATAATAAAAAATGAGGTCATTAATTTGAGAGTTAGGGGGCATATGGAAGGCATTCAAGAGATGTCATCTGGCAGGAGCTGGATGGCAGAATGGAGAAATAGATCCAACTCTATTTCAATTAAAGTGTATAAACATATAGTCCCTGTATGTCTTTTAGAAACTAAGTATGACTTGATAGTGAAATGTGGGAATAAAAGATGATAATCTTACCACCAACTACATAATTCCAAAATTTATTTTAATGAAAAATTTCATGCACTCTGTTTTCCAAAAATCAATATAATTAATGGACCTGGATGTATTTTTCCCAACTACTGAAGATGTATGCTTACTTTGCTATGAGTAAACTAATCTATATGATTAAGAGGTATTTCAGCAGAGCACAATGAATCTACTACTTGTCATTATACTGTCTTTCCTTACTAATTTTCAAGATATTCCAAATTTTAGAGTTGTATTGTCTGAAGATATTTGTAGCTACACAATGACAAAGAAGCCATATTACACACACACACACACACACACACACACACACACACACACACACACATATATATCACTAAAAGTATGGTATTTTAACCATATCAGTGAGGAAGTATCAAAGCAACCAAATAATTACCCTGAAGAAGAACTTGCAGTAGAGTTTACAATTTCTAAATTCTGTCTTTGATTGGCATTTGATTATTCAACTTTTGTTTATCATAAAAATAACACAAGATTTGCTAAACAAAGGAAGCACACTATGAAAAATATTGTCTCTTCCAGAAAATAAAATGCTAATAGGAGATATTATATGGAATGCACTATACATAGCATGAAGCAAATTCTAACAGTAAGAAGAGATGTATTTCAGAAAAAAATATAATCAGAAGTTGACTCCACAGCTCAAATATACAGAGGTCAAATTTTTCAGTAGAACAACATCACAAAGAGAATGCTACTATTATCATATTTTGGCCAAAGAGAAAGATAGATAGATGAGCCAATTTGTCAGTCAATCAATGTGTTGTTGAAAATTAAATCATGGGATTGTCTTTTTAAAGTTAATGCTATTATCACCTTCACATCATGAAATGCAACCTTAGGTGGGAAAAAAACATCTGACAGAATGTGGAAGTGGAAAAGAAGGAGGATTGTTTTGCTTTCATATAATGAAAGTCAGGAAGACAAGCTACCTGGATGCCTAAGGGATTCTCTTTTGAAATTTTCACTCTAATTAAAGACACAATAATTCTCCCAGAATAGCTCTTAAGTGCACTATATCTCAATAATACCATGTTAACAAAATCTGAATGATGCAGAATGCCCTTTTGCATGCTGTGAAAATGTCTTACTAACATTGGTTAGTAAAGAAGCTGAGTTGGCCAATATCTAGGCAGAATAGAGCTAGGCAGAGAGTCCAAACAGAGATATAGAGAGAAAGAAGGCAGAGTCAGAAAGATGCCACCAGCTGCCAGAGAAGCAAGTTGTGAGGTAACAAACCATGTCTTGAGGTAAAATATAGAATAATAATAATGGATTAATTTAAGTTGTGAGAGCTAGTTAATTGTAGGGAGCCGCCACGATGTGGCCTTCGCCAGATAGTGCCAGTAGTCCTACAGCCTGGAGGTATACATATCCTTTGATGTTGCCGCCTTAGGCCGGTGTGCTCGGAGCCTTGTTTTGCATTTCAAGAGATTCGGTCTCCTGACCTGTCCTGTGGCCTTGGGTCCTAGTAGAATGGCATTAACCAATCAGCATTCGAGCCTCTCACCCTAGAAAAGCGGCTGTCTTTGGATTTTTCGCTCTCTCTCTCTCATCTCTGTTCCCCATTCCCCCTTTCAATCAAGGAGCTCTAATAAATTGTGATTGAGAAGGATTCTTGATTTTGTGATCGTCCATTCCTGCTGGTCAGGAAGTGCGTCACAGTTAATAATAAGCCTTAGGTAATAGGTCAAGCAGTTTGTGATTAATTTTAAGCCTCAGAGTGGTTATTCAGGAACTGGTGGGAGAGAGAGAATCTTCCAGTTACATCTGAACCTTAGAAGAAATTCAATCAAACTATCACTTTAACATAGAAAGACTCCAGATACATTACATCTATGAAAATATACCTCTCCTATCAAAATACAGATATAATTTGTTAAAAGACAATTTTGTACACTATAAGCAAAAAATCAGTACAATCTCTGTAGTTTTTTTCTCTTTTTAAACAAATGAAGCAATTATATTTGGCTGTCTAGACTACTTATGACAATATAGAATGGTAGAGGAAGGATAAAATGAAGTGATATGAAATAGGTGGGACGATATTTACCACACTTACTTTCTATGTATTAAATCTTTTTGGTATTCACAGTCCCATCAGTGCTACAATCCTTTTGGATACTCTACAAGCTATGCCAACATTCTGCTGAGCCTCTGCATATAGTGCTGTGGTCTATAAAGATTATATTAATTCTTGGTTAATACTCTTTTTATATACATCCTCACTTTCTGATGCACAGATATCATTTAATAATTCCCAACAGTGACTCAATGGAATTTAATTTAATACTTAAGGGAAATTCGAAGGAAATTTATGTTCAGTCTATCAAAGATTCAACAGAACATTGGAGTTTACAGGATGCTTTATTGTTTTACACACTTAACAAAACGTTCTACAGTGATTTATTACAATCTCAGTTAAGGAGCTTTCTCATTGGTTTTGTTGCTTTGTTTTGTAAACTTGACACAACTTAGATCATCTGGCAAGGAATTTGTTTGCTGCTCTAGCCGTCAGCATGAACCTGGGAGAACCGGCCTAAAAATAAGGCAGACTCATATGATAGCAAACTTTACTCAGAACATCAAGCAATTTATACTCTGTGGGTTACGAAGAGTCAACTGAGTAGGCTATACAATCACAAGAACAAGCCTCATGTTGCAAAAACATGTTTTCTATAGAGGTATAGAAACAATTAAGAATAGCTACTTGTAATGACTAACCTCATGCCAGCCTGTTATACTTGGGAGGTACAAAAAAAATTACAAAATCAGTTCCATGTTCTTGAAGAAATTATTTTCACAAGTCTCTTGTCTTATTTTCTTGGAGTTTTCTGATGAACACTCAGAATTTCCCTTTCACAACACCATTCTTGGACTGTGTTCCAACAAGATAGTTTACCTCATATCAATAAAAAATCATTATCATGGCCTGTAGACACATTTGTGGAACATTTTCTTGATTAATGATTAATGTGGGAGGGCATAGCCTACTGTGGGTGGTGTCATACCTAGGCAGCAGGTTCTGCTAGATATAAGAAAGCAATCTGAGAAAGCATTAGAGAGCAAGCCAAGAAGCAGCATTCCTCCATGGTCTTTGCTTCCATTCCTGTCTCCAAGTCCCTCTTTAGAGTTCCTGCCCAGAATTCCCTTAGTGTGAAACTGTATCCTGGGATATGTAAGCCACTTAAACCCTTCCATCCTCAGGTCAATTTTGGTACTGGTTTTTATCATATCAATTGAAAGCAAACTAAGTTAAGAAAGCTGGGTTTGTCCAACTGAATATTGTTCTTGGACTACATTTGCATAGTCAAAGACTAGTAAAGTAGATGACTTCAATACATAGGAATAAGCTTCACATAGGCACATGCTTAAAGGGGTGCATTTGAGAGTATCTTTTATGAGGTTGAAGTCAAAATCATGTTATAAATATAACAAGAGAACTATTTATGATTAATGTGCACTGTACGAATATCTAGTTGTATAAATTTTCTAAGAGATACCCCACTGAATAGTGTACTTTCTGCATTTCTTTTTTGGAAACATAGTATATCTCTTTGAAAGAAGTAACTGACTGAGAATGTAACTCCATGGTGTAGTAACGTGCAGCATGTGGAGCTCATCAGCTCAGTGCTATGCATGCATCACAAGAAAATGAAATAAATGAATAAAATTAAATTTTGATTATGAGATTTATTGGATTTTTGGTGTTAAAATTAAAAGCATTAATTGATCAAACTGGTCTTATTCATGAGACATAATATATTTAAAATCGTGTAAGTTATTAACTCAATCTTACAAATTTGAAGCAATATATTTACTAATAACAAAGCAGTGACTCCTTAAGGCTTTTGATATATATACATATATACGTACACACACACACATATATACATATATATATATCCCAGCTCATTTTGTTATGTTTCTTTATTAAGTAGAATAGGATGAATACACAAAAAGTAGAATTTCAATCATAGAATACTATATTGTTATCACTAGGGAAAATGAGTCATTAAGAGAAAGCACAATAAAAAGTATTGTTGCTATTCATAAAACCTCAAATTCGTGGGATGATATCTACAGAATCATTGTTACACACAACAATGATCAAAAGTCATCATAATAAAGTATTTTCATATCCTGAGGGAGTGTAAGGATTTCCCATACCTTGCCAAAGCACCATCTTTCTTACTGGGTGAAAAGTTATTCAAACATGCTACTTGAGTTTTTTTTTTTTGATAAAAGTAGTTTCTCTTCTTCATTTCATTTAGGTTGAATTTTAACATACAAGAAACCATATTTTAGCATTTTGTGTGGAGAACTATTTGCTTAGCTGTTTCCCTCAGTTTTGTTAAACCCAGATGCATCGTACTTAAAGAATAGTAAAATGATGCATTAACTATAGAATGGTTTGTCAAAAACATTTTATCAACTCTAATATGAAATATGACAAATTTCCATTTCCTAGTTTCTTAGTCGCTTCACAGTATTTCATAGAATAATACTCAGTACGGTGTTAATAGTGAGAAGAAAAAGATGTGTTTTAAAGCAGAAACACGGTGAGTGTAAGTGTTAGAACTCTGAACCTGCCACCCTACTGTCAGCAGCTTGAAAACCATCTTTTGGACAATGATGGCTTCCAGGGTCCTTGGTTAATGTACTTGTTTTGAAATGAGTTATTGCTGTCTTTCAATAACATTCTACTCAACACATACAAAAGGGATCAAAGATCAAGCTGTGTGGTTTTCTTAAAGCGAGTTTCTCTTTTACTTTATATAATTTCTTTACATTGGCAATGGTGCCCAATAAAGCAAAAGTAATACAATAGAATACACTACATCCTTGTATTGCACACATTTTCCAGACTAACAATATCAAATGAAACTTACATGATATTCTTTAAACACTAAAGAATAAAACTTAGAGCAAGAGAGTTAATAGAAGGCTACATGGAATACAACAACAAGTTATGATAATTATAATTACTGCATCAATATATCTATGGAAGTATATTATATGAAAATGAGGGGAAATAAATATAAAGAGAGCTCCGGAAAGAAGAGTGGCTTCTTCTGAAGGCCTGGTAATAAAGTTGAAGAAACTATTTGGAAGAAATGATAAAGATGGCCGAACAGAGAGAACGTTCGTGGAACTGATTCTATTGAGAACAAGTTTATTAAAGGCAAACTGAACATTTTTGGTTAAAAGACAAATTTAAAAGATAATTAGGAGAAATACAGATACATATAGAGTATCATCTATGCATTGATATCAAGAAAATAAAGATAACTAGGAGATCTGAACTTCAAAAGCATCAGATTAAGTTAATATTTGGAATTTAAGGTAATCCAGATAATAATATTCAAGGAATCAAAGATGACAGAAGTCTTCTGTGAAAATAATTCATCTATCACATTACAGTAGTTTATAGGAGGTAGCATTACTGAGTCTCTTGCTCAGGGATGTTGTTGTCCAGCTTAACTATTACTTTCTCTGATTTCAATACAATTAACCTTCTGTTTAGAATGTAAATATTGTATAAGAAAGTTGAGGAAGTTAGAAATTTTTTCTGGAAAGTTTCATGGGCTTCTTGTGTGTGTATGTGCAGATGATGATGACAGGGTTGTTTAAAGAACCTCACTTTTGTGTAGGGACCCCAGTCTCTTCTTAAACATGTACTTCTTTCAAAGAACTTCAGACTCTTTCAAGATGTAATTGCACAGTCTTAGTGCAAGCTATGCAAGATAGAGATCTGACAAAGTTTTGCCAAAGATAATTGATACATTGTTGGTGGAATACATACAAGAGGTATATATTTGACTCACCTAACCATGTTCTTCTAGTTTTGGTGAATTTTGTTTCACCTGTTTTCTATTCTTACTTTACGAAGAATCATAGGATAATATAACATAGAAAAATTTTTATAAGATAGAGATCTCCTTCTCATAGCGGGAAGGACAGACCAACTGAGGCACTAGAGAGATCAAAATATAACAGGATGTAAGTTGTAAACATTTCTAGTACTGTCACAGTGATGGTGAGATCAGTGTGTAGAACTTCTAACACAGAATACTTAGTTAAAAAAACTTATGGTTAACAACTCATCCCCCTCCACTTTTTTTGGGACAGAATATCGAGACATGCAGCCAATATTTAACATGACACAGTCAGTGCCACTGTGATAGTTGTGGTGGGATGGCACTGTGGCATTCCTCCGTCTACATACACCATGCGGGACACCAAAAAATGAAAGCAGGAGTGTGGATGGGTTTGTTAAGAAAATACCGAGCATACCTATATGCTGGAGTAAGCCTTGATATAGAAAGAGCTCAAGCAGAGGGTAGAGCACAGCAGCTGTGCAGAATGGTTGACACCCACATCCTTCTCTACAGGCTCTCCCAAGAGCAAAACTGATCAGAGCACCAGTAAAGTCTGTACTGTGGCACAAAGCTTTGAGGCCCTCCCTCTACTTCCACTGAAACAACCTAGCTCCCCACCATCAGAGATGACTTGGGGTTGTATGAAGGGCATGTTCACATACCACGTGGGGGAAATAATTTCCATCTGAGGACACTATTTTACATATACAACTTTTATGAAGCAGAATTTGAAGTGAACAAAACAGTTACTAAGAAAAAGAACTGTGTGAGGTGAAGATCCATTTTTATTTTAAATATCCTTTATCCTATGTGTCTAATGAAGTGGTAGATAGAAAATTACACTGGTGATTAATGGGTAATTCTCAAAACAAAGCAGAAAACTTTTGTGTTATAACTTCGTAAGCAATCTGGGAAGGAATATTTTTACCGCCATTGCAGATTTACCTCAAAAATATTTTGCCACAATTTAACATTAATATTCCTTTTCTTTTCTTCATTATTCTCTATTTCGCCTCCCATTTTTTTTCTTTCAGGAGGAGAGAATCCTGGAATTCTTGGATGTATGCTTTCTTTCTTAAATAATTCTGAAACATTCTAATTTACTGTAAGTATTACCCCTTCTGTGTGCAAATTCCCCTTTCTTCAATTATTCACATGGTAGACTGATTTACTTTTCATCTCTTTTAAATTTTCTTTCAGAATTTCCAACTACTTAGCAAGATCTAATTTATTTGGGCAATCTTTAATATTTCTCATAAAACACCCAATAAATGGAAAGGAGATCCTGATAATGAAGCATGGTATAGCTGCTACAGCTGATGTCAGCTAGGCTCTGTGGCTGAGTGGAACAGAAATTCCTGGGAACTAAGAATGGCTTAAAGAATAAAATATGCCTCCCCCTGTTCTTACAAATGCAATGCATTTTCTATAGCTTAAGCTCATTTGGTAATTTTTTCATGCGGAAATTTTTTGTTTTTTTCCATGATTTTCCTCTTCACAGTAATCTTAAGAATGACCTGTTCCTTAATTGGAATGAGACTGGAAAATGTTATTTGCAAGATTAAACTCTAGAAATTACAACAGAAAAATAATTTATGGATGTGTTGAGACTGAGCATTTTGGTCAAATGAGCAGTTCATTGCTCACATCATTAATAGTCCAGGAACACAGTCCAAAGGCACTGAAGAAGTATCCTCTAATCACGTTGAGTCACTTCATGACTCTAAGACATAGACAATATTTTTTCTAGAACTTTGATTTTCTCTTGACTCTAGTTTAGAGTTCGAAGGCACTGAAGAAGTATCCTCTAATCACGTTGAGTCACTTCATGACTCTAAGACATAGACAATATTTTTTCTAGAACTTTGATTTTCTCTTGACTCTAGTTTAGATTTTGCCATTTAATTGCAAATTTACTATTTGCCTTGAGAAAAGCTGTTCCTTCCTCCAGTCATTTCCAGGGACCTTCTATATGCTTCTATGTCCTGGCCAGTTTGTCAGCAAATTTCCTCTTCTTCTGCTCTGAAATAAATCAATCTATGAACAAAACTATCATAATTTAGCTAAACTCATTTCACAATATCTATATAAAGTCTCCCAAACACGAGAGCTGTGTTTTACAAGAGCAAAAATCAAAATTATACTTTTGGGTTTGTGTTTTTCTAGCTTGTAATAGATTAACAAGATCTAAATGCATAAATAATTACAGAGAGACTAGTTCATCATATAGTGAGCTGGGTAGACAAAAGTAAGAGAATATAAAACAGATCTCCTAATCTCTGACAACAACAACAACAACAACAATAATAATAATTGCTAAAGAAACATCTAAAATAGTCAACTAGAGTAAACATTGGATTCTTAAATTTCAACAAAGAATTAATTCCATAAAAGTCCGGTGAAACTCTAAATAAATATTCCAGATAACATGCAGATGACAAACAAACATAAGAATACTTAACATTACTTGTGGTTAAGGAATAGCAAATTAAAACAACAGTGTGTCACTAAATCATCCCAATAGAGCAGTCACAGCTTTAAAAAGCTGTCAATAACAATTGCTAGGCTAGCTCAAAGCAGGAAATTCTGTTTTGGTGCTGGTGGGAAAGAATGATGGCGCAGCCCCATTGATAAGCAGTTGACAGTTTCCAGGAAAGATAAATGTAATCTTATTGTCCAACGATTGTTGTTCTAGGCATTGATCTGACTGAGTTGAACAATGTGCTGACATGAATTCTGTATAAGAAATTCACAGCATCTTTGTTTGAGGGTAAAAAAAAAAACAGTGAACGATTCGTACACAGGGATATTATTCAACTATCAAACCATAAAAAGATATAGCTGAATCTTACATGCACAGCATTGAATAAAACAAGCCAGTACTAAGCCACATACTTAATTATACTATATCACATATACAACATTCCAAAGAAGATATGATCATGCAAGAAAGAGATGACGGTTTCAAAGAAGCCATGAACATATTTGGGAAAATAAATAACAATTAAATAACTAGTGGGGAATAGATGGGGCTTAAAATTCTCATCATGAGGAGACTGTACTGTGTTATGCTGTAAGAGTATCTAAAATATACAAGCAGTGGTCGGAACACATAAAGCCTCAGGTACAAATAATAGATTAATACACAAAATAAAAAAAATACAGTAGTTGGGGTGAATTACTGGACAGAAAACAGAATTTGACAAAAGGTTCCAAACATATCAAAAATGTGTGATAACCTCACTGAATAGTGTGCGGAAGTATATTGTAGGAGTAAGTAGATTTGGAAGCCGGTGGAGTCTGAAAGACTAAGCACCAAAATAACTGTGTTTACATGCTCCAATTGATAAAAATGCTTTCTTCAGGGGATGTGTTAATAATTCTGAAAGCACTCAGCAAGCATAATGAATGGGACTAATGATGTATACTGATAGCACATGCATGATGAGAACCAGTATTTTCACTGTGGGATGAAGGATGGCAGCTGAATTAGAGGGATAGTCTAAGATGATCTGCATGGAAATGGACTGGATCTGGAGAGACCATGAATCGTGTCGTAGATGAGAGAGATATGAATAGATATACAGGGATTCAGAATAGATAGTTTGGTGATGGAAGTTACAAAATAATCTCACACTAGTTCAGAATTATATATAATAAGGGATTATTTATTTAGGAGTAGACTCACAGATCACAGTCCTCTGTACAAATGGAGAACAGGAAACAAATACAGCAGCCTAAAGCAAGAGAGTGAGCACACACTTTACAGCTGCATGTGTAGTATAAAAGATCATGCCCAAGTTGTAGCCCTGCTGGAGACAGACACCGGACAGAACTTTATCCAGTAAGCCACAGCCACATGGCAAAACATAGATTAATGGAGATGGGTTAGTTTAGGATATAAGAGTAAGCCAGAAGTATGCTTAAGCTATTGGCCAAACAGTGTATATTGCAAATAATGTGGTTTCTGTGTGATTATTTTGGGAGTCTTGGTGGCTGGGAAATGAACGAGTGGCCTCCCCCAACAAATAGATATAGATAGGTAGCTATCCAGACAGATATACAGATAGAACAAACTCTTATTAACCTATAACAATCTTCTTTTTATTTTAATTTTTGGTTTTTCGAGACAGGGTTTCTTTGTGATGCTTTGGAGCCTGTCCTGGAACTCTCTCTGTAGATCAGGCTGGGCTTGAACTCACAGAGATCCTCCTGTCTGCCTCCTGAAAGCTGGGATTAAAGGCATGCTCCACTATTGCCTGGCTACCAATAACAATCTTAACACTCAGGTTTTGATATCCTAAACTAATATTTAGTAAGGGAATGACAACTCCTTCAGGAAATGACAGACTCTAAGACTGGGACACAAACCTATAGCAATTATATTTGTAATATCAGAAAAATAAAATGATTCAAGAAAGACTTTAGCAATGTATGACTGTTCTCTAACAATGCAGGCTGGAAACAAGTGGTTTCAGTACACTTAAAATGTAAAGATTAGGGCTGAGTAGAAGGCTCAGTTGCTGAAATGCTTCTTATGCAATTATGATGACCTGTGTTTAATTCCTTACCATACATATAAAATTCTTGGTGTGGTGTTGCAAATTTTGATTTTATCCAGAACTGGGGTGATATAGAAGGTGGATCCTCATGGAATCACTGGTTAGATCTATCCCAATTGTTGAAGCCCAAATACTGGTGAGAGAGCCTATCTCAAGAAATACTGGGCAGTTTCTGAGAAATAAGAGCTGACGTTGATCTCTGCTATCTACATACATGCTCACACACATCTGCACTAGCATGCACCCCCTCACGCAAACACACAAAGCGTAAAAATATATGAGCTTCATATTGAAACAGTATTATGTGAAAAGAGAGGCAGAATGTAGAAGATAAAGACAGTGCTAGGCAGGGTCCAGAGGGACAAGACTGGTGGTGCACAGGATTTAAAGTGCAATCTGTGAGTGCAACAAGCACAGGTCAGCAGGAAAAGCAAAATAAAAACTGAGAAGCAACACTGATGCGGATGAAGAGAGCAGAGGCAGATGGGACAGGGCACTGTGCTTTCATGCCTGGCTTACTAGGTATGAGTCTCAAACACATGACAACTTCAGTGGTCATCATAACTATTACACAAATAGCTACCTAGTCAATCTTACATGACTTCAAGCTCTGTCTAAACCATCCAATAGTTTTGGGGTATTCCACAAACAAATTAATCTGAACCATAGTTATCTGATTTGGGAAACGAAAAGCAAGTGTGTGCGGGGGTTGATAGAAATCTCCTGGCATTGAGAGGATTAGCTGACTCATTGGGTATAGAACAATCACTTCTCCAAAGACTGTTCAAAGGAATGAGTTAAGGCAAGTATTGAAAGGATTTTGGCATTTAGAGTGGACAGAGGGCTTCTGAAAGAGGATTTGATGCCTACTAGCAGTATTTCCTAAGCATGGCTATGCATTAGAATCAGCTTGGGAGCTATAGAACTGTCTGGATGCGACCCAAAGAATTCTGGTATAATTGGTCTGGAATGCAGGCCGCAGCCCAGGTTCTTTCCATTTTACATTCTTGTCCTGCCCTGCACAAGTCCCTTGTGATGAGTTTTTTTTCAGTTTGCATTTGCTTTTTACCATTGCCTTTTCATTCAGTTATGCACGGCTGTGTATCCTCCTTCCCCTTGAGGTGTGACAGAATTAGCCAGGCTCTCATATTTTTGTGCCCCATGTATCTACAACCACCAAAGTCGAGGCAAAATCATTACACTCACTGAAGCCTTTGGAAAGGAGACACTGTACCTTGCTGTATGTGAAACTGAAGGGCAGTCACATCTGAAATGATAACATTTCTCCCTGCACCTTCAGAGAGAATTAAACAATTCAGAGAAATCAGACAAGCCCAGAGCTGTGCTAACCCTTGAACTTAAAGTGGTTAGTACCAATGTGTTCCTATTTTAGTTTTAGCTGAGTTTGAATTATTCTTTTGAGAAAAAAATAGGAGCAAACAAACACACCTCTAACAATTTCCATACTCAAACCCCTAGTTCTATTAGTATAGTTCTTTCCAATACCAAGGCTTAGAAGCTTGGGCAAGCATTTTTCTACAAAGAATTGGTACAGCCTGGAATTAATTAACTCATTAAAATCCAAGATGCAATCTCCCTAGGCAGCTTTCTCCAAATGGCAGCCAGAGGAACGAGGCCACGCCACAATGCGGGCCTCTCACCTGCTTACATTTTCAATTCTGAACAAAGGCCTCCACTGAAATCTCTGTTTCACAGGAGAATGGTGGCTTCCACATGAGTCATTTACCTGAATGGCTCTGAAACACTTAATTTCCATTTGAGCTTTAGCCACAAGTTGTCAGAACACAGTTTGTCTAATGCTACTCAGCAAATTCTCTCATGAGTAAGGATTCACACCATGAGTTTTTCTCAGGTTCAATAACTAAATCGCCCACTTCATTTATTACTCTGGCACTATCTGTTCTCTGGGGGCAGCATGAAATACAAGGAGACAGTTTTTCGAGTAGGTGGTGATGTGTGTGTTTATTTGCCCGAAGCTGCATTTTGCCATATCAGCCCAGTATAAAGACAGCAGACTAAAGAGCGTCTTCATGTTGTCTGATAAAGATAAGAAATAGAAACTATTACCAGGCAGGGAAACACATAACACACTTCAGTTCACGCCTTACTTACAAGAAAAGGAACGGCAGCGCTGTCCCTTAACTTTGAGATAAATAATGCTGCTGCATTCTGTGAAGGTAAATGTGGGTTTTGTTGGAAAGCATCCCCTCGAGTGTTCTTCTGTTCAAATACATGCATATGATTTTAAGGATTTGCACAGAGAGTAGAGAAAGGAGGGGAAATGAAAGGAGGGAGAGAGGGTTGGGGAGATTTGGCCTCTGCAATAAAAATGACTAGTTGGAATTTTAGAGTAATGAGGTTGCCTTGGCTGTTAATTCCAACCTATATTCTGCATCAGGATGTTGGTTGACTGTGTACTTAAAATATTTTTTTTTTAGTAAAAGGGAATGATTTTCCTATCCCCAAATGAATTCTAGAATATTAATAGCTATTGATTCTTAGTAGTTAGTTGTCCTCTTTCAAATCAAAGAAAAAGATTGCTTTAGCAATTGACCACACTGCTTCTACCCTTATCTGGTAGAAGTTCTGATAAATAAAAGTGCTTTAGATTTGAGATGTTAGGGTTAGATGCAACTCATAACACAAGGGTGAGAACAGGACACACAGCTACCTTCCATGTAACAACTATGATACAATGAATGATAGGGATTTCAGGCACTTCCTGAGGCAGATTATGAACCTAAAATGTGTACATTATTGTTAGTGAAATATAACCAAGAACGAACTATTGGCCATACACAGCAGGATTTAAAACATGCTAATTTTCTGCTTAGAGTTGTGACAATGGGAACACATTCACAGACTCAAAGAACCTGTTGGAGAAAATTTCATAGCTTTTATTCTCTACTATTACACATGGTATGTTCTGTGCTTATCAGGAGCTTTCTGAAGTTTCCTCCCTTTGTTTATTTAAATTTAATCAATAATTTCAGAAGTTTAGAGTTCTACATCTTAAAATTTTACTATTATTAGATGACTTCTCCTTACATTATACTCTATTAACCCTTACACAAGTGAATTTCATCTAAAATGTATTATCTTCATTACATGTCTCTTGTAAGTTAGGTTTACTCTCAAATGTAGAGATACTTCCCAAGCTTATAAAAATGTAGACCTGCAATTTGTTGTCAAATCTATTGGCCTTCATATTTGTAAAATATTTCTCCCCGTTTCCTGAGAAACCGCCACACTGATTTCCACAGTGGCTGCACAAGTTTGCATTCCCACCAACAATGGATGAGTGTTCCCCTCATTCCACATCCTCTCCAGCATAGGCTATCATTGGTGTTTTTGACTTTAGCTATTCTGACAGGTGTAAGATGGTATCTCAAAGTGGTTTTGATTTGCATTTCCCTGATCACTAAGGAGGTTGAGCATGACCTTAAGTGTCTTCTGGCCATTCGAAGTTCATCTGTTGTGAATTCTCTGTTAAGTTCAGTACCCCATTTTTTAATTGGGTTAATTAGAGTTTTAGTGTCCACATTGGAGCACTGGACTGAGACCCACAAGGTCCAAATGAGGAGCAGAAGGACGAGAAAAATGAAAAAGGAAATAAGGACTGCGAGGGATGCTATCACCCACTGATACAAGGGGACGGATCTAATGAAAGTTTACCAAGGCCAGCTAGACTGGGACTGAACGAGGACGTGATCTAACCAGATTCTCTGAATGTGGCTGGCCTGAAGTCTTTCAGAAAAGCCATTGACTATGACACTGGGACTTGTTTCCTCTGCATATATTGGATTTTGGTGATCCAGTCGGTTTGGATACTCACCTTCCTGGACCTGGAGGGAGAGGGGAGGAACTTGAACTTCCCACAGGGCAGGAAACCCTGACTGCCCTAAGGGACAAAGAGGGAGGAGGAGAGGGAGTGGGGGGAGTGGGAGGGTGTTGGGAAGAGGGGCAGAAATGGAAACCTTTATAATTTAATAAAATTACTTTAAAAAAAAAAGAATTTCTCCTTCAAGCAATGAGTGTCTAAACAGGTTCTGCATCATCTCCTGTGATGGGAGAACTATTGAAAACAGTTGATCGTACATATGATTCCATCTACACCTCCTATATTAAGTTATATGTATTTCCTTCCCTCTCTTAGTCAACTTAGAAAAGAGGGATCCTGGAGGCAGAGGTCTCTTTCTGGTGTATTTTTATATCTCCTGATTTCAATAACGAAAACATAGAATTCATCCATTATTTTTCCCTTCCATTTGTGATCTATCCATTCATTCATCACATCAGCCATTATTTCTTAAAAATATATTAAAAGACATGTTGGCCAAAAGCTATAGTTTAGGATGTTTGAAGTGAATTATAAATACTCCCTCCAAAATCATTGGCTGTTGGTGGATTATAGATGGTTAAATGAATCAAGGCATCCTGATGTTCTTAACTCAAGAATGGTATACTCAAGCTGAGCTTCTCAGAGCTGGAGAGAATTAAGTTTTTCAATTTTATGAGCCTTGAATGATAGTAAAATTGGTATGCAAAATTTGGAGAGTATACAAGAAATTACTTACTTAAATAGTTGTCCACTAAATAAACACATACAGTGAAATAGCATTTGCTGCTTGCAGATATTAAGAGAAATCGTAAAATATTCATAGGATATTATAGGCTCTGTAGTGGCATGGGGCTATATAATTAAATTGAATAATTTTTTTCCATACAGATTAGTGTATCATACAGCTATTACTATTTAAATTTATATTTGAATCTTTTCCTACTGTGTAACCTGAGCCTTCTGTTAAAGGTCACAAAACTTCTCCCCATCCCTCTGTAGGTAGATAAACAATGAGTTTTTCTTTAAGGAATTGTCAATGTTAATTACCTTCTAAATAGTTTGAAAACAGGATTGATGTCAGTTTAATTCGGTGATTGAAAGACTGGTTTATATTGGTTTTCCCTCAGAACATTATTGTTTTGAAGTGACCAGGTTAAGCAGAAGCCTGAGAATTTATAAAATGGTTTAAGAAATAAATATTAAAACTGGCAGGAACATGTGTGTTTAGTGTATCCACTCACTGCTTTGGTGATTTTAGGAACCACTGATGTATTTTCTAGGATGCTGAATGTGCCTGGAGAAGCTGGTGAGGAAGTTTGGATGAGTAACACTAACATAAAAGATGTTGAGGTCTCTGTTTTCTATCCAATATTCAAACATTGATAAGCTAGCCACTAGCAGATTGAGCTTCATGGCTTTCCTCTCAAAGCAGGAATCAGGAATTTTCAAAGGATAGACTAGCCATGATGTAGCATACAAATGCTGGTATTGGATTAACTGCTATGGGGAATGAGAAATGCCAGCCCTAGGCATGGTATTTGAACACCCAGTTGGTAGCACTGTTTGGGATGGTTATGGAACCTTTAGGTGATAGTTTCTTGCCAAAGGAAGTACATCACTAAGAATGAGATTTGAAGTTTTATAGCCTGGTCTCGTTAGAAAACTGTTTTGTCCCCTTGCTTTCTGTGTGCCAATGAAATATGTCCAATCTACTTTCTTTTTTTTTTTCTTTTTTGGATTTTCGAGACTGTGTTTCTCTGTAGTTTTTGGTGCCTGTCCTGAAACTAGCTCTTGTAGACCAGGTCAGTCTACTTTCTGACCACCAGGCTGGGCTCATTCTCCTGCAGACGTGACTTCCTTGTCAGCATGGCTTGTGTCCTTTCTGAGACCCTTTCTTTCCTAACTTGCTTCTGTCAGAGTTGTCTGTTCTGGCAACAGAAAACTAATTAATAAAGCTATGAAACTGGTTTGTTTGGGGGTTTTATGGTTGTTGTTAGTGCTTTTACTACAAGGATCTTTAGTCCTTAAAAAAATTCATTCAGCGATAAGGCCTTTAGAATTTCTGCTATTTTTAGTATCTAATTGCGCATAATGTGTGTTAAAATATGTGATGAAACTGTAACAGAACACACAAATGTGTCTCAGGTCACATCCAATAATTTTCAAATGTACTCGTATCAAAGAGTTCCATAATAGCGCAGAATGGAGAATAACAAAAGTTTATTTATTTGGGGATAAACTCACAGGAAGGATAGTGATCCATAGTTTTAAGTGTGTGCTGGAAACTGGGAACTGAATTAAGTAGATAAAGGGGACCAGCATGGTTCACTAATAGTACCTGAGACCACGACCAAAGTTGGCTGGTTTCTAAAAGGCTATTGGCTGAAGGAGTTCCCACAACATTCCAAAGTTTCTACTGCCTGAGGATCTTGAGTCTCATTTAAGAATGGGATAGTATCTACATTGTTATTTAGTGCCTCAATGATTCTCCAGTGAACTGTTATATATGTTTGGATTTCTGTTTGCTTATTTCCTTGGCTGCTTGTTTTTAATTTCCTAGAGCTACCATGAAAAATTATACAGGCTATATGACTTCAACAGCAAAGCCAACTGCATTTGGTATCAAGGCGTTAACGAGCTGGCGTCTCCTGAGGATTCTCTCTTTGTTTTACATCTGGATTTTTTTTTATCTCATATCTTCAATTGATATTCTGTCTGTGCATACCTCTACTCCAATTCATTCTCCTTACGAGGATACCAATTCATACAGCAATGCTTCCAAATCTAATAATCTTGTTTTAACGTACTTATCTACATATCTATCTATATCTATATCTATCCACAAACAATTCACTTTCTAAGGAGCTGAAGGCTAAGACATGAGCATATAAATTTGGTGCACATAGAGGCTAGTTGCAGGCTCAGTGGCATGTATAAATAAGTAAATACACTAGTTGTGCTTCCCTTCATGAGCAAATTGAACCATAGTACTAGAAGAAGGAACACTATAGGCTGTAGGAAATTTCAGAAGGTCAGAGATATTAGAGCATCTCTGCTACTGGAGGCTTTGGAGTTACTGAGAAATTGCTGGAAAGAAATTCAGTGTATAGAATGAAACAACTCTTCATCTTGGTAAAATTTGTAGTTATTAGTAAAGAAATTAAAGTGTAAATAGGAGTGAAATTAAATTAAATGTTAGACATGTGGGAAGATCCAGGTCTGAATGTTGGTGGTTCACCTGCCTGGGAGAAAACTACCCAGTAGGCTGTCTCTGTGCCTTTCAGTGGAACATCTCAGTGACAGGAGAAGGACATACCTTACCAAGAAATGTAAGAGATTCCAGAGGAGAGCTCTGACAGAGCTCTGCTCTGGCAATGGGGCCATAGGATATTGGAAAGTAGAGGAAGATAATACTTTTCCTTGTTATTAGTTAGGGTTGATCAGAGCATACACTTCCCTCCATGGATGATTCACAGAACTGCAACCCAATGGCTATGCTATGGGAATAAGAGGCCCAAGAGGGAGTGCCTGAGATAACTGAGTGCTTAGGATGTGATTTGATAATTCACTCTAATAGTGTTATTTTTTTTCTCTCTTGGCCATTTCTGTTTCTTGATGTGAGACTTACTTGGTCAGCTCCCAGCCTAAATCATGGTAATGGGGGAGTAGGAAATTAAACCACTGATACCTCATTATGGGTCAGTGAAGCACATGCCTCATGAGCTTATTGACCTTACTTGGACAAAATGTTTCATTATTGCAGAACTGGAATTCTGCAATAATGAAATTATTTGAAAGAATTTGAAATTTATAATCTGATGTGAATAATAAGGCATTATTAACTAACTTCTTGGTATATGAGAATAAGCCAATGGGAGATTTATCAAATTGAATTCATGACAAATTGAATTAAGGAGTTTGAGGATCACTTAGAATCTCAGATGGAAGAAGAGACTGCCAATCATGATTTTACTAAGGTTCAGTAAGGCAAAATATTGCATGCAATTGTGTGATTGTGACTTTAACCTTTTATCAAATGGCATTCTTCCAAAATTGGACTGTATTGCTTATATAATCCAATATGACTTCCAGAGAGAGAGAGAGAGAGAGAGAGAGAGAGAGAGAGACGAGAAGAGAAGAGAAGAGAAGAGATGAAGAGAGGAGAGAGATGAGAGAGAGATGAGAGTCTTTATACTCCAATTGTATCATTGCATCATAGCAGCAAGAAATTCAAACAAAAGGAAGGAGAACCTATGAAGTGTTCTGGGGCAGATCAGAGTACACATCAGCCCTCCAATTGCCCAAAGCCTACGTACCACACTCTTCTTGTGGATCTAAGACACAGAACAAAACAGATAGCATACACAGGGTTAAATCCAAACCATCTCAATCTTCCTCCAGATTGATTTTATCCACATCAACTTTCCCTGGCTACTTTATTTTTTATCTCTCTCTATTTTTGCCTTTAAGAAGCCATGTGTCAAGGAGAGAATTGCCTGACTCCAGTCAGATCAAATTTCTTTATTTCATAGAAAATAATGCTATTAGGAGCAGGTGCAGCAATGCTTTATTCCATTCTATATATTTCTGAGTTTCTATCTTATTTCTCAGGAAAACATTCTGAGATTTTACCTTAACAGTGATGCACACTGAAAATGTGCCCTGGGAATAACAAACTTGAAATTAGGCATTTTTAAAGGGCATCTTTCCAAATTGAATTTGATAGGAGCTCTATTAACAGCCATGATGGCTGGTTGATGACAGCAAATCAAGACATATGACAAAAGGCTAGAATACCGCTCTTGTTGTACATCTTCATTAGTGATCTAAAAGGAGCAAACAGCACATTAAATTCGGATGTTATTAATTCAATAGCCTTTGAAAACCATTGCAAGGTC
This sequence comes from Myodes glareolus, assembly GCF_982192425.1. NCBI lineage: Eukaryota > Metazoa > Chordata > Mammalia > Rodentia > Cricetidae > Myodes > Myodes glareolus. The sequence continues at coordinate 31,143,265 of NC_142036.1, read as the reverse complement.
AGGCAAAAAAAATATTTAAGTGCTAATAAAATGTAGAATTAATGGTGGAGAAGAATTGAAATAGGAAAAGAAGACTCCCACACACTGAACAGGTAGCATTGAGAACCCCTACATAATGAAAAGAGTATAATGATCGTTAAAACCATTGAATCATATTTCAGACTCATTTTAGGGAGAAAAATTAATGACATTTTAATACGTCCCAAGGGTGAGAATGTAAAGATAAATGAATGTTCTCTATCTAATACATGAATTTAAGGATATGGAATGTAGGCATTTATGTAAAATGAAGACATCATCCAAATTCATTCCACTGTTCAATAAGCACAAATACAAGCTTCAGGATTTTTTGTGCATATCATCCATTATATGTATCCTTAACATTTGTTGATATTTCCAATAGCAATGAAATACATACCTAATTCTCCAATACCCTATAAGCCAATGGCACAATAGCTGTTAATATTGGCTGGAAATGCTGAAGTGAACAATACATCAAATTTCTTCATTAATTGAGTTTATAGTACAGCATAGGGAGAGAAAAGCATGGGGAAGAACTCTTACTATTTAAAAATTCAGAAACAGCTAAAAGTCAAGAAGTAGGGAAAACACTGGTGATTTTAGTAATGAACTTCTGTTTGTGGGGCCATGAATTCAATCACACTAAGCAAAGGAAAGAAATAGGAAGAATAAATAAGAAAGGAAGACAGGTAAGAAGGAAATATTGGGAAACTGAAAAACATTACATAGAAGAATAAATTAATTTTAAAATAAATCTAAACTATCTGTACTATTACAATGTTCAAACTGTGATGCTAAACTATTTTAAAAATATGAAGCTTAAGCAGTTCACCGTGTTGTTTGTGAGGTGGTCCTAAGCACCTAACCAGTGTTAAGTGCCCCTTGTTTTGTTTACTGGGTTATCTTGCAGGTTTATGGTTTAATCACCTGCTTGTATCCTGCATAGGTTCAACAGCTGGGGTAGTAGAAAGTTTCAATCCTTATTTTCCTCTGTGTTCTCAATATTATTTATCATTGAAATGTGTCACCATAGTGTCTTCATAAGCTTGATCTCTGGACTCCTAAGACACATTACCTGAGAGTAAAAGAGTGAACCATATGATCCAACCTAAGATAAGCCATTGCCAATTCTATTAGAATCATTTGATTTTAAACATGCAAGGGTCCACAGTAGTTAAAGGAGACAATCAAATGGCATATTTGATTGGAAAGAATGTTGTCATTGTGTCCAAAGAAATGTACCTGAAAAGAGATGTACTCTATTACTGTCATCTTTAGAAAATACAATCAGTCACATCACATCAATAAAATCTGTACTCTTTTAAATTCAAAGGACAGCAAAGAACTTTGTAGTGTGTAAACTTTAAGAAATTACAACTTGGTGTTATGAAATATTATTATTACAATGTAAGTTAACCAATGATATACAACAGTATAGGTTGGTCAAAACTTTTGTCTGGATTTGAGTGATGTAATATCATAGAGAAAGCATTTTCCACAAACCTAGAGGACAGAGATCACTGTAGAATATTCAGAGGAATATCATGTTATAGGAGGACTTTGCTATCTTCATATAGACTGGAGGCTGAGAAATGGATAAAGCACTCAGTATAATCACATTGTGTATAAGAAAATGGTCCATCAAGTAAATGTTTTAGACTTTCTTGTGGAATTTTTAGAAATTCTGTGAGATATTACTTATGAATATGCTTTCGGTTATTAACCAAACTCTGTGCACTCATTTCAGTTGCTGGAGAGTGCTTACAATGGTCATGACCCTTCTAGCAAACTCAGGGAAGCAGTCAGGCAGGCATGGCAGTGGCGCAGTAGCTGTGACTTTACATCTAACCTACAATCACTAGATTACAATGCAATGACAACCCCAAGTGGTCCTCCTTCAGGGCTACACTTCCTAATCCTTTCAAGTACCTACTGCTGAACATGTATTTGAATATATGAGCCTATGAAGCCCAATCTCACTTAAACCATCACAAGTTTTGTGTATTTTATTTAGCACCCCTTGTCAGTTAGTCTGTTTTCCTTATATGAGCTTGCCATTTTGCATTTGTGGGTAAGAGCTGTTTTTTCAGACATTTGGCCAAACCACTTTCATATAGAAACAAATACAAAAAAAATACAAACAGCTTTTCTTGTGTGTTACTTAACATTCATTCCATCACAAGGACAAAATGTTGGAGCTGATCCACTTACAGGGGAGAAAGGCTGATCATAACTCAGGGTTGCAATGGTTTAAGCCCATAGTTTCTTTGGACCTGTGAAAATGTAGACATGATGGCAGGGGACATTTGTTGGCAACCTAGAAACTGAGGATGAAGAAGAGCTGAGATCCTAACATGGCATGCCCCCATGCTCCTAACTTCATTCCAGTTAGCATCATCTACTAAAGGTTCTACCACCTCCTAGTAGTAAGCCTGCAAGTCTTTAACACATCCTCTTGGGGGAAGGCACTCACCCAAGCAAAGTTCCTTGATTTAAATCAAAAGCTACAGTGATTCTATCTCCCTCTAAAGCATCTTACAATTCAATAAGGTATAATGGATACTTCTTCAAGCAGCTGCTACTTAATATTCAAGTCAAATCCTTATGTGATATGGCTACAGAAGTCTGTTCCATAGGTCCTCAGGATTACTCAGTAATGTTATCTTTTCCCCAGTGTCCAAATATTAGGAAGACAACAGGTAAGGCTCAAACACGGAGAGTGGGAACAAAGTACTGTACATGTACTGTCAAACTTACCCAATGATTGCTCCCAGTTCTACTTAGTATGAGTGGAACATTGTTCACTAATTTCATCCTTTAATCAACTCTCTATTTTGCTTTTCAACTGTATTGGTACTTTAAAAGTCAAACTCTACCTGCCATGCTAACTTACTTTCTGCTGTTTTTCCATGAGGAGGGTGACAACTTGATTTCAAAACTAAACATGGGTACCTGAGAGAGCAGCCTCATTTCTCTATCCCAACTATTTATGTGCTGAGAGTCTTGAGATAGTATATACCAACAATATTAGATTATTAGATTTCATGTTTATATTTTTTTTACATTTGTGTGTGTGTGTGTGTGTCCATGTATATTCCATAAAACACATAAAGAGATTAGACGGCGTCTTAAGGGAGTCAATTATTTTATTCAACTCAGATTTTCAGGTTTGGTTGTTATATATTTTACCAGCCCACCTTCTAATTCTTAAACTTAAGTTGCCAGCAACACTTAAATGTTACTGTTTCCAAGGAGACAATATAAAAGGATGTAAGAAGATTTTCAATGACTGTGATGATTATTCAGGTTTGATTTTCAAATTATTTATTCAACATTTATGTGTTAAACACCTAATGGAGTGGTTCTCAACTCCCCCTCCCCGATACTGCAACCCTCTAATCCAGTTCCTTATGTTATGGTGACCCCCAACTGTAAAATCATTTTGCTGCTATAATTTTTCTACCTTTATGAATTGTAATATAAATCTATTTTGATAGTCTTAGGTGAACCTTTTGAAAGGGTTGTTTGATGCCCAAAGGTGGTGTTAAGCAGACATTAAGAACTGCTGATCTAATATATGAATACACAGTGCTGGCCAAAGTGCATAAATTAGTAAAACTGACTGTTGACCTTGTCGTATGCATTTAATAAGTGATTGAGAGAAGTGAATAAAAGAACTAGGTTGCTAATCATATAGAGGTGTGCATATGAGTGGTGCTCACACAGTAATGATGCAACAGTTTAGAACAACTCTTTCAGAATGTATGCCTATTTAAAGGAGAAAAGTATTGAAGCGTAATTGAAAGTCAATCACGGTAAGAAGATGAAAGGGAGTGGTTGGTCCAGAGACAGATGTGGCTGAAGGAAAATGTCTACTGGAGCTAAGGATATAAAGGGCTTGGAGTGCTGGAAAGGATGAGAAGCAATGGACTTTAGAGCTGAGATAGGGACCAGACATTGCACTGGGTTTGCTTTTTACAATAGTGACAGTTAAATCATTCAGAGAAATCAGCAAAAAAGTTATTTACAGGAAAAGGATTAATGAAACCTCAGCACAGAATTACCAATTGCTATAGCATTTTACTATACTTAGTGGCATTTAGCAGGGCTTAGTCATGATAAGTTCTATCCCAATGTCCCAGAAGGAAACGAGTCCTTCTCATCTGGTTCAACCTATGAACAGAGAATTACCTTAAATATTTTTTTGTTTTTTTATTTGTATGCATGTGTCTCTATGATACGTGATTATATGTGTAGTATGAGGGCAGAACTGAAAATGCCGCAGCACACATGTGCGTTGGTTCTTGCCTTTACACCTTGAAGCAGGGTCACACTGATGTTGTGTAAGCCAGGCTAGCTGGCTCCCACCTTCTGAAGATTCTTACTCTCCCCATAGGCAGATGATGAGATCGCAGCCCACCCCCACGTGTGACTACTATGTCTTGATCTTACATGAGCTCTCAGAAACAAATTCAGATCATCAGGTTTACACCGCCAGGACTTTTACCCATTGGACCATCCCTACAATCCCATAAACATTTTGCAATCCATGGAGGCTTCCAACCTCAGAGCCACCTGTCTCATTCTCCAAGTACTTGAATTACAGATACGTGTTACTGTGTCTGACTTGAAACAACTATTCTACATATTCATGTACTATCAATTTATCAGATGTTTGATTATATATTCACTGTCTATAACTGTACATTAATTCTCTCACACTTAATGGTTAAATAGATAATAATTATATTATCCTTCATTGTTTCTGTATATTAGGTTTTTAAAAGCAGCCATACTTGAAGGTTGTGATGTAGGCCTTCTGGTGAGGAGGTAATTAAGTGGTAATTTATTTTCTGAGGATCCACATGGGACTGTAGTTTCTAGAAGGAGTACTTGAGACTTCAGTATGCACATTTAAGATGACTCAAGATGAAGTCAATGTTTGTGGTTAATAGGAACTCTTACTTTAGACTGCAGTTCCACAAACTGCCTGAGATTTCTCACAGCATGATAGCTAGCTTCCACACTGTGAGAGACCTAAAGGGTACTAAAATGACATTTGTGATATCTTTTGGGAGTGAGTGTTGATTCATTGTGGGATGGATTATCACAAGGCCATGATGTGGGATTCTCCCCATATGCTGTAAATATCATTGGTTAATAAAGTATCTGTCTTGAGTCTATAGCAGAGCAGGGCAAAGCAGAGTTAGGTGGGGAAAACTAAACTGAATGCTGGGAAAAAGAAGGTAGAGTCAGAGAGAAGCATGTAGCCCCTCCAGAGACAGATGTCAGAACTTTACCTGGTAAGTCATGGCCTCGTGGCAATACACAGATTAGTGGAGACGGGTTAAATTAAGATGTAAGAGTTATTCAATAAGAAGCTAGAGCAGTGTTTCAATTAATACAGTTTCAATGAGGTTATTTCAGGGATGATTATCCAGGAACAAACAAGTGGCCTCCTACAACAAGGCCATAGAAGCAAGGTGTACTGGGGACATGCTATAGGCTAGCTATCATAGTAGGTAAACTCAACAGTCAACATTAAATAAAACATGAATCATTTATCATGTTTTATTGAGGAACATTCCTTCATTGTTCTCTCTTGATTATTTCCGGCCATTTTTTTAAAGGGATTCGGGAGGTATTAACTTCACCTTTCCAAAGTTATTCTAGATATTTGATTTTTGGCACCCTAACCAGTGCAGAAGAAGAAGTTCCATAGGAAAAAAAATCAGTTTCTCTTCCATACTTGGCTCATTTCTTTCTGCACCATGGGAACCAGATGGCAAACCTCTCAGGGGTACTGGTGGCTTTTAAACCATATTTATAAGATTACATGAGACAGCATGCCTTTAATTTGCTGTTTAGCTGCAGAGCAATATGTTTCTCTATTTGGAAAACAGTTTTGCTATGGTACCGGAACAAGGGATCGGAAATGAGGATTTCTAGGATCAATTTCCTAACTGACTTATGGGTTGTTGCATGCCCTTCAACAAGACACTTAATGTGCTTGCCTGTGAAGCAGGGATATGAAGAATAAATCCCTTTTGGAAGGAATATATCACAGCTGAATTTATATTAATGCAATAGGTTTTGAAAAAAACTCACAGAAAAAGTACTGTGGAAACATAAATTGTTGTGTTGTAAAATTCTTTTGGAGAAAGATGCGATGAGACTATTAAATATTAAATCAGTTCATCTGATTTAGAACTGTTGTCTTTTAATTTGAAATACACTTCATTTTCTTGACTTGTGACAGGACAAAGGCAAGCTCACATTGGTTTTGTAATGATACATCATTTGGAGGCTTTCATTGAGCTCTATGATTCCTTTATAGAAGTCACCCTGTAATCAAATAGCATTATTCAAAATGATAATTGCCTTACTCCCATGCTATCAAGAAAAGGGCATCACATTCATATCTACACTTTTTTACCCTGGAAGCATAATTTTAATAATTAGAAATGTGTGGGAGAGTGCATAGGAGAGGAGAAAGCTATAAACCCATGTCACAGATCAGTGTACAATAGGCAATCATGTATTATACGAATTATGCCTATACATTCAATAGTGTATAATACTTGTTTTTTCATTTAGCATCTGGTATATAGCAACTACATCAGTGACTTCGTACTCAGCTTCATGAGAGCATTTTTTTTTTTTTGCTATAGTTTATCTCAGTCTGGAAAGCAAATACAAAAGGATAGATATTGATGGTTAGAGAAATTTTATAAATGACTTAGTTATGTAAAGGATGAGAATGTTATGTGATATGCACATCTTAACAGAGTCTGCTGTTGTAAAATGCAGAGCTGAGTTATATCAAAGCTCTTTCCTACGTCTGCTCTGTTCTACTGCTGCTCTCTACCCTTGAGCATCTATTTGTCTCATGCTGCTTCTCAATCAAAATCACTGTTGAGAATGATACTGAAATTTCTACTTATGGAAAGAAAAAGTGACAGAAAATAGTTTAAAATGTAACCTCAGTCAGGGAAATATGAAATGGAAGTAGGAATGATATTCCAGTGGTAAAAGGTGACATATTTTAAAGTGTCTCTTAGTGGCAAGGTGATACCTTTTCCCCTAACAAGTATGAGCATTTCTACCCACAACATACCTACAGCTAAACATGAACTGTGTGGGATGAGTAACCAGTGGTGATTAGAGCGCTGGCTGGTCTCAGCAAGAGCACAGAGTCTGATGAGTGGTATTGTAAGTAGATTCATCCTTACTGTCCCTCTTACTTTCATAATAGTGTGTGTGTGTGTGTGTGTGTGTGTGTGTGTGTGTGTGTGTGTGTGTGTGCGTGTGTGTGTGTGTCCTGGGGAGTATGTGTCTTTGTGAGAAGATGATGACAGAGGCCAAAAGCTCTAATTAGATATTCTGGAGTTGGAGTGACAGGTAACTATGTACCCTTGAGTGTAGGTGTTGAGAATCAAACTCTGGTCCACTGCAAGAGGGAGAGGTGCTCTTAATAACGGAGCTATCTCTCCAGTCCCACTTACCAGTTAAGAAAGTTCTTCTGTACCATTCACCACAAAGAAAATAATTTATTTGTGTTTCTTTTGCCCAGATATTATCTAATTTTCAGGGCCTCTAGCTCTAAGCTGGGTGTGAAACATAAGAAAATCTACTCTGCAGCACATAGTCATTATTACAACTCCCTGTCACTGAGTCCTTTAATTGAGTAGAAGCCATGGTGAAGATAGTGTCGACAGCAGAGAGACTTGTAAGCAAGAAAATAATCATCATTACAGTTTTAAAAATAGCAATAATATTTTCAGTCGATATATGTTGTCCTTTCATAAAACAATATTTGCATTGCAATGGGCCTTGGTAGAGATAAATACCTTGTCATAGAACTTGGAGAGTGTAATGATTTTTAACTAGCTTTCTCTTTGTTTTACCAGAAACCCATGCAAAGAGGAGGGAGGGAGAGATCAAAATGATAATATAAATGATCAAGCATAGATGACCAAGCAAGAGATATCTTACAGGCACACACATAGTATAAACAGGTGCCTCATATATCCATGGCCTCTGTCTTTCTCTTACTGTTATGTGCTTTTCGCAAAATGTACAGAGAGTCTTATGCACAATTCCAGCTAAACCCCAGTAGCTTTAAGGCAATTTATTTGTTTACTCCCTGCTACTTTCTTTAGCTCTATTTACATCTTAGATATATTGCATCATCTGTTTATTTATCAACTAATATATCTACCATCTAACATTATAATATATAATATTATATATATAATGTTACATATAACATTTATATTAGGTAATTCAGGGATTATAATTTTTCCTTAAAATAATATGTACATAGTCATTTGATTTTATTTATTTGTTGAGTATTATACAAAGTGATAACTTTCATAAAAATTTCCATGGAAATATATCATGTATTGACCAATTTGTCATCTTTTTTCTTTATACCCTCTTGCTTCTTCTATCCATGCCATCAGACTACAGTATTTCTTGTGATTTTATGTCTTTTATTTTTTTAAAAAAGAACCACTTTTACATACATATGTGGGTTTGAAGTTTTCGTTAAAATCATACTTTATTTGCTTAAAATGAAGTATGAAAATTCATAGGAAAACTGTATGTAAACATACACAAATAGCCCCTAGCACAATAATCTTCCAATCTTAATTTTTATTTTGTCTTTTTGGGTATTCATTTTCTTCTGCATGTAAATCTTACCCATTCTCTGTAAAATATCACTATTTTGTAATAACTTCTTAGTGAATATTTTGTATATATAATATTGAATTCCAAGTTTCAATTTTTGTTTCACTCAGTACTATTGCTATAAAACTCACTCACCTTATCTCTAAAAATCATTCAGTCATTTAATATTAACATTTCCCCCTTTCAACAACAAGATGTTTGTAGATGGGATATTTCTGTCCTGCCTGGTCCTGCAACCATTCAGTCCCAGAGAAGCACACAGAGGCTTATTAACTATAAATTATTTAAGTTATTAGCTCAGGCTTATTATTTACTAGCTCTTACAACTTCAATTAACCCATAATTCTTGTCTATGTTGAGTCACATTTCTTGGTACTGTCCTCAGTGAGGCATTCTCATTTTGCTTCCTCTGCCTCTAGCTGGTGACTGCAGACTTAGACTCTCCTCTTTCTAGAATTCTCCTAGTCTATACTTCCCCACCTATACTCCCTTCCTGACTACTGGCCAATCATCATTTTATTAAACCAATATGAGTGATAAATCTTTGCAGGGTATAAAAACATTATCCAATAGCATATCCAGAATCCATGTAGATTTCCTCTTCATCTTGTCTATGCAATTTGAGTGACCTAGCTCTAGGAATACATTTTGTATCCTATTTTGTCAATTCAAATGTTCACATAAATATTAATCTAATGGCTGGAGTTGTAGAATTTCTTCCTTTTCTTGTTTAATTACCTGTTCAATATACCTTTGATCACACTACTAAATGCCTGATATTGAGAGCACAAGGTAGAGGTTTCTGGAACCCTCTTATGTAATTATATACTATTTTTGTAATTGCTCATTCCTTCTGACACACTAATAGTTAAATTTTTGGTATTTCTCATGGGTGTATATATACCAAATATTCTCATTTAAGGAGTGAGAATGGAGATAATATGAATTATAAGCAGTAGTCTCTGCAGTCATCTCATATTTAGAAGTTTGATGATAAAAAGGCATATAAAATATCACTCTGTACTCTAAATTTTACATTTGTAGTAGCCATTTTAATCGACATGTCTTTTAAGAAAAATTAAACTATGAATTTTGTAAGATAGAGTCAACAATCCCTATGATGAAATGTGAGGTAAGTGCCACACCTGCTTCATATCCCAGTCTGCAGACTAGATTCATGTGTAGAGTCTGAAATATGGTGAACTTTCAGGAAATTCCTGAGCAGAACTATTTCTTAGATAACTGGATGAGTTAGTGCGAAGGGGGGTTATATAAACTTTGGAATAGCTGTTCCTTGTTTCTTTTGGAGGATTGGAACTTCAGGGGTGTGGTGATTCATTCAAGGGTGTGATTAACTGGATGGGGCCATGGCATGAAGTCCAGCTGTTTGCTTATAAGCGTTTTAACTGTGTCCATATGGAAAGTTTTAGATGAGATGAGAATTTAAATTGGTAGATTGCATGAGACAGGTTGAACTCTGTGTTACAGGACAGCATAGTGAAATCAGGCAAAAGCCTGAATAGAACACAAGGTTGATTCTTCAATAATTATGGAGAACTCTTTTGTTTCACTTTCTATCTGTGACCTTAGCTCTTGTCCTTTTTTGGACTCAAACAGGCATTAGTTATTTCTGGGCATCAAACTGACCACTCTCCAAGCAAGAATTATTATATCATGGGCCCTCCTGGGTATTTTGCCTGCTGATTTGAACTGATAATCCTAGAATATATATTCCAGTCTGCCAAATCAAATTACAGAGGTTGGGATTGTTCCTCTGCTAATCATGTGAGATAACTTCTTATATTTTTGCCTATACATTCATATACATGATATATTTATATCACACATAATATAGATATGCAACATTCGTATTATTCTTTTTCTCTGGAGAACCTACTACAAAAAAATATGATGTCATATTAAACCCTTTATTCTTGAGTAAGTAAGGCTTTAAAATGGTTTTTTTTGTTGAGAATTTCATTTATGTATAACTACAAATAGCAAGATTGATTTGTTAATAAATATGTCAGTGTACTAAACAGATTATTAATATTATGTACTAATATGTACTAAACAGATTACTAATATTATGGAATTATACTATATCACATTATACTATAATATAATATTATACTATATTAGCTACAACTGAAGAAACAATTAATTCAATTTTTTATTTAAGTATAGCACCAAAATACAGTACAGCTCATTTGTAAATAATTGTAAAGGAGTTAATTGACTTTGTTCTCACATTTTAACTAAATAAATTACTAATATAAAACTTCTAAACTACAAATAAAATAATTTAGAACCTCTCTTTCTCATTGTGCATGCGTGTATCCATATGTGTGTATATATGTGAAGGCCATAGGTGGATTCTACAGGGAAGCCAAGGGTCTTCCTCAAGCACTCCCTTCCATATGTTTTTAGACAATGGCTCCCATTGAAGCCATAACTTACTTTAACAGAACAGTAAGCCTCAGAAAACTTTCTTCCTCCAGCACTTTTAAGTCTATGCCAGAACTTATGAGCAATCTCTCTTACATAGGTTTTAGAGATCGAACTCAGGTACTTATGCTGTATTGGCAAGTACATTGCCTACTAATCTATATTCTCAGCCCTGGTCAACTTTTCTATGCCAGTTCCTCCTGAGCTAGTTATTTTGCATAACTTATCACCTTATTATCTCACTATGAACATAATAATTTAAAGGCATAACATTGCTACTTAATAACTTTAATAACTTATGATTTTGTTAATTGTGTGATGTCAGCTTGGATCCCGCATCTTTGTAATTTTAAAATCACTTCTGTATAATATATTAGAACTAAGGCTAAGATTTTCTCTGGTGAAGGAAGGAAAACTTTTCACTTGTATGTCACAATCGCAATTACAGAATCATAGCAAGTTTGGAGGCCTATCTCAAAGCCTATAGAGAGAAAATTCTGTAAGTTTGTTTATGAAAAAAATAAGTTCTCATGAGTACTTCTCTGGGAAATGTAAATAATCATATGTATGTTCAGGTAAATGTTAAGACCAATAGTTTCAAAAGTTCCAAAATAAAACAGAATTAAAATGAATTTATAGGCTTTCATAAAGGAAATGTCCATTTGTGCTAGATATCTGCCACCCGAGGAGCTTCACTCAGTAGATTCTGTCTAAGGATAGTGTCAGTGCATATTTATTGCTTTTGAGTTGTTACAAAGGCACACAAATTGAGACAACATTGTCTCTTTGATTAGATATTTCCCAGTTTTCAATTAAGACCAATGTGTAATTTTTCTACTTACCTAACAGTTATTAAAATGTATGTTTGAATTTAATCAGTTTTAAACATTAATGGGGACAGAATTGTATATTCTTCAGGAAAAGACAAGCATTCATAATGGTAGCTATCCTAATTGAATAAACAGGATGTTGAGTTTCCCACATAAGAATTTTTATACTTATTATTAGCTCATGGGGCAAGTGAAGCTTATAGGTAGTGCTAAGGAGGTCTTCTGTGGGTCAATCACTTGCCATTCAAGTATCACCAGAGTGTGAATACCATGTAAAACAAGCATACTAGTACACACCTGTAATCACAACACTATTATGGTAAAATGGGATATAGAAAGAATTCTCAAGGACACATGGGCCAACTGGTTTGGCATTCACAGCAATAAAAAAAATAGATGCTCTCTCAATCAAGGTAGAAATTAACAATATTCTAGAATATCCTCTTACCTCAACACATGTATTATGCATCATGGCATGTTCGCCCATAAACACGATCATGAACACACACACACACACACACACACAAACACACACACACACACACACACACACACACACGGAATAAGTAAACTCATAAATAAAAATATATTCTTTTAGGACCACACATTCATTCACTGCTACTTGGAATCTGATTTAAAACACACATTCCTCTTTCTGCTGGTCTTTGACAGGATGCTATAATTGTTTCAACTGTTTAAATTATAGAAGCTTTTCCCGCCTATGTGTAAGCTTTCTCACATCAAGGTAAATGAATCAAATACTTTATTTTATTAAAAAAGAGTTTTTTAAAAAGAGCTGCAAAGTCATTATACTTTTAAAGTTCTCTAAAGGAAGAGATATTTCCTTTTGAATTATTTAACAAAGATTTACACTATGCCATAAGTATAATTAAGCTAATATAAAACACATAATACCAGAGATACAGTTTCTTAGTTGCATTAAGGCTTTGTTTATGGCCATAATAATCACGGGTGGTAAGAGCTCATCTGAAGTTCTCAAAACATTTTAACATTCCTTTTGGTAATATTTCAATTTCTATGTATAATTATCCTTTGATAGTTGTTTTTATAATTCTATTGGTGATGAATTAATCCATTTTGTGTCATTAAAAATAGCATGATGATATTGGGCTTCCCAGAGTTTTAAAGGAGGCATTAATACTCTTATACATAAAAATACAATAAAAATTTCCTCTTTCTACTATAGGGGAAAAAGGCAAGAAGTTTGGGTAAATAGTCTTAAAATAATAGTTTTGCTAATGTGTTACTATAATGACCATGTTATTGCAGAGGGAATAGTCTTGTGAATTTTCACTTATTTTCCTCACTTTACGAGGTTTACACATTTACATGACGCATAATCATAGCTAGCGATGCCTCCAAACTTTCTCTTAGGAGAAAAATATCTGCATCATATAGCAATATGATATATGATTAAAACATAAGACTATATATTATTTTCAAATACATTTAAGGGAACTTATTTTTGGTAATCTTAAAGATATAATATGAAACAGTAGTAGTTTTGTTGTGTTATTGTTGGTTTTTGCTCTTTTCTTAAAAGAACTCATATTAGGAGTGAGTTCCAGGTAATAATTTACGGAAAAGAAAGGCTTTGGACTAAATTCTACAGTTGTGCAAGTTACCTTTTTGTCATGTGCATTTCATTGTAATGAACCAAATAAAACTAAAAACAATTTTAAAATATTACTTGCATCCACAAACATTTAGCCACATAAACCTGAAAATATGCACCACTCAAAGAAAATATGTGTAACATAATTTTAGCAGATAAGATCAATCAATGACAAAACGGAAATAGGCCAAAAGGTTAAGAATAACTTGGGGCCCAAGAACAGGTAATTATTATCTTATAAAATGAACAGCAAGGAAAGGTACAGCGTGGAGAAAATAGATAACACAGCATAGCAAGTAAGCTCAAGGAGCATACCAGGACCAATATATATAAAGAACTAAGACCTTAATTGTCTCCTTCCATCAGGGTATAACTTGAAACACAATATTCCCTATGTTGTCAGCAAACAGAATATGCTAACATTCTTCCTTCCTTCCTTCCTTCCTTCTTCCCTCCCTCCGTCTCTCCCTCCCTCCCTCCCTCCCTGCCTTCCTTCCTTCCTTTCTTTCTTTCTATCTTTCTTAAAAATTTCCACCTCCTCCCCTCCTCCCATTTCCCTCCCACTCCCCCAACTACCCCTTTCCCTTCCTCTCCAGTCCTAAGAGCAGTTAGGGTTCCCTGCCCTGTGGGAAGTTCAAGGTCCTCCCCGCTCCATCCAGGTCTAGAAAGGTGAGCATCCAAACAGACTAGGCTCCCACAAAGTCAGTCCATGCAGTAGAATCAAAACCCAGTGCCATTGTCCTTGGCTTCTTAGTCAGCCCTCATGGAGACAAGTGTATCCTGTTCTTATCCATGAGATGGAACAATCTGTTGAAATTTGTCACATTGAGCTTACACCTTTGTCAAGAAGAAATATAGAGGACATTTTTTCCTTGTTTTTAAATTTTTACTCTAGTTCCCTCATTTCCTTCACTCCCTCCATTTCTTCCTTCTTCCTTCCTTCCATCCCTTCCTTCCTGCCTGCCTGCCTTTCTTCTTTCCTTCCTTTAGTTTTTGCTCCAAGGTACAGGGGCACAAAATGTCTCTGTTTTTTCTCATCCTTTTATTATTTATTATTATTTTTATTATTTTACCATTATTATTATTGTGCTATAGATATGTTTGATATATGTGCATGGCAGTGAGATGTTCATGCATGCTACAGCCCTCTTGCAGTTGTTTGAGAAAATTTTGTTAGTTCTCTGCATTCATCATCTGGGTCTCAGAAACCTAACTGGGGTCCAGGCCATGGTAGCCCGTGCCTTTACTCACTGAGCCATCTTTCGAGCTCTCATCCCTTTTTGAAAGGCTGTCAATTTCAGTGAATTTCTGAATAGGACTCCAGTGGCAAAAGAAATAAGGCAACAATTGATTAATGGGATCATATAAAACAAAAGTCTTTGTACAGCAAAGGAAATTTCTACTTTGGAAATATGTCTCAGAGTTTCCCAAAATGAGCACAACAAAACTGCAATAAGAAAACAGAAACAGAACAACTGTATGACCCAGGTATACCCAAATAATCAATATCTTACTACAGAGATAGTTGCATATCTGTCTTCATTGCTGCTCTAATCAGAAAAAAAAACTAGAAAGCATAATTAACCTAGATGTCCATCAGTAAACAAATGGATAATGAAAATGTGGGATTTATTCACAGTAAGATGTTACTTAGCTGTGAAGGAAAAATTAAAATGTAAAATTTGCTGTTGAACATGAAGAATTAGAAAAATATTCTAGGTGAAGTAACCCAGACAAAAAGACAAGTGTTGTGTGTTCTTTTTCACATATAGGTGCTATCTGCAAATATTTTATTTTGTGTCTTTAGCCCAGAGTCCATGGAGAAGGAAGGAAGGGGGAATGCATTTAGTGTGGGTGGTGTGGGTAGTTGGATACAGATAAATGAAAGCAGAAAAGAGGAATCTTGAGGGCAGAGTGTTCAAGCCGATACTGAGGTAATGGGGATGAGAAATGAATTTTCCATGAGCAAGTTACATGGGAATCTACGACCTTTCAACCCAAGTGAAGCCTTTTTAAAAGGATATTTTATGTATATGATGTTATATGGAAGAAAATAGGAGGGGGTAATGGAAACTAAGGCTTTAAGCAGGAATGAAGTAAGCAGTGGTTTAACTAATCTAAGGGTGCATGAAGAAGTTTTATGAAACCCAAACAGTTTGTAAGTTGTGATTGCCTATACAAGATCAAACCAGTTAAAACTTTCAAATTGATGGGGGGAGAGATTTCCAATAATAAACCCCTAGCTGGGTATTGACAATTAATGAATGTTGTGTGGGGAAAGGTTCTTTGAGGGACATAGGTAGAATGCCTATATCTCATCAAATGACCTCATGGTTCATGCATAAATACATACAAATGTATCTGTTTCTACATATATTTGCAATTGTTTGTGTATATGTGTATATATACATAGAGATACACACATATTATATATAGATATTATATATTTTTATATTATGTTATTATAATAATATTGACAGAGAGAGAAGGAGAGAGAGAAAGAGAGAGAGAGAGAACTAATAATACTTAGTGAGTTAACACATAAAAACAGAGGAGAGGAATTAAGGATGGAAATTTTGGAGCTGGAGTGTTAGACTAGGTTGTCTGCACAAAACTGGGAGCCTAGGAGGAGATCTTGAGGGAACAGGATAGTTAAGATGGAGAAATGACAGACATGAGAGCAAGGAAAGAGATATTTTGATCGAGGGAGTTACTATGGGCTAGCAAGAAACATGTCACTGGAGAAATTCCCAGGAATCCACAAGGATGACCCCAGCTATGACCCTAAGCAATAGAGAAGAAGGTGCCCAAACTGGCCTTGCCCTGGAGTCAGACTGATGACTATCTTAAATATTACTATAGAACCTTTATCCAGCAACTGATGGAAACAGAAGCAGAGACCCATAGAGGAACTCTGGGGTGAACTCCCAAAGTCCAGTTGAAGCGTGAGAGGAGTGAGAATATGAGCAAAGAGGTCAAGACCATGATGGGGACATCCACTGAGGCAGTCTGCCTGAGCTAATGGGAGCTCAGTAACTCCAGTCACACAGGGAAGAAGTCAGCATATGACCAAACTAGTCCCTCTGAATGCGGGTGACAGTTTTGTGAGAGGGACAGACTTTAGGGTCACTTTAGTGGCAGCAGAATTTATCCCTACTACTTGTACTGGCATTTTGGGAATCCATTGTCTTTGAATGGATACCTTAGTTAGCCTAGATATAATAGGAAGGGCCTTGGACCTTCCTTAAGGCAATGGGCTTTATTGTCTCTGTGGAGTGGATGGAGGGGTGGGGTAGCAGAGAAGGTGGAGGCAATGGGAGGAGGGTAAGGAGTAGGAATTGATATATAAAATGAATAAAAGGTAGTTTGTTTTAATATTTTAAAAAATAAGATAAAAAAGAGGGAATGGTGAGTGGTTGTACATGACCAAGACATACTGTAGACAGACATGAAATTTTTTAAAGGTTATTTCTTATAATCAATAGACATATCACTATAATTTGATACATTTATGCCAGCAATTTAAGAAAAGTTTTGTAAAGAAACTGTCATAGAGGTTTTGTCAGATTTTCAGAAATCAATAAGATATTGTGAAGTGCTCTAGGGACATGGTAGACTTGCAGTGACAAAACACTGAAGTTCAAGGATACGGAAGGAAAGGGACAGATATAAGCTTCAAAACTTCAGGTGAGGAAACAGGGAGATAAGATTTCCTACTTGTGGGGTTGAGGAATTCTTTTCCCTTTTATTCTCTCAACTCCTCTACCTTTCATTGCACAAAAAGATTTTGCAACAATAGACACCAAAGAATCTTTCCATGTAATTGTAGAATCTCTGCCATCCATAGTCTAGAGCAGAGTGAGGATGGGGTTTGCATGCCTATTAGGGGAAAATGATGCTTAATACATAAATATACAATATATGAACTTCTAGAAAATCTTCACATTTATCTCGGGGATAATTGTCTAAGAAAAATACAACTAATAATTTTAAGTAAGATATTTGAAATTTGAACACATGATAGCGTCAAAGAATAAAAATAAGAATCAAAAATTGAGACATAGATGTGTGGAAAGTATCAGAAGATAAGGGTAAAAATAATTACCTGCTTAAAAACAAGCACCACACATGTATCGTCTGAAATGTCCTAGAACATCGTATACAGCAGTTTTTTACCCCTCTGTGACACCGCATCACTCTCTCTTGAATGCTGAATTAAATTGCATCACATGATTAATTTCTGTACAATCACTTTTGTTTTTGTAGTAACTGGAGGTGTTTTCATCGTTTGCTATTTTCTGTGAACGTGTTCCCACTATCCTCTCGTGTTAGTTAGTGAACGGTTGTGGTACAGACTGCAAAGACGAGTGACAAAAAACACAAAGGCTTTACAGACGTTGTTCTTTTTATTCTTATGAGAGAAAATCTTAATTTAAAATGTGTTTTGTAAGTTGTTCTGGTAATT
Source organism: Myodes glareolus (assembly GCF_982192425.1). Lineage (NCBI taxonomy): Eukaryota > Metazoa > Chordata > Mammalia > Rodentia > Cricetidae > Myodes > Myodes glareolus. The sequence goes on along the minus strand of NC_142036.1, from coordinate 31,125,171 downwards.
GGAGGGTGGTGAAGAGGGTAAAATAGCTGGGGCAATAAGCAGACAGTTGCACCAGCAAGTGCATGGATAAGAGTTATAAAAGATATGCAAAAGATGAGTGCCCAATACAACCAGGGAGGGAAATTCAAGATGCAAGAATCAGAACTCTACAAGGGCTATATAAAATTTAGACTACATTAATCTTTTAAATATGTGCAGATGATCTTTACAATGTGTCTGAAATAAGTTTAGATATGGTATTATGCATTGTTCAGTCTCATGCAAAGATGAATGTAAAATGTGGTTCACATATTAAGGATCTTTCTAAATTGTTAAGAAGACAGAAAAATTTGTTACATGGTGAATTACATGCTATAATTCACTACTGGTTAAGTGTCCAATGACTCTTACTATTCTTAGTTTTCAAAAGAAAATTCTATATGACAAGAAAACCTGGATACAAGAAAGGGTACAAGCTAAGAAATACAGCCTGTGAAGATTAGAGATGATTTTTCAAAAAAAAAACTGTAAGGATATTTTACCACTATATAACTAGAGACAGGGAACAGGGCAACAGCTGAGTTAGCAAGAAAAACAACATTATTAACCTTATAATCTTTTCGAGCTATAATTCTCATGAGTTTCTAGCCATATCTGTAAAGATAAGATTGAAGATTCTTCATTGCATTCTTATTTTATTTGATTAACATCACAGCTTTTACAGTTAAGGAAATACGAAACAATGACCCTTTAGTATTCAAGTAAATCTAGAATGCTTATTACTAATCTGCTTGTGTTTCTTTATGAGCATATGTAATATGTTGTAACTGCTACTGTGAACACATGTAAGGTATCAGCTTCCAGTGTCCAGGGTATTAGAAATAACATTCTGTTAGACATATGAATTCTCTCTAGCTCTTAAAAGTCCAATACACTTAATATAATCATCCCAAATTATTTAGCAGAAACTTTTAGTTTTCAATTGCTTTATTACCTCTTTATTCCATTTCAATTTTATAAAAATAGTGTGCCTTTTCTGGTTAGATAGAGCATGTTTTCTAGCCTTACACATGATTATTTAATTCAATCACAAAATTGTTTAGTTTGGCGTGATCATTTAGCATGCAGGAAGTTAAAACCATGCACAAAAAAAAATGCACTCTGCATCTTTTTTTCTTTTCTTTTCTTTCCTTTCTTTCTTCTTTTTTTTTTTTTTTTTGGTTTTTGAGACAGGATTTCTCTGTAGCTTTGCATCCTGTTCTGGAACTAATTCTTACAGACCAGACTGGCCCAGAAGTCACAGATACCCACCTGCCTCTGCGTTCTGAGTGTTGGAATTAAATGCATGCACCACCACCACCGGGCTGCACTCTGCTTCTTAATCAGGACAGTTCTTATTTTCATATATTACGCCTTTCATAATTTATAGTAAAATATATTCCTCCTGATTGAAAGTACATGAAGATAAAATTCTTTATATCACTTGAAGCTTCTGTGAAAACCTGAAGTCCCCAGTCTGAAATCCAGTTCCAGATGTATATTTCTGAGTGTTCATTGTTTTAACGCTGGACCATGTTATGTTACAGTAACATTTTCTTATGGAGGGTACTGCTTGTCATTTTCATATCAAACCTAAAATTGCTATAGGCTATTATTTTACACTGTAGTAAAGAGAAATTCTTAGAAACCACCCCTGTCAAAGTGCTAAGATAGTTCATAAATGACTATTGGCTGAATTCCTTGAAGGGAATTCTTAGTTTTCCACAGTAAGTAGTAACATCCCATCCACACCCATTTTTTCATATGCAATCTTCATTTATTCCTATTCAGGTATTTTTAAAAACACATATACTGAAATATAATAATAATTCCTGATTATAAACAACATATGTCAGAGATTTTAATATCAAGGTGATATTTTTTAAATTTCACTTTTTAAATTTTATTTTACATTCCATTTACATCTTTCTCCCCTCCCCGCCCCACACCTTCCCGCAGCCCAAACTCCATCCACTCCTCCCAATCTCCCAACAAGTAAGGGCTTCCATGAGAAATCAACAAAGTCTGGAGCATTAAGTTGGGGCAGGGCCAAGACAATCCCCTGTCATTAAGGCTGATCATGGCATCCCACCATAGGCAATTGGTTCCAATAAGCTAGTACATGCACCAGGGATAAATCCGGGTCCTATTGCCAGGTGCTTCACAGACTCTCCCTTCTTCACTACTGTCTCCCACATATAGAGGACCTAGATCGCTAGAGTACATGAGTTTCCACAAGCTTGGTTCAACTGTCCCTATAGATTTCTCCATCATGATCTTGACCTCCCTTGCTCATATGCTCATATATTCCCTCCTCCCTCTTTTTGATTGGGTTCCCGGACTTAGCCTCGTGCTTGTTTATGTATCACTGAATCTGGTTCAGTCAGTTGCTGGATGAAGGCTCAATGATGATACACCTGGGATATTCACCAATCCAATTACAGGGTAAGGCCAGTTCTAACTTCCTCTTCACTATTGCTAGGAGTCTTAGCTGCGATCATCCCATGGATTCATGGGAATTTGCCTAGCACCAGATTTCTCCCTAAATCCACAATGTTTCCCTCTATCAATATCTCTCTCTCATAGCTCTCTAACTCCGCCACTCTCCTCCGTCCCCCACCATTCTGTTCCTTCAAGTTTTCATCTCCCATCCTCTCTCCTTTACTAACCCCTCTCACCCCCAATTTACACAGCAGATCTCATCTAATTCACCTTTCTAGGATGATCCACGTGTTCCTCTTAGGGTTCTCCTTGCTACCTAGATTCTGTGGAACTGTGGATTGTAGTCTGGTTATCTTTTGCTTTCCATCTAATATTCACCTATGAGTGAATACATGCTGTTTGTCTTTCTGAGTCTGGGTTACCTCACTCAGGATGGCTTTTTTCTATTTCCTTCCATTTGCCTGTAAATTTCATGATGTCATTGCTTTTTACAGCTGAGTAATAATGCATTGTGTAAATGTATCACATCTTTATCTGTTCTTCAATTGAAGGGCATCTAGGAAGTTGTTTATAGGTTCTGGTTATAATGAATAAAGCTGCTATAAACATTGCTGAGCAATTTGTCCTTGTGGTATCATTATCATTTGGGTGTTGTTGAGGAGTGGTATCACTGAGTCTTGAGGTAGATTGATTCCCAAATTTCTGAGAAATCGCCATACTGATTTCCAAATGTCTGTATATGTTTGCACTCCTACTAGCAGTGGAGGAGTGATTCCCTGAATCTACGCCCTCTATAACATAAGCTATTTTCAATATTTTTGATCTTAACTATTCTGACAAGTGTAAGATGATATCTCAGAGTCATTTTGTTTTGCATTTCTCTGATGATTAAGGATGTTGAGCAATTCCTTAAATGTCTTTCAACCACTTCAGATTCTTCTGCTGAGAATTCTCTGTTTAGTTCTGTACCCCATTTTTAATTGGATTATTTTATATTTTGATGTCTAGTTTCTTGAGATCTTTATATATTTTGGAGATCAGTCCTCTGACAGATGTGGGGATGGTGAAGAACTTTTCTCATTCTGTACACGGAACCTTTGTCTTTTTTACTCTGTCTTTTGCCATACAGAAGCCATCTGATGTTGGACTTTTTTTCAGTTGGGAGACTTTTAATGACTGCTTCTATTACCTTAGGGGTAATAGGGCTATTCAAATTATTTATCTGGTCTTGATTTTATTTTGGTTAATGGACCCTATCAAGAAAGTTGTACATTTCTTTTAAATTTTCCAATTTTGTGGAGTACAGGTTTTTTAAGTATGACTTAATGATTTTCTGAAATTCCTCAGTGTCTATTATGCCCCCTTTTCATTTCCGATTTTGTTAATTTGGATATTTTCTATCTGCCTTTTGGTTAGTGTGTTTTTATTTTTATTTTTAAATTTATTTTATTCTAGTTTTTTTTTCTTTTTTACAAACGAAAGCAAGCTGTTTTCATTTTACTACCAATCCCAGTTTCCACTCCTTGACCTCTTCCCATTCCCTCACCTACCCACCAGTCCATTTCCTCAAAGAGAGTAAGGCACATTGCTTTGGGGAAGGTCCAAGGCCCTCCGTCCCCCCTCCTATATCTAGACTGAGCAAGGTATCCATCCAAAAAGAATAGGTTTGAAAACAGCCAGTACATGCAGTAGGAATAAAGCCTTGTGCCATAGCCAGTCATGTACCTGTAACCCACATTCATAGGATCTAGTTTGGTCCTATGCTGGTTTCTTCCCCTTCTGACTGGAGTTGGTAGGCTACCATTACCTCAGGTAAACTGTTTCAGTGGGTGTACCCATCATGGTCTTGACCTCTTTGTTCATATTCTCACACCTCTCACACTTTAGCTGGACTTTGGGAGTTCAGTCCAGTGCTCTCCTGTGGGTCTTTGCCCACAGTTACTAGATGAAGGTTCTCTGGTGACATTTAAGACTCTTGGGCATATACTCAAAAGATGCTCAATCATACTACAAGGAAATTTGTTCATATATTACAACATTAATATATTGTTTGTATTAGCCAGAACCTGGAAACAAACTATATGCCCCGCAACCGAAGAATGGATAAAGAAAACGAGGTACATTTACACATTAGAATACTACTTAGCTGTAAAAAACAATGATATCTTGAAATTTGCATGCAAATGGATGGAGCAAGAAAAATCCATCATGAGTGAGGTAACTCAGACTCAGAAAGATGAATGTGGTATGTACCCATTCATAAGTGGAAGCTAGCTATAAAGCAAAGGATAGTGAGCCTATAGTTCATGATCACAGAGAAGGTAAAGAACAAGGTGAACCCTAAGAAAATCATACATAGATCCTCATGGAAAGGGAAAATAGACAAAATTGCCTAGCAAAATTGGGAGCATGGTGCTGAGGAGAGAGGATGGAAGGGGAAGAGGGGAGGAGAAGGGGAAGAGGAAAAAGAACTTGAGGGAACAGGATAATAGAGCTGGAGGAAGCACAGAGATGAGCGTATGGACAGAAACATTTTGATTGAAAAAGCCATTATGGGGCAAGCAAGAAACCTGGCACTGGAGAATTTTCTAGGAATTCACAAGGATGATCCTAGCTAAGACCTTAAGCAATAGAGGAGAGGATTCCCAAAATGGCCTTGCACTGTAGTCTGATTGATCAGTTTGGATAAGGGTTTGTCTATTTTGTTGATTTTCTCAAAGAACCAACTATTTATATCTTTGATTCCTTGTATTGTTCTCTTTGTTTCTATTTTGTTGAATTCAACTGTCAATTTAATTATTTCCTGTCATCTAATTCTCCTGGGTGAGTTTGCTTCATTTTGTTGTATAGCTTGCAGGTTCTCTGTTAATTCGCTAGTCTGGGATTTCTCCAACTTCTTTATATAGGTAGGTAGTGCTATAAACCTTCCTCTTATTACTGCTTTCATAGTGTCCCATAAGTTTGGGTTATGTTTACCTTCATTTTCATTGGATTCTAAGAAGTCTTTAATTTCTTTCTTTCTTTCTTTCTTTCTTTCTTTCTTTCTTTCTTTCTTTCTTTCTTTCTTTCTTTCTTTCTTTCTTTCTTCGTTGAGCCAGTGGTGACTCAGTTGAGCATTACCCAGTTTCCAAGAGTTTGTAAGCTTTCTGTAATTTGCATTACTGTTGAATCTAGCTTCAAACCATGGTGATCTGATAAGATACAGGGGGCTATTCCATTTTTTTGACTCTGTTGAGATTTGCTTTGTGATGGAGTATGTGGTCAATTTTAGAGTATGTTCTATGAGATACTGAGAGAAAGGTATATTCTCTTATGTTTAGGTCAAGTGTGCTATAGATATCTATTAAGACCATTTGAGTCATAACATCTGATATTTCCCTTGTTTCTCTGTTAAGTTTCTGTCTGGCAGACTTGTCCATTGATGATAGTGGGGTGTGGAAGTTTCCTACTACTAGTGTGTGGGGTTTGATGTGTGAGTTAAGTTTTAGTAATGTTTCTTTTACAAATTTGGGTGCCATTTTATTTGTGGCAAAATTGTTCAAGACTGAGACTTAATCTTGATGGATTTTGTCTGTGATGATTATGAAATGTCCTACTTTAAAAGGTACTTATTGATTTTGTCCAATTTTTTCTTCATCTTTTCCTCCATTCCTTAATTAAATTTTTTACTCCCTCTCTAAGGGTCTCTATCATCTTTATGAAATTATTTTAAGAATCATTTTCTTATGCTTCTTTTGGGTTGGGGTGTCCAGGTCTTCCTCTTGTAGAAGTATGAGGTTCTAGTGGTGCCATATTGCTCTTTAGGTTGTTGAATGTATTCTTATATTGATATCTACCCATCTCTTATTCCAATTGGTGCTGGCAGGATCTTTTGCTCTTCATCTGATTGCTGCTGTTGGTGTGTGTGTTTCTTCTTGGATCAACTGTTGCAGTCACTGTCTGTCTCAAGGAGTTGCACTTGGACATTTGTGTGTAGTCTATTTGTTTCTCAGGGCACCGCTGAGGTCATTGATGATGAGTGTGTTTGGGGGCAGAGTGGGTTTTGTAGATTCACATTCTTTTTCCCCAGTACACTAATGTTTCTACATACTAAATAGACTGTCACATCAGACTGTGCAACTGTAATGGAGTGATTACACAAATTTTTAATCCCATGTAAATATGCATGTTTGTACCCTCTTTGACAACATCTCTTCTTATCTTGCTATGGGATTCTTTGTCATTTCAAGCCAAAATTATAAGCATTACCTCATCTATATCTATATCTATCTATCTATATCTATATCTATATCTATCTATCTATCTATCTATCTATATATGTATATATATATATGTATATATATATATATATATATCTTTCATCAGAATCCACTAAAATATGTCATCCTTGGATCTTAGTTATAGTGACATGTGTTACTTTCTTATCTACCTTTAATATCTTATTAAAATGAGATAGTTGATGTCTTTGGCCATGTAAGACATGCTGGTTCATACTCATTTTGAGAAACACACACAAGTTTTTGTGTTAATAGAGAACAGATTGAATTTAGTTGATTGATAGCTAAAAAGCAATTATGAATAAGGAAAATAACCACAAGTAAATGTAAAGAATGTTACATGACAACAAGAAGAAATTGTAGGAGACTGCCTATGAGAGTGCAGGAATATTTTATTACTTGGTTAACTTAACTGAGCCCTGAAAGGCGAAGGGGAGTATGTCTTAGGTAAAAATTGATGAACACTTTCTAGCATAATAACAGGTATGTGAAGAGGTTTTAGCCCATCAAATGACACCATTGCTTAATTAATGTTAGATTCTGAGGACTTACAGAGGAAGCAGAGCAATCTGTGCTATTAAAAACAAAGAAACAAAAGAATTAACTCAATTACAGGTAGATATTATGTTTACTCAGTACCATGCTTTAAAAATAGTGACTTTTCTTACACACACATGCATACACACACCTCACAAAACAAACAAAAACCCTAAAAACAGAAATGTTACACACGGGAAATTTGTTGAAAATCAGATGGCTATAGAAAGTACAGGTCAGTCTACATATTCATGTTGATTGTAACACTGTACAGAGTAGCCAAATTGTGAATTTAGCTGAAGTTTTCTTATAAAAAATGAATAGATAAAGAAAACATGGGATTTATAGTAAGAATAGAAGTTTGTAACAATCTAAAGAACAATAAAATTATGTCTCTTGCAGGAAAATGAATAGAGTGTGTAAACAGCATGTTAAGAGAAGCAAGACTCTAGTATCTAGAAACACACATGCACACAGACAAAGAGAAACACATTTGGGAAAAAAGTAAACAATCATCAGGCAGAAACAGGAGGTCAATATAGGTTAAGGAGAGGTGAATGAAATCCACACACTGAATATTTTCTTAGGATAATACACAGTGAAACTCATGACTGTATATAAGGGATGTACACACAAAAAATTAAAAGCAATAAATAGTCTTTTATTTCCTACTAGAGGTATACAGGATAGGAAAACTTCACACATTTACCCTGAGCTAAAATTTTATGGAGAAGATCGCATGGATAATATTGGGTTGGAGAAAAGTAGTCTGTATGATTGGTTCTGTGGCTAAAGTGAAGCAGGATTAGATAATAAACTTCAACAGTAACTTGAGCACAAGGAGAACCAAGCAAAGTTATCAGGAGAAATGATCTACTGTTGCTCTCTTTTTACTGCAGAGATGGGAGAGGAAATTTGCAGTCACTCTATGGTTTTAGCTATGGCAGTTGGGAGTGTAGGGATTCCAGGTATCGAAACAGGAATATGGGAGAACAGTCTGGAGGAAGAAAAATAATTTTTAGAGCAGGCTGAGTTTTTAATTTCTGTAGAGCTTTCATGTTGAGTTGTCAATTTGGAAGTTGCAATGATTCTGAGAATTTTAAGAAACAAGAGGAACGAGGTCTCCAGAGAAGGATACCGTTTAATTGGAGGCAGCGCAGATACCTAAATGTGTGTAGCAAACATGAAAATTCCAGAGTGAGATTACAAATTGCATAATCAGAGATTATAGAAGCCTCTTAAGGTGTAAGCAGCAGCATCAAGTGTTTTGTTTACTAAAAGAGACCAAGAAGTAAGAGGTAAGGTAGCGTTAGATAATGAAAGTGGAGAAATGAGAAAGTAACCAACTGTTTGATGTGTCAGTAAGATAAGAGTGGAATTGGAGCTGCTGTCTATGAAGTTCAAAACAGAATGTGATAGGGCAGTAGCCAAAGTAAGAATGTAGTTCTGACAGACACGGAAAGCAACAATACATAAATGGGACCTACTGAAACTGAGAAGCTTCTGTAAAGCAAAGGACAGTCAATGAGACAAAAAGGAAGCTTTCTGAATGGGAAAAGATCTTCAACAAACCCACATCAGACAGATGACTGATCTCCAAATACATAAAGAACCCAAGAAATTAGACATCAAAATTGCAAATAACCCAATTAAAAATGGGGTACAGAACTAAACAGAGAATTCTCAGCAGAAGAATCTCAAATGGCAGAAAGACACATAAGCAAATGCTCAACATCCTGAATGAGGTAACACAGACCCAGAAATATGAACATGGTATATACTCACTCAAAGTGGATACTAGCTGTAAAGCAAAGGATATTGAACATATATTCATGATTCTAGAGAAGCTACGTAACAAGGTGAACTCTAATAATACATAGATCCACTAGGAAAGGGGGAATAGACAAGGCTTCTTGATAAAATTGTGAGCATGGGGGTGGAGGAAGTAGGAAGGGTGGACGGTGAAGTAGGGAGAGAGGGAAGGGGAGAAGACCTTGATGGTCTATAATGGCCTGACCTCTAATGGTCAGCACAGGCAAAGTACTTTTTCTGGATCTCTGGTGCTGGCTAAACATCCATGGGTGTGTACATGCAGAGCTCTGTGAGTCTGAGGCCAGCCTAGTCTACATAATGAGTGCCAAGACATCAAAAGCAGCATAATGAGACCCTACCTCCAATACAAACATAAAAAACCAAACGAAATATGATATTTGAGTATATGATAGACATTATTTCCAGTTAAGAAAAGTTGTAGGTATAAAAGGGATGGAGACAGACTAAGTGGTCTTTTGGCAGTGCATGAATGTAGGAAAGCATTTATGAAAAAAGAAAAATAGAAAACTCAATTGTTTTCTATGAGTTGGGATATGGGTGCACCTATCGCAATATGGTGTAAAGAAGAGGTGTTTGTAGAAACAAAATCATTATTGTGTATATAGAGAAGTTCCTGACTAAGAACCTAAGGTGGGGTGTCTAAGCAGTGCTCAGTTGCCTGAAGTAAAGAATAATAATGCTAATGACACTTTTTAGATATAGAAATATAGAAGACAATGGTCTTGTGCAAAGAAAATTTAAGGGGATGAGGTAAAAAAGTAGTATGTGTAACACAGTGGTGGCTTTCTTCAAATTTAGAAGCACTGAGCAACAACATCATCAGTGATTAGCCAACAGAAAAGATGGCAGCAGAATTCACAGATGAGCTAGGATGGAATTAGAAACAAAATTTTATCAGTCTATCTTGAACCTGTGGTCAATGACATTATACAATTGCTGTGTAAAACCACAGACAAGATAATAGCTATTCTTATAATAGGGAAGAAAACTGTGAGGAATCACTCCTAATATTAAGCATTATTATTTAGCTATTGTTATTAAAGTAGTCAAGTCAGGGTACAGAGGCAAGCTCATAAACCAATAGAACCGAATATACTATTCTAAAGTAGAACCATACAAGAAAAGCCTAACACTGAGAAAAAATGCAGACTAATTCAATAGAGGAAAAGCAATCTTTTCATCAAATGATAGAGAGCAATCAGATGGACATTTGTAAATAACAAAATAAAAGCTTAATAAAATTGATGTCACTTAATAAATCTTGTATCTCATGAAAGTCTGCATAGAACAAGAAGAGCAGATTGTCCTTATTTCAAGAAGACCTTTAAAGCTGAGTATCATTCTTTCTTTCTTTCTTTATTTTTATTTTAGTCCACTTTTTCCCAGATACCAGTAATGCTTCATCAGTTCTCGTAAATGCTATGTGACATCCATGGTTCCTCTGGGAGACACTTCTCAAAAGTGAAGTAGCATAAATTTTATCTGGGAGGTGTGAACTGCAACCCAAAAGTTTCTGATCTTCATTAGGTTTATGGGAATCAGAAGAATATATATATTTGTTGAATTTTAGGGACAGATTCTACTACTGTGGTAGGAATCACACTTTTTGGTAGTCCTAGATTCAGGTAAAATTATCTACTAATACAGTAAGGAATCAAAAGAAGAGTTTTTTAAAAATTAACAAGTCCAATATTTCATTTTTAAATGGTGTAAAATATAAACTTAATATATATATATATATACAATACACATAAATACAATATATGCACATATATTAATATGTGACTCCATTAGATACCCATTCACACATCATAGAGCTGTCTACCTGGGCATGCACAACCTATTGGGAGTAGGAAACTAATTCGAAGACTAGAGAAAGAACATTGACTTGTAAAATGGAAGGAAGACATGAACTTTAGGAGCCTGATATGTATTGGGAAGCTTTTAGTGAGAGTCTCTATCAGGAAGGGTATGTGGTGGCATAGTTTAATGACATATGAAAACATTTTATCTTGAAAAACTAAGATTCTTATCACTGCAATTCAGCTATGCAAAGTAAGTATAGTTATTTTCAAGTTGACGTAAGTACTTCTCATTTCTGTAGTCATTTCATTTTCATCCTCTCCCCTCACTCTACTAAGTATCAAGAGGTGATGAGAGATATTTCTCTTTATGTTTCTAAGAAAACATTTTCACATGGGGATTGAAGATGAGTGAGTTACATGGAGTGAGTGGAGTCTGGCTAAGTATACTGGGGTATGTCCAATTCTTGGTTACCTGTGCTCTCTCTGGGGCTTGCTACCTGTCATTACTCATGGTTGTTGATATTTGTGACCATTGCAATTTTTTTTTCCTAATGAGGGTTATTGTTCCAATATTCCTTTTGGAGTCTGTTTTGTCACCAACACACATAGGAGCACCAGTTCCTGTTCCTGCCATCCGTGACCATGAGTAACCAGCAGATAACTTCTGCTTTTTATCAGAGTGTCTTCTCCAAACAGAGCAGTTGTCTGACTAGGTATCATAATAGCACACCATATACTTTCCCCAGAAGAGCAAGCATAATGTAACATTCCTCATTATCACTTCTCATCTTCCTACATCGGAGGGGACATCACAGAGAAGTCATTTGCATGTCTCCTTCCATTCTTCTGCAGATCACACTGTAACAAGGCAGAAAGAATGATCAATTTTTTGCCCTTTCAGAGATGTATGGGGGGGTTCCTTGTGTCATATACCCTGAATAATTGGGGTGGATTTTACTCTTCACCATATCTGTAGCCACAATTGTGTTTGAATATACAATATGCAGAAGTTTTCCAGAAAGAAAAAAAGAGAAGGGGGGATCATGAAGTCACTTCTTTGAGGAAAATAGCTCACTGTACAAAAGTTCCATTTTAGTTTTCCATCAGTTGTCTTGAGTATACAACGCAGCAGAATCTGAGACTATAGAAGTAGACTTTAGAAATCAAATTGTCCTACAAACATATAGTAATTTTTAAAGCAATGCTTTAGGTTTCTGACCATTTAATTAAAAGCAAATATAAAACAGTTAATTAAACTATCTACTTAGCTGGAGTTTGGGTTAATTGAAGTGGTTTTACAATCAGTTTTGCTTTTACATAAGACTGGTTGTTAATAGATTTAAGTACAACTCTAGAATACATCTTATCTTTAATAGCTAATTTTGAACTTTGTGAAATGGAGTTTTTATATCATAATTTTAAATTACAGATGGCAGTAGACTATCATAGAAATGGAACAGGATGCTATTCATTAAACAACGGAGTGGTATCCATTTAGTTTCAGCAGGACCTTGAGAAGGTGCACATTGTTAGTAACTTCTGGTGGTGGTTATAGCTCATTCTTTCTATGTGCTGGGGGAGCCAAGGTCATTGTTGGACCATGGCAAGATCTCACTGAACTTTCTTCTTTACTCTGTTTCTCACTTCTTCATTCCACTCCGGACACTATATTCCTTTCAGCTCTCCTTCACTGGTTTTTATACAGCTTTTTTTCTCTGTGCTTTTCAGTCCCTATCTTTCAGATGTTTCTAGAGCTCTGCATTGGGCTTTCCCCACTTTTCTCTTATCTGGAAAGCTCTTCCCCACCTCGAGATTAAATATTACGTTAACCATCATCCATATCACAACTAAACTAATGACAAATACTTCTGTTCCTCCAGATCCAGTCTCTTTAAATTTTAAATATCTTCAGATCACCCATCTGATCTTCCGCTTTAGTAGACATGAAAAGTAAAACATCTTTGGCAGACTTCTTAACAAATTTTCAAATCTTCTTTCAGTGTCCCATTCCTTGAGAACATAAGACCTCAACTTCCAAATGTCATGGCTCTGTCTTCATAAGCTTCCTGGGTCTGTGCTTATTAAAAATCTGTGCACATTAAAGCAGAGATCCACAGTCAAACACTATGCTGAACTCTGGGAGTACCATTGTAAAAAGGGAGGAAAGATTATATTGGCAAGGTGAGTCAAAAGGAAATCTACAGAGACAGCTGGGAACGTGCAAACTCTAGACCAACAGTTGTGGAGTCTGCCTGGGACTAAACAAGGCCCTCTGCATGTGGGCAAGTGTTGCGTAGCTTGATCTATTTGTGGGGCTCCTGGTACTGGGACGAGAAACTATCCCTGGTGCATGAGCTGCTTGTTTAGAGCCTATTCCCTGTGGTAGAAAGCCTTGCTCAGCCTTGATGCATAGGAGGATGGGTGGGTCTTGGTCCTGTCTCCACCTATGTGCCAGGCTTTGTTGACTCCCCATGGGAGGCCTTACCCTTTCTGAATGGAGACAAAGGAGGAGTGTATGGAGGTGATTTGGGGCAGAGGTGAGGGAGGGAACTGGAGGAAGAGTGGAAAGGAAAACTGTGGAAGGTATGTAAAGTAAATAAAAAACAAACAATGAAGTGTTTAATAAATGATGCTGTTTTTGAAGTTCTTGCCATTGATTATCCATGCAGTGAACCATGGAGACAGAAAGGGGCTCTGATGGTAGCCATGCTAAGCACAAGGTGAAGAACTTTCCACTCAGTATGGAGGAAGATGCTCCCTAGGGTACACCTCTTGCCAGATTAGGATGGTGTCTAGTGAAGCACTACTCACTTTTATCTCCCTGTCAAGGACTTAATTCAGCAGCCCTTAGTGATCTTGCTACTTCCCAGAGAACAGAACATTTCCTTCCTTACATACAAGCAAGCAAGTATGAGAGCATACTCTCAGGAGCCTCCATGGACCACTCTGTAGTCAGGAAAAAAACCAGCAGTTGTACACAAGACTTTCATCCTGAAATAATTTTGTTTCTAAATGTATGTGTCTTGCTTTATGGAATCTGAATATGAGTTTAGACTCCCAGGTTGGGGAGAATACTTCATGTTCTTCTCTAAGTGTTGTGTTGATTTGATAAAAAAAAAAGTGGTAAAAAAATGTAGCCACTTTGTTTTCTCTATCCTAAAAATTCCTTTTTGTTTGTTTGTTTGTTTGTTTGTTTATAGCACTTTGTAAGCTTTGGAGTTTAATGATGAGGTCTGTAGTTAACATGTAGATGGCAAAGTTAGTGTGACTGCCTGCCTTTCATCAAAATTTACTGTAGGAACTATAAGCATAGAGACACAATAAGAGACATGAAAATTGCTTCTAGAAGTTCTAAAAGAGGCAGTCACCTGAATGTGAACTCGCCATGACTTTGAACTCCCACAACTCAGACATAAATGACAGTTCTTCAGGCATACTGAGTCTTTCATTTGAATCCAGTCTCTAGTTTTTATTCTATAAACTTTTCCCTAGGGACATGCAGGAGAGTGATATTGGGACCTTTTGTCAATTTTATTCTTCACTGGATGAGGTAGATACAGGTCACACACTCTTAAACACTTGTGAATACTTATATCATCATCAGAGTAGAGCAAAGTCGTCACTTGACATTACATGATAATGCAAGCTATTTAATAATGATATTCTTCTTAATGATGTAGTGGCCTCATAAATATTCATTGAGATTCTACGATCAATATGCTATGCAGTGTTTAATAAACCAGAGTCAAATCAAGATAATATTCTTGACCCTCTGTTCCTCAGAGATCTTATATTTTACTATACAATATAGACTATTAGAGCAAGCACAATGAGAAGATATAGAAATGAGGACATATGTTTAGACAAGATTCTTAGCAAAGTGTCTCCCAGTGAGGTGTTCCTGTGCTGGGCATTCACTTCTTCCATTGCCTCGTCCTCAGTAGAATGCAAATGCATGTAGACATGTGTTGACTTAGAGCAACTGTGTATATTACTAGCACATATTGCATTTGATCTTTTATCCTCCAAGGATGCGTCATTCCCCTCCATCCCTTTTCCCAGCCCCTCCTGGCAGTCCCCTACCTTTCTCTACACACTTTTGCTTCTACTTTCAGATCATATACACACAACATTATTAATTAACTCTATTAAGCAACTGTTACCATCATCTACCTTCAGAGTTTTGTTTTTATTTTTCATTTCTCAGACACCAAACTCTCTACCCACTAAATTGCATCTTCATGTTCTTCTGGCTCCACAGGCATGGGTGATTACCACTTACATTATCTGTGGTTTTGTCTACTTTAGGAACCTCAAAGTAGCAGAATCAAAACAGCAAGACAAACAAAGAAAAAAGCTAATCATTTGAGAGGAGCTTCTACTGAAGTCTGATCAGTGTTCGACTGTGCATCAGGTCACTTACCTATCCATGCACACTTTTGATCATTGTACCTTTCTTTTTCTTTTGGAGTACATCCAGGAACAGAAGGGCTATAAACATGAATGAACAAATATCTGCCTTAATCTCCGCTTCTGTGTTTTGAGTACATGTATCGAGAAGCAAAATTGATGGATCCTATGTTAATTATACATGGAATAGCCTTTTATGAAGTTGCCATTTTGCATTTCCACAGAGAATGTAAAAGAACTCAATTTCTCCTCATTTCCAAATTTGGCATTTTGCATTTGAATTTAATAAGGCACAGCTCTTCAAGTATAAAGTGATCTTTCACTGTGACTTGGGTTTACATTTGCCTAGTGATTGATACTGTGTCCCTTACCCACTGCAGTGCAACCTCTGTCTTAGATGATGACTGACATATTAGACAGATCAGAGAGTGTTTATAAGAGAAAAGTAAAGGGAAATTAACTTATTAAGAAAGAAAGAGTATGCTTCATGGTGTCAAAGAGTGTTTCAAACATCAGTGCAGGAAGTCTAAAACTTTTTTTGGGGGGAATTGGTCCATCAGAAGGTGCCAGCAGATTCTCCAAATTGTTTATTGATGAAAAGGTGCTACATTATGAGAAGAGAGAGATTTGGGAAGCAGCAGATGCCATTGTTCACAAGGACCCTAAATGAAGGTAACAAACCATGCATGTGGTTGAGGACATAAAACTACAACTAGAAAAAAATTTTACAACACAGAGGCAAAAACATGGGCTCATGGGAAGACTGATACCATAATTGGGGCTATGGATGAGTCTGGAGTTGGTTTTGCCAGTGCCACATAAGAGCTCCTGGGCAAGATGGAGCTTTGGGCTCTATCCTAAGTTACATGAAAGATCTTGATTTTTAGGAATCTTACAACAATACCATCAACATGCTAATAATGCTTCTTGACATACATAAATACCCTTATATGTTGCCACCAAATCATATGGTAGTTTTATGCTTTATATTTTAGGAAACCTATGTATAGATTGAATGTTTGTTTCCCACTCCCCAAATTTGCATGTAGATTACTAATTTCCAATGATGTCTGAAAATGTCCTATAAGAAATTATTAGAACTCACCTGAAAGGGATAATTTCGCATAGGGAAGAGACACCAAAGAGCTCCTTCCTTTTTTAAAATTATTTCTCTTACAAGAAGATGGAAGAAAATATGAGACCATACATCAGGAAACGAGACTACAGCACGCACAAGAGTCTACCTCTCAGTCTCTGATCACAGGTTCTCCGGAACTGTGATTAATACATTTATGGTGCTTATGGGCCAACACCTGAGGCCAAGCTGATATCTGTAGGTCATGTGGCCAAGGGGCCATACAGACCTATGTGTCCTGTGCGCCTACCCCTGGGCTCAAGCTTCAGCCTAGAGTCATGTCTCTGTCAGAGTCCCTACCACAGCCCAGGAACTGTGTTGGTATCAATGGTTTTTGGTACCATCAAAGGCCATGTTGCCTTAGGTCTGGGCCAAAATATGGAGCTGTGTTCCAGTTCAGAAGTTGCAGTGCTTCTAGGCCCATGCCATTCTGAGGGGCCTGAACCAGTGGCCATGGCTGCATCTAGACTCAAGCTGCTGCTGCTGGCTAGCTATGCCTGGGTCTGTGGTTCTTCTGCAGCTGAGGTCTGTGTTGATATCTGTTGCCCATGTTACCACAGGGGCCTACATCAACTATGTATTGAATGATGTATTGAAGTAGGAGGGCCATGCTGAGCTAGTCTCAGTCTTGCTGGCTTGGGAGAGCAGCCCTCCTTCTTACAGGAGAGGTGACCTTGACCCTCTAATGCTCTGAAATAACAAACCACAAAGATCTTGGCACAGAAACTTGCCCCTCTACACATACACAGTGTGGAAGGCTTATTTCTCCCCTTACCTGAGTGTCGTGATCACGATCATCTAGTCAGAACAACACAAATATCACCTAGAAAACACCCAGGGCACTGAGTAGACACTCTCCAGCATCTAGCCCATAATATAACATGCTGGACCCTGTTAAAGGACTGTTCCTATGGAACCATAACCGCAGGATCTCCATGACTGGGAAAACTGCAAGATATCTGAGAGACATTTTGGTGATGGTTTAGTTTTGAGGGTGTACTAGCATCCATAGGCCTTGAAACTGACCAACAACATAAAGAATGCTTGCAAGTAAAGCTGTGTGGCCAAAGGGTATACAGCATAATACACAGTAGCTCCCAGTGCCACAAGGATTACTGAAGAAGTGATGGAGAGTCAGGAAAGATGGAGGAGGAAGTGAAGTGTTTTTTTTTCTTGTTTGCCTTTTTTGATTTTGTATTGTTTTTGTGTACTCCATTGTTTTTAATTAATATTTTTATTTACAGTTTTATTTTTTATCTTATTTTTATTATTTCTTTTTTGGTTTTCCTTGGTTGGGGAGACACTGTAGTGAAAGGTAGATACTGAGTTACTGAGAAATGAGTGCGGTTGGGGTGCGTGTTGTGAAATTCCCAAAGAATCAATAAAAACGTTGTTAATAAAAAAGAAAGAAAAAAACAGGCATTTAAAGAGCAATAATAAAATAAAGCAAGAATAAGAGAAAATGAAAACAAGTGCTTTGTGATAGGACAAAACAGACAATAAGAAGAAAAACATCAAAGCATGAGACACACATATAGATGTAGAACCACATTCACACACACAGGAATCCCATAAAAAACAAAACGGAAGATGCAATATATGTGGGAAGAACCTGTAAGGTTAAAATAAAACAAAACAAAAAAAACAGCAACAACAAAATGGAAGCCCTAATACGACTTTATGAAACAAAGAATGTCCAAATAAGCCTTGAGTATGGTTTTTTTTCTTCCTTCTTTCTTTTCTTTTGGTTGTTTGATTCTTTGTTTTGTTGCTTTTTGAGACTAGGACCTCACTCTGTAGACCAGGCTGGCATTAACTTCAGAGATCTGTCTACCTTTGCCTCCCCAGTGCTAGCATTAAAGGCATATGGCTTCCTGTTGTCCATATCAATATATTACTGGACATGGAGCCTATACTTAAGAGTCATTTGTATCCCCAGTAAAAGCCCCTTGTAGAAAAATAATTCATTTGCAATTGGTTAGCAGTTAGGGCTAGCTTCTGGGTTAGGGATGGGGGCAAGTGTCCACTTCTCTGTGCCGTAGCACACTATCTGGTTCTGACTTCTGAAGGCCCTGGACTTGCTGCCACTCTGAGATGTTGCATCTGTCCTGCTGTTATTAGAAGGGCCTGTTTTGCTGATATCCTCCATGCCCTCGGACTCTCATAATTTTTCAGTCTACTCTTCTGCAGTTTCCTGAGACTTGATGTGAGGGTTATGACGTCCCATTTAGGTCTAAGTATCTAGTGTTTTCTGCTCTCTGCACATTTTCTGGCTGTGACTCCATACTTGTTCCCCTCTGCTGCAGGAGGAAACATCTCTGATGATGACGGAGCAAGGCACTGATCAATGAGTACAGCAGAATTTCACTGGGAATTGCTTTATTGCTAAGTTATTTTAGCACAACAGCAGGATTTGGTTTTCCCCTAGGTCCTTGCCCTATCCATTCTCAGGTTCTAGTCTACCAGTGCAGTGTTAGGGCTGGCTTCCATTTCACGGAGGGGACCTTAAATCCATGCAAATATTAGCTGACTAGTTTCACAACCATCATGCCACTGTTGGCCCAGTGTGCCTTGTAGTCAGGTCTCCATTGTGGATTGAAAGATTTGTAGCTGGGGTGGTGTTAACCTTTTCCCTTTGGTAGTTTACAGATTACTTCTAGAACCATGAACTTTATTAGTCAGTACTGGTATAGGTTTTATGTAGACAGTATTTCAATTTATTCATGTTCAGTGAGTTCTCTAGGTTTCTTCAATAATAGTCCCTTCCTGTTAGTTTTTAGAGAACAACCAGTAGCCAATTTAATGCTATTTATAGATATAGCTTTGTAGCACAATTTGAGATCAGCAAGGACAATGCCGCCACCATTTCTTTTATTCTTTATGATTTTTCCAGTCATCCTGTGTTTGTGTATTCCCATATAAAGCTTAAAAATTGCTCCCTTTTATTCGTGCAGTGGTGGGGCACGCCTTTAATCCCAGCACTCAGGAGGCAGAGGCAGGCAGATCTCTGTGAGTCTGAGGTTAGCGTGGTCTTCTAGAGTTAGTTCCAGGACAGGCTGTAAAGCTACAGAGAAGCCCTGTCTCAACCCCCACCCCCCGTCCCATGCCCCAAGATCTTTAAAGAACTGTGTTAGAATCTTGATTGGGAATTGCATTGAACCTATAAATTATTTATGGTAGTGTCTTCATTAGAGTTTCTATTGCTGCAAAGAAATCCCATGACTAAAAAGCAAGTTGGGGAGAAAAGGATTTATTTGGCTTACACATTCCTATTGCTATTTATTATTGATATATGTCAGGACGGGAACTCAAACAGGGCAGTATCCTGGGAAAAGGAGCTGATGCAGAAGTCATAAAGAGGTATTGCTCACTGACTTGCCTCCCCTGGTTTGTTCAGCCTGCTTTCTTATAGAACCCAGGACCACCAGCCAATAGCTGCACCACCTACCTGGGCTAGGTCCTCAACCACTGATTATTAATTAAGATAATGCCTTGCAGATGAATCTCTTGGGGCCTTTAGTCGACTCTGATGACTCTACCTTCTGACAAGCTAACACACAACTAGTTCAAGCAAGATCTCCATTTTTAATATCATTCCTCTTGGTTTATGAGCATGGAGATCTTTCCATCTTCTCATTTTTTTTATAAATTTCTTTCTTTAATGTCATGAAGATTTTATCATACAAGTCTTACACTTTCTTAGTGTTACTCCATGATACTTTATATTTTTTGAGACTGTTGTAAAAAGTGTTTTTCCCCTGATTTCTTTCTCAGTTCCTTTGTCATTTGTATATAGAATTAATTTTTGCACCTTGCTACTTTACTATAAGTGTAAATCAGTGGTAGGGTTTTTCTGGTGGAATTTTAAGGGTCTCTTTTGCATGCTATCACACCGTATTCAAATAAAGATCCTAAGACTTCTTTTCTTTCTATATAACTCAAGTAATATATATTTCTACACATTTCTTTCTACATATTACATAATATATATGTATGTATGTACACATATACATAATCTTCAGTTTTCTCATTGCTTACCTACCTCCTCAAGTATTGTAACAAATAGTTTTGGGGAGAAATCAACAAACTCATCCTGTTCCTGATTTTAATGTAAATGCTTTGAGTTTCTCTCCATTTAGGTTGATTTTGGCTATATGTTTGCAAGTAAATTATCATTTTTGTATTGAGATATGTTCTTGTATCCCTGATCTCTCCAGGACTTTATCACGAAGGGGTATAAAATTTTGTCAAGGTTTTTTTTTCCTGTATCTAATGCACTCATAATGTGTTTTGTCTTGCAGTTTGTTTATATAGTAGATATTACACTTATTGATTTACATATGTTGAATCATCACTGCATGTGAGATGAAACCTTCTCGGTCATGGTGTATGATCTATTTCATGTGTTCTTGGATTCTGTTTGCAAGTATCATATTGAAAAATTTTGAATCTATATTTGTAAGGAAAGTTAGCCTTAAAATATCTTTCTTTGTTAGGTCTTTATGTGGTTTAAGTAGAAGGGTAACTATAGCTTCAGAAAAGAATTGAACAACATTTTTTCTGTTTCTAGTTTGTGGAATAATTTGAGGATTATTAATGTTAATTCTTTGAGCATCTAGAATTTAGTCTTAGTAGATTTTGTTGTTGTTTTGTTGGTTTTTGTTGTTGTTTTGGATTTGGATTTTTTTATATCTTTTACTTATATTTTCCTAGAGGTTTTTGGTTTTGTTTAAATTTTTTATCTGATTTTTTCTTGCTATTGTTTATAACTTTTAACTCTTACTTAAAAGCATTCAAATATTGTTCCTTGGCTACCCAGGCCAGCTGATTCCCAGGAACTGACACTGTGGTCTTACACCAATAAAATATTTTTAAAATTATAAACAAAAATATTTAACTGGGCAAGATTTCACTTGCCTTTTATCTCAGCACTTGGAAGGCAGGCAGGGCTAGTTATATTTCTATATGTGTGTGTTCTAACCGGGTTTACAGAGAGTTTCAGGCCAGTCAGGGCTACATAGCAAGATCTGTATCAAAAAGTAATTTTAAATTTCAGTTCACTGGCCTTGCTAGACATGAGCCATTGGCTGTTTGATGAGAGGGGCTTCAAATCCACTGCTTTATGAGAGGTAGAAGGGAGTCTTTTAAAATTGTATCGAGTTTTGTAATCATGCCCATGCATATGACTCTAAGAAATCATCGCATTCCCCCAGAGACTATAAAGAACTTAAGTAATGTATTGTAAAGTGTGAAGAGGCTTATTCTAAAGATATTACTGAGATAAGTATTCTTTCACTTTTTGTTTATGTAAAGAAAGAATAATCTGAGTGGGCCTGACCTCAGCAGTTGAACCCTTCCCTGTAGTAAATAAAGACTCTGTCTGCTACTGCTATTGGCTGTTGTAGAGTTAAACTACCAAGGAGTCAAAAACCACAAGCGATATACCATCCTAACAAAGTAAATGAACTTGGAAACAGATATCTCCTTGCTTAATACTCCAGCTAGGAACAAAGCCCCAAATAATTGCATTATTTCAGTCTTAAAAGTGTTAGTAAAAAATCCACATAACAAGTACATCTGAATTACAGAAACTTAGACAGTGAACATGTTTAAAATAACTGTTTGTGGCGTATATGATACAGTTCCTTGAGAGAGGGCTTTCCCAATATGTGTGGTGTCCTGTTAAATCCCTTGTACCACATAATAAACAATTTTTGAGTTTGAGATCTTTTGTTATGTAGCATCACAAACTGATACAGAAGAGTACGTGAAGATGGCTGCTTATTAACAGCCATTTAATTATTAATTAACATTAACGTTGGGTGTGTTGTCTTTTCACAGGAAAAGGGGAGACATCAAGAAGTTTTGAAAATTTCTAATTTTAATGTTTCTGACGATCTGAAATCTGATGACATTTTAGAATTATCCTATACTGGACTCATATTATAATGTGATATACAATTTGTATTAGTTTGATTTGCTTGTCTCGTCCCCTGAACCCACTAGGCTGCTTTCCTTTGAATGCCCACTAGACTGCAATTACATTTACTTCTCATGTGTAACATAAACTGCCATCTGGTTAAAAGTTAAGAAAACAAATCAGGGATTTGAGCGTTTCAAATAAACAGATGTCTATTGTTGAATAAACTGACATTTTCTGGGTTGCCGATTTCTTCATTTCTTTCTGCGAAAAATGCTGCGGAGCGGGCACCTGCAGTCTCAGACAGCGACAAGAACGTCTAGCACGATAATGTGAACCAGGATCTCTGAGCAGCAAACGGTGATGTGCAATTGATAGAGGGCTTCTGTTTGTGCCTGCACCAACGCATAACGTGTTTGTAAAGAGTTATAAAATTCTCAGTCTTCCAGACACTTGCAACAACACTTGTGCTGTGGTTCTCATTAATATTCAGCAGGCGTTCTTTTTATTGGATCCTAGTTTGGTTCTCACATAAGTTTTCCTGTGACAACAGAAAAATGCTACACCCTGAAATAAAGGGAAGGTTTTCAGCCTGGGGAAATCCTAGTTGGATATAGTTTGGAGATAGTTAGTTAGACTGGATGTACAGTGAAAACTTAGCATTGGGAAATATAATAAAGCATTTCTGTGTTTACTGATTAATTTAGAAAATGTTTGACAGATTCTTATAATAAGTATACCACGCTGCTAAGTATTGAGAATAATTCTCATGTAATACCACAATATTTGTTCCTAAAATGTGTTTTCCTTTTAAAGTGAAATCAGGGTAAAATACTATTTCATAAGTAATAATTGAAGTAAATTTGATAAAATCTCCCCAATAGACTTTTAAGGAGTGTAGTAAGACACAATTATTGGAAAGAAACTTTGGAAGAAAAATAAGATGTCTAAACAATTGTTTACTTAAAATAATTACATATTTTATATTTAAAATCTGTATCATAGAAGAAAATAATAAATGTATTTTTAAAAATTCTGATTGTGTATATGTGTAGTGTAGGTATGTGTTCAGTGGGAGTGTGCATGTGTGGATGAACATGTGTGAGTATGGAATTCATATTTGATATCAGATGTTTTTCTCCATTCTTTCTTTTTGAAATAGATTTTTTTTTTCTGAATCTGGTGCTCATAGATTTAGCTAGGCTGGTAGACTCGGTAGGCAATGAACTTCCAGAATCTGCCTCTCTATGTAATCGTCAAATGAAGTTACAGAAGTGTGCAATCAGCTAATATATAGGAACCCTTGTTTAGTGGGGGACACTAACTAAGACCATCATGCTTTTATAGCAAATGTTTCTGAATGAACCATCCCTCCAGTCCCAATTTATAAACCTATCTATGTATATAATACATATACATAAATATAGAAAATACATAACATATACACATAAAATATAATGTGTATGTTATTTTTCCATTTATACAGTATGCCTATATATAATAATATAAATATTTTAAAGCATATTGGACACTGGAGATTGGTTGTATAATTTAAAATGAGAAAGTTTCTTTTTGTTAGATACTAGTACTTTATTATGGATTAAGTCAGCAACTATACTGGTAGAAAAGCATATGTTTTGGGGAATGCCACCTGAACAAGATCAGTGTGTATTCTTCTATTGCAAGACATTGTTAAAAGTCTGAAGTGCTGGCATAGAGGTTTCTAAGATGTTTGAAGTAAGGACACCTTCTGAGAAAATATCCACAATTAGATGAATTAGTTACTGAAGGTTTTAATTGTTCCGACATTCCTTAATAAATGTTATTGTCTAGCTATCAATAATAACTATTTATTATTAGTGAATACTTCAAGTTTTAAGTGTTTCCATATATGATGTCTCAGGAAAAAATGATCTCCTTGTAAAAGAGGAAAACATCACTGTTTTTCTGCTGAAGGTCACCTTGGGCTACTGAAATGGAAAGGATTTTTTATGCATGCAGATTCATTTATTTTTTGGCTTGAATTTTTGTAGTAGAGAAAAAGCACTAATTCCCCACTGTTTACTGTTCTTAACAAGTCCAGCTGCTTGTGGGTGGTCTATAAAGTGGTGAAGCAATACAAAGTTGACCATGGTCTTCCAAATTGTGTCCCTAAACTGTAATTATACAAATTGGCACAATTTACAAGGAGAAAATTTAGTTCATCAATTGCTAGTGTGTGATTCTATCTAAGAATATGTCTCTTGTGCATGGAAAGTAGACTTAAATTTAAAACTATGTATTACTTTAATTTTCATTTTAAATTTAAATGTAATGGCTGGATCATAAGTGAGTCGTTTTAACTTTTTGTTCAACATAAAATAAGGTAGTCTGTATTGTGACTTAATTGCTAAAAATAATGAAAATTTCTATATAAAGTATATAGCCTAGGATTCATATTAAATTATAGACACAAAGAAAAATTTTTATATCTAAAATACATTATTGAATTATTACTTGTTTAGGTAGTAAATTGATATAATCTTCTCTGTCTAATTTTAAATGGAATATCTCTAATATATTTCAACTAAAAATTGTGAGTGCTATTGTGTTTTGTAGGAATGGTACCCTACCCTGGGCATTCAGATATAAATATGTTAACCTGATACAGGCTAAGGGTAGAGAAGCCAATGTACTCTGGTAGGAACTAAATAACCAGGTACAGGTTAATGATAGAAAAGAGAATACACTCCAGTAGGAACTAAATGAAGGAAGCATGACGGCCTGATAGGACACCTTGTTTTAATCTACTTTTTACCAATGTGAAAATGAAAAAGAAAAATGGCCCACTTGCAGGCAGTAAATCATATTCAGGCCAATGTACTGGTTGGCTGCCCTTGCTGGGTGGCTGACTATGCAGGAGCTATTATTATAGATAGAGAACAGGATGTGAGGAGGGGGGACTCTGGAGTCCAGTGGGCTGAGTGTGAATCCCAGGTCAATCCTTACTTCCTCACTGTGTGACCTCAGCAAGTAATGAGCATCACAGAGCTGCATGACTCCATGGCAACAAGAGGGAAGTAACCACAGTACCTCATTATGTAGAGAGGATTAAAGAGGTGATTCATATTACTAATGTAGGACACTGAAGTGTTATTAATGACTATGTACAATGAGCTCAGAGTTGCTGATTCTTTATAAACATTGAAGTAAAAAAATCCTCATATCATAAGAAATTCTGACTACTTAGTAAAAAAAACTTCATAAGCATTTTAAATACAGCATTGGCCAACGAAAACAATTAAGTTCTAGTCAATAAGGAATCTATCAGGATTCCAATGATGGGTAAAACCAATAGAGTTGATTAGTAACTTAATTATGTATCTCGGACTTGCCTGGAACTCACTCTATAGCTAAGCTACTTTTGAAACTCTGGTCCTATTGCCTCAGCTACCTCAGTGGTAAAATTATAGACAGTTATGTCCATGTGTGGTATAGTCTGCATTTGAAATTGTGGCCTTACAAGTATTTCTAAAGAATGGCATTTAATATTCAAAAGAACCTGCTAAGTTTGAGTTGACTTGTCCTGTTTACGATTAGGATACTGAAGTCTATATTGTTTAGGACAATTGCACATAGTTATATAATTAGTAGAGGAAGAGACCTGGTCTGTCATCATCATCACCTTAGACCATGAAACTCTATATGGACAAGTTCAACAGAACCGCCATATGTGGGCTGCCCATGCATGCTTCAGCAATACCAGGACATAAATTTCAAAAAATTTCATATAATTAGTCAAATACAGAATCAATATTTGAGCCTAGAACTAGTATCTGAATCCTTGCGTAAAAATGGAAAAATATCAAATATTATAGAAATAGTAGACACACAGAGATGCAACTTGAAGAGCATGGTGGGTTGAACATGAGGTTAGTGAAACTAGTAAAATATGCAAAAATTAATAGAATGTTGTGCTTAAAACCATTCTGCAAGTTATTTTCTCGCTATATATCATTATACCTATGGGTAGGTACTTATTAGGAAGAAATAACACCATCAATCAGGACGTGTGTGTGTGTGTGTGTGTGTGTGTGTGTGTGTGCATGCACACACATGGGTGGATTAACACTCTTACATGTGTATATATGTGTAGAGGCTAGAGGCTGATATTTCATTTCTTTCTCAATAACTTTCCATCTAATGTTTTAAGACAGGGTATCTCACTGAACCTGAAGTTTAGTAATTTGGATAGAATACCTATCCAGAAAGACCAGTGGTTCCTTCTACCTCTGCCCCAGCTCTAGGATTACAGAGTTTATATGATGTCAAGTTTCTGTATTGGTACTAGGATCAAACAGAGGTCCCAAGGCTTGTACTGTGAGCACTTCCAGACTGAATCACAATCCTAACACAGTTTTAGTATTTTCTAATTTGTTTTCATTATTTTTCTTCATTTGTGATGGGTTGAATTTGTATTTATGTTTGAATTTTTAGGCCTGTCAGTTCGAAGAAGCAAAAGGGTAACTTTCTCGTAATTGCCTTCTCACCTCATCCCAACTGAAAACTCCATTGCTTGGCTTCCGCAGGCATAACCCATCTCACACAGCTTCCTCAAACTATAAGGAATATGGCTGGTGATTAGTACCTGGTTTACAGGTTTTCAAAATCTTACCAACTTCAGAGAGCATGGAGCGACTATAAGATGTCTGATTTTGGAAGTCATACACATCCTTTCCTAGGCACATATCCTTTAGCTTTCATGGGTTTCTTGCTTTTCACTCCTTTTTCCTTTCTCAGTTTGCATTACTTAGTATTTAGATAATCAGTGTCCATTCTTCCATATCTCCTTGTTTTTTAGTATTCTCCTCTATGTTGGAATCTTGTATTTGTTAAGTCATCTTTAGAGACGGACAATACCAAAGACAATTTGAACAATTTTTCTTCAAGGCAAATCTGGGGATAATTATATATACATTATATTGGGACATAAGACACATGACCTTGTTTTTTATCACAAAAGTTTATCAAAGCCTCTTGAGTATGTTGCAGGGACATAATAAAAGTAGGTTCTGTACTACATGTGATGACATGTTCTGTGTTAATCTGAAGTTTAAAGAGCAAAATTATTCAATGATATATGTTGTAATACAGTAACACACTCATTTGAATAACATTATTTTATGAGATATGATTATATTGTCTGTAGAATTGGATAATAATGCCGATGTCACAAGAAATCTTGTGATTTCTTTCCAATAGTATATATTCAGTATCTGTCCTTGTTCTTTCACCTGCCTGTGGGTTGAACACTTATGCATGTATAATATTCACAATGACTCCCAGGAAGTGAAGTACACCTTTTAGCCTTGCCTTTTACTCATATTGAAGTACAGAATCTTTTCTTCTTTTCTTTTCAGCTTTTAAAACAAAAGCACACATATTCAGAAAACAAGCATATTAAAAACACAAACAAAATTATTGATAATAACAAAATATGACTGAGAAAATATTAAAAATCTTAAGTATATAGTAAATATGATAAAGATTATGAAACATAATTTTATATAACTATATGTTAAAACAAACAGTTAATGGTTTTAAATTAAGAGAAAGAAAATGTGACAAGGGCTTTATTTACTCTTAGAGAATAATATATAGATATATTCTACTGTAAATTTTACATATTAAACAATGCAAAAGTAATAATATTGATTTCTTTATAGATAGCTCAAAGGTGTACGAGGAATTGAAGTACTTGTAAGTATCTTTAAGACTTTTCCTGCATTTTTGAAATCCATGTGTGAACACATATGTACATTTGTAGAAGAAAACAATAGAAATTAATATTGAAGCAAAAGTAGAACCAACTGTCTGATATATTCATAAGATAGGACATAATATGACCTTTTAAGATTTAAATCCTATTTTCAAGCTATTTATAACCTCAGCATTTTATCCCAATTAAAAATAATTTGTTCATATAATAAATCTGGAAAAATGCTTGGATATACAAATTCATCATACTAGTTTCTGTCTCAGAATGATCAGATTCTTTAAAACTTTGAAATTTAAATGACTTTTAAACATGTACAAAATTATCACATGTAAAATATGCATAATGCCAGGCTTCTTTGTATTGCAAATATGGGGGAATGGGATGGGAGGAGGGATCAAAGATAGATATGGGAGCAGAGAAGTATATATCTCAACTAAGGGAACCATTTTAGGGTTTGCAAGAGACTTGATTCTAGAGGGGTTCCCAGGTCCAAGGAGAGGTCCCCAGACTGTTCCCTGGGCAACAGCGGAGAGAGTGCCTGAACTGGCCTTGGCCCATAACCGTATGGATAAATATTTTGCATATCACCATAGAACCTCCATCTGGCCATGGATGGAGGTAGAGACAGAGACCCAGATTGGAACACAGGACTTAACTCCCTAGGTCCAAATGAGAAGCAGAAGGAGGGAGAATGTGAGCAAGGAAGTGAGGATCAGAGGGACCCTTCATCTGACGAGAGATGGAGATTGAGACAGAGACCCACATTGGAGCACTGGACTGAGCCCCCAAGGTCCAAAAGAGGAGCAGAAGGAGGGAGAACATGAACAAGGAAGACAGGACTGCGAGGGGTGCGTTCACCCACTGATACAAGGGGACTGATCTAATGAGAGTTCACCAAGGGCAGCTGAACTTGGACTGAATGAGCATGTGATCAAACCGAATTTTCTAAATGTGGCTGGCATGGGGACTGTCTGAGAAGCCATTGATAATGGCACTGGGACTTGCTTCCTCTGCATGTACTGGCCTTTTGGGATCCTAGTCTGTTTGGATGCTCACATCCCCAGACCTGGAGGGAGGGGGGAGGAACTTGAACTTCCCACAGGGCAGGAAACCCTGACTGCTCTTAGGACTAGAGAGGGAGGAGAAGAGGGAGTGGGGGGAGTGGGAGGGTATTGAGAGGAGGGGAGGAAGTGGAAATTTTTATAAATTGATAATAATAAAAAACCTTACGATTAAAATTAAATAAATAAATTCAATTATTATAAATTGAAATGTTTTAAATTTATAAACTATTTTATGATCCTTAAATTAAAATTTAGTGAAATTATTATTTAAATATTAACACAGATGCATTATAAATTATTTTTTTACATATTTTTCCCTTTATTCAAATGAGATACTTTACTCATACACTATGTCTTCATTACAATTTACTCCCCTCTACTCCTCTAATTTCTTCACCTAATTTCACCCCTCTGAATCCATTCTCATCTATGTCTTATTAGAAAAGTACAGTCTTCTGAGAGGTAATAACCAAACACACCAAAATAAAGTATGAGATAAAACAAAAAAAAATCACAATGAGGATGGACAAGACAACCGAACATGAGGGAATAAAGCACCAAGAGCAGGCACAAGGTTCAGAAATCTACAAGTTCACACACTCAGATGTCCCATAAAAACACCAAACTGAAAGCTTACATATATGTGCATAAGACCTGTTGTAGACCCATGTATGCCCTGTGTTTGCTGTTTCAGTCTCTGAGTTCATATGAGCTTTGCTCAATTGATGTAGAAGGCCTCATTCTTCGCTCTGCATCATCTGCTCTGGCTCTTACACTCTTTCTGCCTCCTCTTCCCTTCTCTGATGAATTTGATGGAGACAAAAAATTTAGTGCTGTGTGTTTCAAGGATTTTCTCTCCATATAACGTCTGGCTGTGGGTCTCTGAATCTGTTTCAATCTTTTGCAGGAGGAAGCATCTCTGATGATATCTGAATAAGGCATTGATCTATGAGTACTGCAGAATATCATTGAGTCATTTTATTATTATTTTTTTTACCAATAGCGTTTAGTTTTATTCTTGGTCTTCAGGCTATCTTGTCTCTGATACTTTTTTAAAAAATTTAATTATTTATTAAAAATTTCCACCTCCTCTCCACCTCCCTTTTCCCTCCCACTCACCCCCTCCTTCTCCAGTCCTAAGAGCAGTCAGGATTCCCTGCCCTGTGGGAAGTCCAAGGTCGTCCCCGCTCCATCCAGGTCTAGGAAGGTGAGCATCCAAACAAACCAGGCTCCCACAAAGCCAGTCCATGCAATAGAATCAAAACCTAGTGCCGTTATCCTTGGCTTTTCAGTCAGTCTTCATTGAGATGAATATAGTATGTACTCACTCATAAGTGGATTCTAGCCATAAATAAAGGATATTGAGCCTATAATTTGTGATCCTAGAGAAGCTAAATAAAAAGGTGAACCCAAAGAAAATCATAATGTTCTCCTCCTGGATACTGGAAGTAGACAAGATTGCCAGGCAGAGGTTGGGTGCACGGGGGCAGGGAGGGGGGGTTGTAAGGTGAGATGGGTAGAGAGAAATGAGACAGGGAGGAATGGGGAGAGCTTGGGGGAATAGAATGGGTGGGATGAAGGAAGGGTGGATATGGGAGCAGGGAAGTAAATATCTTAATTAAGGGAGCCATTTTAGGGTTGGCAAGAGACTTGCCTCTAGAGGGGTTCCCAGGTTAAAGGAGATGTCCCCACCTTGTTTCTTGGGCAGCAGAGGGGAGGGTGCCTGAACTGGCCTTGCCCCATAGCCACACTGATGAATAGCTTGCATATCATCATAGAACCTTCATTGGCGATGGATGGAGATAGAGACAGAGACCCACACTGGAGCACTGGACTGAGCTCCCAAGGTCCAAATGAGGAGCAGAAGGAGGGAGAACATGAGCAAGAAAGTCAGGACCTCGAGGGGTGCGTCTACCCACTGAGACGGTGGGAGTGATCTAATGGGAGCTCACTAAGGCCAGCTGTACTGGGACTGATGAAGCATGTAGTCTCTGATTCTTAATAACCCAAGAAATACTGTTGCAGGTTCCATTCTGTTGAGTGGGATTTATGTCA
Source organism: Myodes glareolus (assembly GCF_982192425.1). NCBI lineage: Eukaryota > Metazoa > Chordata > Mammalia > Rodentia > Cricetidae > Myodes > Myodes glareolus. The sequence goes on along the minus strand of NC_142036.1, from coordinate 31,093,917 downwards.
TATAAAATTTTAATTGTCTACTCTGTGCCAGTTTCCCAAGAATATTTTGTAGACAGTACAATTTGTATACCAAATGTTTGATGCTTACATTTCTCTTTTGGTAGCCTGCAGAGTACCTTTTTACATCAAAGATATTAGAATATAGAGATGAATGCTCCATGTAGGTACCAGCTTGACTTCTTCATGTTCAGTGAGTAGTGTGGGTGTTGCCCTAGACATTGTCGGTTTTCAGAGGCAACCCATTGTGTTAGTAACAAGCTAGGTTGTTTGGGGACTTTCATGGGACCCCCTTTGCTAACAACTCAATTAAATGCAATCTAATTTCAGTACTGGAAGCCTCCTTTGGTGGCAAGAGATGGTCAGTTGAGACTATATATTCTCCATTATTGGGAGACCTCATTTGAATAGCCTTCGTAGGCAGTTTCCACTGCACTGAAATTTTAAACCTTCCCTCAAATGTCTGTCAATTCTAGCTTTCCTTCCTTCCATTATCTCCTTAAACCATATCTACACTCCCTGCTCCCATTTGAGCTGCCCTTTTGTGTGTATGTCCTATAAATTCTATTATGTTTTGCCCTCCTAGGGAGATCTATTTGTCCTCCACAGATTTTTTTTCATTATGCCTAAATTCTCTGGGTATATAAATTGTAGGTTGATCATCATTTAATATTTAATGCCAAATAATCACATAAAAGTTAATATATTTTCTTTCTGGGTCTGAATATGAGGGAATATCATTCCCTCAGAATGATATTTTCCAGTGCTGGGAATTTGTCTGTAAAATTCATATTGCAGTGTTCTTAGCAGCTTATTAATACTCTATTGTAGAAATGTACCACATTTTCCTTATCCTTTTTGTTGTTGTTGTTGTTTGTGTTTTCCTGACAGGGTTTCCCTGTGGAGCTTTCGCTGTCCTGGAACTCACTCTGTACACCAGGCTAGCTTCAAACTCACATAGATTCACCTGCTTTTGTCTCCTAAGTGCTACGATTAAGGTATGCACTACCACAACCCAGCTACCTATTCTTCCTTTGAGAAATATCTAGGTTGTTTTCAGTTTCTGCATATTATGAATAAAGTCAATATGAACATAGCTGAGCAAGTGTCTTTGCGGTAGAGTAGAATGTTTTATGGTAGATGATCAAGAGTTGTATACCTCAGTTTTGAGGCAGATTGATTCCTAATTTTTTGATGATCTGCCATTTTGATTTCCAAAGAAGCTGTACAAGTTTGCCCTCCCACCAGCCATGGAAAAGAGTTTCCCTTGCTCTATGTTTTTCCCAGCATGTGCTTTAACTTTTTTATTGATCTTAGCTAATGTGACAGATGTAAGATGAAATATCAAAGGAATTTTGATTTGCATTTCCTTGATGGCTAACATTGTTGAACATTTCTGTAAGTATTTCTCAGTCATTTGAGCCGCTTCTATTGAGAACTCTCTGTTTAGATCTCTACTCCATTTTTAAATTGGCTTATTTGGTTTTTGATATCTAGTTCCTTGAGTATTTATGGATTTTCGATAAGAGTCCTCTATCAGTTGATAAAAACTGGTGGCAAAATATTTTCCTATTCTGTAGGCTGCCATTTTCTCCAATTTATGGTGTCTTTTGCCTTATAGAAACTTTTCAGTTTTGTGATGTTCCATTTATTAATGGTTAATCTTAGTGTCTGAACTGTTGGTGTTATGCTGAGAAAGTCATTTCCTGTGCCACTGTGTTCAAAGCTGTTGCCCAATTTCTCCTCCAACAGGTTCAGTATATCTGTTTTTATGTGGAAGTCTTTGATCTGCTTGGACTTACATTTTGTGCAGAATGATAAGTGTGGATCTGTTTGAACTCTTCTGCATCAAGTTTCACCATCACTATTTGATAAAGATGCACTTTTTGTCCCAATGTGTATTTCTGGCTCTTTATAAAAAATCAAATGTCCAAAGAGGTATAGATTTATGACTGAATCTTGAATTTGATTCCATTGATCAATGTGTCTGCTTTTATACCAATACTAGGTTGCTGCTGTTGTTGCGGCTGTTTTAAGCTATAGCTCTGTAGAGGAACTTCAAGTCAGAAATTGTGATACTACCAGCAGTTCTTTTATTGTTCAGGGTAGTTTTAGGTATTCTAAGCTTTTATCTTATATGTGTTTTATATGAAGTTTTATATGAAGTTATGAACTGTCTTTCAAGGTCTGTGAAAAATTGTGATGGAATTTTGATTGGGATTGTATTGAATCTGCAGATTGCTTTTGGTAGGATGGGCATTTTTACAATGTTAATCCTACCAATTTATGAGCACTAGAGATCTTTCAAATTTCTCATATCTACTTCAAGTTCATTCTTCAAAGATTGATGTTTTTGTTATACAAGTCTCTTAGTGACTTGGTTAGAGATACCCAAGATATTGTATTTTGTGGGGTCACTGTGAAAAGTGTTCTTTCCCTGATTTCTTTCTCATTCTGTTTGTCATTTGTATATAGGAAGGCTATTGAATTTCTCAGCCTACTAGGAGATATCAATTTACTGTCCTCCCACAGGGGATGCTCAATAGTCCCACATTGTGCCAATATTTTGTTAATAAGCCATTGGAAATAATTCGTAAGCAATATCCCAAGTCCATAATTTATCATTACATGGATGACATTTTATTTTCTGATTCAAATAAAGATACTTTGGAAAGTATGTTTGAAGAAGTAAAGAAAATCTTGCCTAGGTGGGGATTACAAATTGCCCCTGAAAAGATTCAAAGAGGAGATCCTATTAATTACCTAGGTCACAGAATAGGGTTAGAGAAAATTCGAACGCAAAAGGCACAAATTAGGAGAGACCTGTTACGGACTCTTAATGACTTCCAAAGATTGTTAGGAAACATTTCCTGTCTATGACCAGCTTTTGGGATAACACCTCATCTAATAGTTCATTACCTTAGATGGTGATAAAGATTAGAATAGTCCCAGAAAATTGACAGTTGAAGCAGAAAAGGAACTGACAATGATTGAGGAAAAATTACAGGAGGCACATGTGGATAGGGTGAACCCGAATCTTAGTTTCATCCTAGTCATATTGCCTTCCAGAATTTCTCCTACAGGGATTTTAATGTAGTGGGAAGATATTATTTTAGAGTGGATGTTAATACCTCATAAACCAAGTAAAAAATTAAAAACTTATGTAGAAAAGGTCTCTGAATTAATTATAAAAGGTAAACTGAGACTTCGTCAACTAGCAGGTATAGACCCAGGAGAAATTAAAGTGCCTTCTACTACTGAGGAAATGAAAGTTATGGGAATATAATGAACCATGGCAAAGAGCTTGTGCTAATTTTTTTTGGGAGAAATTAACAGCAACTATCCCAAAAGTGATAGACTTAACTTCATAAAGAGAACTTCTTGGATTCTTCCTAGAATTGTACGTGATGCTCCAATAATTGGAGCCCATACATCTTATACCGATGCAAATAAGTCAGGAAAAGCAGGTTATACATCGGAAGAATTGAGTAAGGTGGAACAATGCCCCTATAATTCTGTCCAGAAGGCAGAATTATATGCCATTCTTATGGTGCTAAGGGATTTTAAAGAACCTCTTAATATAGTTACAGATTCACAATATGCAGAAAGAGTTATCTTGCATATTGAAACCGCTGAATTAATACCAGATGACACAGAGTTGACTTCATTGTTTATCCAGGTACAGGTCATAATTAGGAATAGGCTTTGTAAAATGTACATAACACACATCTGGTCCCATACCGGTCTGCTTGGCCCTCTAGCACAAGGTAACGCTGAAATTGACCAATTATTGATTGGAAGTGTTCTGCAAGTGTCAGAATTTCATAAAAAACATCACGTCAATAGTAAAGACTTAAAGAAAGAGTTTTCCATTACATGGCAACAAGCTAAGGACATTATAAAGAGATGTCTTTCTTGTTCTTTCTATAATCAAACACCATTGCCTGCAGGGAGTAACCCAAAGGGTACTTAAAGGAATGAAATCTGGCAGATGGATGTGTTCCACTTTATGGAATTTGGCAAATTAAAATATGTACACCACACCATAGACACATATTCAGGTTTTCAATGGGCAACTGCCCTGAGCTCAGAAAAGGCTGATTCAGTAATCACACATTTATTGGAAGTTATGGCCATCATGGGTATACCTGCACAATAAAGACAGATAATGGTCCAGGATATGTATCTAAGAAAATAAAATGCTTTTTTACTTATTATAATATAAAACATTACAGGTATCCCAAATAATCCTACAGGTCAGGCAGTCATAGAAAGATCAAATTGTACTATAAAGGATATGCTGAACAAACAGAAAGGGACGAAAGATACCCCCAAAAATAGATTGCATAATGCTTTATTAACCTTGAATTTTCTTAATGCTAATGAGAAAGGAACAACAGCAGCAGAGAGGCATTGGATAATGGAAAAAACTTCTGAACTAAACCAACCTGTTTATTTCAAAGATGTGCTGACCTCTCAATGGAAGCCAGGAGATGTGCTACGTTGGGGAAGGGGTTTTGCTCTTGTTTCCACAGGAGAAGAAAAATTGTGGATACCATCAAAATTAATAAAGGTTCGATTTGAAGAGGAGAAATCTCTTGGAAAGGAGAAATGACAGCTCATCTACAATGATGATATTCATACAGGTGGTAGGAAAAACATATAGAATGGGGGCAGGGTTCTGTTCTTGTCTCCACAGGAAAACACTCAACTTTGAAAAATTCAAGGGACCCTGGATATTTGAATACTGACAGATGGAAAATAACGGCCCAATAGGGACTATCAAGAAAATTGAATAGGTTCTGTAAGTAAAATATACTAAATCATATTTCTAAATTTATAGAGCTGGTTTTGGAGTTGGACTCTAGCTCAGTCCCTCTCTAATTCCAAGCCTATTGTTAAAAGAAAAACGCAGAGTTTCTGGAGTTTCTGTCTCATGTCAAGAGCCATGATATGGAACAGAAAGAAATGTGAGTTTAGAAAACATCTTTACTTTTCTTCATACCTATCATACATATCATTAAATATATCTGTCATGCCTTTCATTGAATATATGTATGTTTGTATATGTCTATATGATTACTGTTTAAGTTTTCCACAATGAGCAATGAGTTTTTCCTGCAGTGACATTTGAAGTTTCCAGGAAGAAGATGGGGCCCCATAACAACAACTCCACCCGGTTGATATGACATCATGATACTGATAGCGCTACTACAAAACCTGTCTTGGGTACCAGCTGCATAAGACGGTTCCAACGTGGTTAACTGAAATGGGGCACATCTTGTACAACATTCTGGCCAGACCTCCACAAAATACTCAGAGACTATTTGCAATTTTAAAAGACATTGATCTTGAAATTTAACCATCATTTTATTTTCACAGGATTCCCCAGAAAGAATGTCGCCCCCATGACAGCTGGAAGTAATTCTAGAGAACAACGTCCCCTCTCCCAGTAAAGTTTGTCTTTGGGTTTAGGGACATCATTTAGGGGTTGGTTATAATTAGTATATGGTTGAGGGTTGGGGGAGGAATTTTATAAGCGCAGGAATCTTTAAAAAAAGAGGGATAATTGGATTATGGAATAATAGACTTGTACTTGTGAGTTATGGTTTTTAGACAAATATATTGGTATCGATTCTTATATATTGATACAAAGTTAAATTATGTTGACTATTGTATGCATGATGCTTCTACCTCTGTTTAAAACATTTTTATGTATTGATATATATATATATTGTATTGATATATGTATATTTACCATGTTGCATTGTACACTTCTACCTCTGATTAAGATACTTATATATTGTTTATGTATTGATATATATATTTACCATATTGCAATGTATACTTGCGCATTGTTTATATTTGGAGGTCATATTGTCCTCATTTATTACACAGTTGTTTATTGTCTCAGTCTTTAAGTTAGTTAGGTATTGAGAATTATATAGATCAATAGTCATCTAAGTTTGTCATTTATAATTAGACTAATCAGGTTCTTTAGATACATAAAGATTATAATCAGTATAGATAGATAATCTTCAACCTTTACAAAGAGCTGTAGAAAATGGCCTTTAATCTAATTCAGAGTTCTGTGGTAGTGAGACACAATCACTCCTGGCAACACAGATCTATTCCCTACAGAATGTTGAGCAGCAAAGACACTCCACCTGGAGCCTTTCTTCTTGCCAGAACTGGCCTTTGGGTAAAGAAATGCCATACAGACAGAGTTACAGAATATTCGTAAATGGATAAAACAGGACTGTCATATCCTGCCAAGACAGGGTAAGATGTTTTTTGAAAAGTTTCGTGCCTTTGGAAATGGTGTCAGTTACGTCAGGCCTTAGCCAAAGTTGGTTGCTTCAACGCTGCAAATGTGACTTTGGGTGTTTGCCCAGGTAGCCAGTTGTCTCTGTGATTTGTTACATGTTCTGGAAGTTGTTTGATTGCACTTCCTAAGTACTCAGGTAACATTATATCTCTTCTCAGATCTTCGATGGGATTGAAGATTATATAAATGTAGTTACTTTTCTCTCATGACTTGGCCAAGTTATTTGTTATACAAGACTTAAACTAGTTTGAATAGGATATTTGTATTTATTGTATATAATTTCGTAGGTTTATACTTATTGTATATAATTTTATAGTAGGCTTAGAACTCTCTTACTTAAACAAAAGGGGGAGATGTTGTGGGAGCTCCTTCCACTCCTTCAGCCAATAGCTGCTGAGATACTAGCACATTGGGGCGTGGTCTCTCTCTCTTTAAAAAAGCAGCGGCTGTCCTCCACTCTCTCTCTGGCTTCCGGCTCTGCTTCCAGCTCCTAGACTCCTTTCCTGTTTGCGCAGAGGGGCTGTGATGGTAATCTGTAAGTTTTTTCCCCTTTGGATAAATAACCATTCTATTAATCATAATTCCAAACTGGTGTGGGATTGTTTGTGACTTATGCCTTCAGACATCCAAACAGGTTGTATCAGATTCCATTCCCATCAGAAATGCAAAAGTGTTACCTGTTCTCCACAACCTCTCCAGCATATGCAGTCATCAGTATTTTTTTTATCTCAGCCATTATTACAGGTGTAAAATTGATTCTCAGAGTTGTTTTGATTTGTATTTCTCTGATGACTAATGATGTTGAACACTTTCTTAAGTGTCTTTTCACCATTTTATATTCTGCTGTTGAGAGTTCTCTATTTAGGTCTGTACTCCATTTTTTTTATTGAATTATTTGTTCTTTTGATGACCAATTTTGTGAGTTCGTTGTATATTCTAGAGAACAGACCTCTGTCTGATGAGTGGTTAGTGAATAATTTTTCCTAATCTGTAGGCTGTTGTTTTGTCTTGTTGACCATGTTCTTTGCTTTACAGAAGCCTTTCAGTTTTAGGAGGTCTCATTTATTAATTGATTCTCTCAGTGTCTGTGCTGCTGGGGTTATATTAAGAAAGTGTTCTCCTGTGCCAATGTGTTCAAGTGTACTTCCCACTTTCTCTTCTATAAGGCTCAGTGTGGCTGGCTTTATGTTGAAGTCTTTAATCCATTTTGCCTTGAGTTTTGTGCATGGTGATAGATATGGGTCTATTTTCCTTCTTCTACATTTGATATCCAGTAATGCCAGTACCATCTACAAAATATACTTTCTTTTTTCCATTTGATTTTTTTGCTTTTTTGTCAAAATCAGTTGTTTGAAGGTGTCTGGATTATTTTCTGGGTCTTCTCTTCTGTTCTATTGGTAATCCTATCTGTTCTTAAGCCAATACCAGGCTGTTTTCAGTACTGTAGCTTTGTAGTAGAGTTGGAAGTTTGGGATTGTGATGTCTCCAGAAGTTTTTTTATTGTTCAGGATTGTTTTGGCTATCCTGGGTTTTTGCTTTTCCATATGTAATTGAGTACCATTTTTTTTTTGAGGTCTGTGAAGAATCTTGTTGGGATTTTGATGGGCACTGCATTGAATCTATAGATTGCTTTTGGTAAGAATGCCATTATTTTTTTACTATGTCTAATTCTGCCTACCCAAGAGCATGGGAGATCTTTTAACTTTCTGGTATCTTCTTAATTTCTTTCTTCAAAGATTTAAAGTTCTTATCATAAAACTATCCCACTTGTTTGATTAGAGTTACTAATGCATCCAGAACAAGATTTATAGAAACAGGTCAAAGCAGGAAATAGATTTTAAATGAGTACTACTATTTCACTATAAGGTATCAGTCTAGCCACGTTGCCTATCTGCTTCTCATTTAACATTGATAAGTGGTACCTATTGATAAATTATCCATTTTTTACATTTTGCAATTTTGTGGAGTATAGGTTTTTAAAGTACTATTCAGTGTAGTACATGAAGTTCTTCAGTACAGTGCTTAGATATAGAAATAAGATAATTGAAGTAGTTAAGCTGATATAAATTATTAAGAATCTTGATTTGCAGATGATATGATTGTAAACCTATGTGTTCTTATGATTCTCTGGTGTCTTTTGTTTCTTTTGTTATGTTTCTCCACCTTTGCTATTTTGTTAATTTGGATATTAACTCTACACATTGTTGAAGAAGGACACTTAAAAGAAATCCCACACTAGCTCAGAATTGAGTATAATAGAGCGTTTTTTATTTAGGGGTAGACTCTGCTGGAACAGGAAACACCAACTGAATTCTGCAGCAGGTTAAGAGGTTGGACACACACTTTACATCAGCATACATAATATAAGAGGCCACACCCAAGTGGGAAGGTAACTTAAAAGCTACTGGAGGTAAAAATTTCTGTAACACCTTCCCCTTTTGCTTAAAAAAGAAAATTCTTAGCCTAGTACAAAGTTATATACAATAAGAACAAATATCAGGTATAAAAATTAGAATTACAACCAGAATATGCAATTTCAAGCAAGAAATATGTAACAAATGTTTTAATAATTATCCTATTCTAATGAGTTTACATCTTGTATATTTATTTAGTTGTATAAATTTAAGTCTTATATATTTAGTTATTTTCCTCTAATGGCCAAATCAGAATAGGAAAGTAACTAAAACTATCTAGTCTTAAACTCTAACAAAGACCCAAGAAGGGAAATAATATTACTTGAGTAATCAGGAAGCACAATCAAGCAACCGCCAAAATATTTTTTCAAAATCCTCTTACCCTGTCTTAGCAAGATTTGACAATCTATATTCTTGTATTCTGCTTGTCCTGTCTGGAAATCATATATTTTGTCAGTGGTCGATGCATGGGCAGTTCCTTGCCCAAAGGCCAGTTTTGTCAAGAAGAAAGCAATTTCAAAGAGTTGCCCAATATTCTTTTGGAAATATATTGGTGCTTCCAGGAGCAATTGTGTCTCACATCAACAGAACCCTAAGTTATTTAAATGTCATATTCTACAGTTTTTTGAAGTGGTTGAAGATTACCTATTGTATGCAGAATACAATCTCTTCATATCTAAAGAACCTGATTCGTCTAACTATAATAGCAAACATGAATGATTATTGATCTATAATTCTTAACACCTATTTAGATTAAAGACTAAGACTTCATATTAGAATATTAAATGATCTTTAAACAACTGTGCACTTAATGAGGGCAATGATCTCAAAATGTATATGTATCTTGATCAGAGGTCAAAATGTATATTGACTTATTCTTGGCTCTGTATTAAACCATTTTCTTATATTATATTATAAGAAATATATTATAATATATTTAATATTATAATAATATAATATTATAAAATATTATAATATATTTAATAATATTATAAGAAATATATTATAATATTATATAATATATAATATTATATTATATAAAGATATAATATAAAGAAAAAAACTGAGTCTCAATATCCAATAAATGGATGTATCACCATAACCATATAAACCTTGTACAATACAATCACTATTAACAAAAAAAAGTTACTAAAAGTTCCAATCATAAAGCTGTCTGCAATTATATAACTTTCAAGTTCATTGATTAATTAATTACCTGTTATAAAATCCAGTAAATTGTTTTGGGTGTAATAATCTTTATTGTACAACAGGTGTCATGATTGCAGAGAAACAACTGGAGGCACAACCTGGTGCCAGGAACAGTCCTGAGCAGCTTTGGTTTCCTCACCTTGGTGCTGGTTAAATACTGAGAAATATGCTTTGCTTGACAAATTAAATGCAATTAAATCAACTCAGTACACAGAGCATGAAGCCCAGAACTCAGAAGCCTAGAGTACAAACCAGAAGTTGCACAAGTTGCTACGTGGTAGTGAACACTGCACTGAGCGCTATGAGTGTGCACAAGCTTAGGAAATTTTCAAGTCACTGCATACAGTTAGCTCCATTGTGGCAGGAGTTTTCCAACAAACGATTTAGTAGGGAAAAGCAAATCAAGCAGGTGGGGTGGGAGTCTTTCTGGGCTGTGGACCATTTAGGCCTTTAAGCCTACCCACCCAGGAATTATGGAGTTCAGATCCATGTGGGAAGCCAGATGAAGAAGGACGCTTAAAAGAAATCCCACACTAGCTCAGAATTGAGTAAAATACAGGGTTATTTATTTAGGGTTAGACTCACAGATCATAATCCTCTGCTGGAACAGGGAACAGCAACAAAATCTCAGAGCCAGGAAAGAGGCCTGCTGCACTCTTTATATTGGCATATATAGTATAAGAGGTCATGTCCAAGTGGATGGGTAACTTAAAGGATACTGGAAGTAGGAATTCCTACAGCATATTGTAGTTAGTTTGAAGAAGGGTTTGTCTTCCTTGTTGATTTTCTAAATGAACCAACTCTTTTTTTTCATTGATTCCTTGTATTGTTCTCTTTGTTCCTACTTTATTAATTTCAGCCTTTAGTATGATTATTTCTTGTCATCACTTCTCTTGTGTGTGTTTACCTCTACTTACTTCTTTTTGTTTTGTTTTGTTTTTGTTCTAGCACTTTCAGATGTGCTGATAGGTTTCTAGTAAGATCTCTCTTTCCAGTTAATTTTATTTTATTCTATTTTATTTTATTTTTATGTAGGTACTTAGGGCTAAGAATTTGACCCCTAGAATGATTTTCATTGTGTCCCATGAGTTTGAGTGTACTATATGTTCATTTTCATTGAACTCTAGCCAGTCATAAATTTCTTTTTTTTGCCTATTTTGTTATTCACTGCAGAGTTGTTCAATTTCCATGAGATTTTAAGCTTTATGTTGCTCCTCTTATTATCGACATCCAGCTTTAGTCTGTGGTTATCTGATAGGATGCAGGGAATTCTTTCAGTTTATTTGTATCTACTGAGACTTGTTTTTTGTCCAAGCATGTGGTCAATTTTTGAAAAAGTTTCATGTGGTGCAGAGAAGAAGGTGTATTCTTTTGTGCTAGGCAGGGATGTTCTGTAAATATCTGTTAGATTAATTTTGTTTATAACATCTGTGAGCTACAGTATTTTTCCACTTACTTTTTGTCTGAAAGACCTGGCCATTTGTAAGATTAGGGTATTGAACTGTACCACTCTCAGTGTGTGAAGGTCAACATGTGATTTAAGTTGTACTAGTATTTCTTTTAAACCTTGGATACTCTTGTGTTTGGGGCATAGACGTTGAGAATTGAAAATCATCTTTGTGGATTTTTTTCCTTTATAATAATGTAGTCTCCTTCTTGATTTCTTTTGATTAGTTTTTGTCTGAAGTTTCTTGGTATATATTAAATCGGTTGCATCAGCTATCTTCTTAAATCCACTTGCTTGAAATGTCTTTTCTTCAAACCGTTGCTATGAGGTCATATTGATCTCTGATGTTGAAGTACTTTTTCTTAAGCAGCAGAAGGATGAATCCTATTTTTACATCCATTTTGTTAGTCTCTGTCTTTTTGTTGGGGAATTGAGACTGTTGATATTGAGTGCTTTGAATGAAGTATTTTTATGATTCCTGTCATTTTCTTGTTGTTGTTGTTTGTAGTGGTGGTGGTGGTTTTTATGTGTGGTGAATGTATGTATATGAGTGTTTGTTTCCCTTCTGAATTTTCTGGTGTGAGATTATTTATTCTATGCAATTTCCTGAACAAAGTTGTTAACCTTTTTAGTATGGAGGGGTGTTGTTTTCCTTCTAGCACCTTCTATAGGACTGGATTTGTAGACAGATATTGTTTAAATTTTGCCTTATAACGGGATATTTTATTTTGTCTCCATCTATGGTGATTGAAAGTTTTTCTGGGTATAATAGTTAAGGATGATGGCTTCTGAATGTCTTCAGTATTTCTGTCCATGTCCCTCTGACTTTTCTGGTTCCGTCAATTTGATGTTCTGGATTCTTCTTGTGTCTATATAGACATGTATTTCTTTAGACTAGAAAAAATATTCTATGACTTTATTGGAAATATTTTCTAGACATTTGAGCTGGGTTTCTTCTTCTTCCTTTATATTATTTAAGTGAAGCTTAAATGTTCCTTTCTGCAACTACTGATATTGGGGTATTGTTATCAGAGCCCAAGTAGGTTGAAAGGCTAGCCAAAAGTAAGGAGGGAACTCAGACAATGGGACACTCATCAGAAGCACTTTGTTTGCAGACTCTGTTGAAGGGACAGGAAGCATTCATGTCAGCAGGACTAGTCCACATCTGCCATCAGGAAGTCCAGGATGTGCAGTCATTTGGAGCAGGTTGTAGTCAGCAGCAATGTTTAGATGTGTCTGTCAACCAAATGGAAACCTATTGACACAAGTTTAAACTAGGAACAGAAATTAGAACTTTTGCATTGAAATCTATATTGTAGGGGAAAAAGAAAAAAGCAGATAACAGATATTTGTAAAACTGCAGGAATAGACTCATAACTTTAAGTCCTAGCGAAGACTACAGATTTTGACTAGAAGTATGTATGTTTTTCTATTGTTCAGAGAGTCAGGTATGGATTAGACAGAGATGGCTTTGGCCTGATAAGAACCACCCTTAAGTTCAAATTTAAATGGCAACCAAAATAAATCTAAAATCTTGAGCTTGTGACCCAAACCGTAAGTAGTTATCTCTATGAACTTATCAGAGTATACCATAGAAAATGAAAGAAATCAGGAACATTTCCCATACCTTAATCTGTATTTACATCTTAAATTACTTTTTAGACCCTCAGAGCTTATGAATTGTTATATCCACAGACCGTTATATACCTTAAAACATATTTTTTAATCAAGAGATTTAGTAACTTTAGAAAAAGCAAGGCTTGATTTGTCTCTCTCTCTCATATTTATATTTTTTATATTTATATTTATATATGAGCTAACAAGCTGACTATAGCCTTGTGCAAGTCTCTGGATGCTTGCTGCTTCTAAGCTAAGCTAACAAAGACATAGCTAGCCTCGTCATCAATATTATTAGAGATCCCAGAAGGATAAATAAAATATACCTGAGTACAGACAAAGTAGTTTTCAAATCTATCAAAAATGACTGAGACCAGAGTCCATTCACAGTTAGTCATACTTAGATTTCCATAACATTGGAAGCAAAAATATCCAAAACAGCAGTCTTAGCCAGGCACATAAGGTGAATTATTTTTTCCTATTGAAGAGGAACTTGGAAAAGACTGACCTTATTTTGTCTAGGTAAAGTGGTGGAATCATTTCTACAATGTCCTGCTGTTTTCCCACAGTCTGTTCTGGGTCCTGACAGCAGGTGTTGTACTGAGGCCTCTCACCCAGTGATCAGTGTCATCTTAATCAAGGTAGAGACATCATGGTGTCCTAAAATCTTCTTTGGAGACCTTAGGTTACTTCTAGGATCTCAGAGTCTCTGTATAATATAAGGTTTTTAATCATTATTTTAAATAACATATTCAGCAGATCTCTGAAATATGAAAGCTGCTATGTCTGATTAGACAAACTTTGCTCTGAGGATATTAATGCTGCTTCCTGGAAAGTCAAGGAAAAGGTCCCAGGGTGAAATGGGAACAGAACAGGAAGTAGTCTAGCTTTTTGCTTGCCCATTGTCCATAACAACTTGTAACTCACACTCTAAACAAAGACAAACATCTATAATCCCTTTTTTTGTGGGTGCAGTTTTCAGTCTACTTTCTACTGATTAGGGGCATTGACATTCTTATGGGGACATAAAGAAAATTAAAAATTATGATCAAGTCCTCACTGGAGTATTCTGTGAGGCTTTATCATCTTTGCTAGCATTCTTGAAACAGTTCTGGATGTAGAACTCATATATCGTGGCCGTCTGCACCTATCAGAAATTCTCAGGGGATTTTCCTTGATCAAATCTGATTATTCTTAACCCAGAATGACTCCACAGTCTCTCATTTCCTGTTAAAACAAAAATCAAATCCTCTTCTAATCAATATATTTTTTGACTTAAATTTTGAAGTCAATGCATTTTCATTATATATATTTTGGATTAATCCAGCAGCATTTATAATCAAATGTCTTTTAGGAATTGTTGCTCCTCCCTCAGTTATCAAACAATTCAAAGAGAACATAATAACATAAAACATCTAGATTCTCTGTGTAGTTTCCATCTTTACATGGCTTTATTTTAAACTCTATTTTTTTATATCTTGAATTTTTGGTTTTTTAGACAGGATTTCTCTGTGTATCTTTGTCTATCCTGGAAATCATTCGGTAGACAAGGCTGTCATAGAACTGAGAGATATCTTCCTACTTCTGCCTCCCAAGTGCTAGGATTAACGGTATGTACCACCACACCCAACTTCTCTCTCTCTCTCTCTCTCTCTCTCTCTCTCTCTCTCTCTCTCTCTCTGACTTTATTCTTTTTCTTTTCTCTCCAAGACATACACATATTTTAAACACACTCTAAACTGTTTAGAGTTTTTTCATCTGAATCTATCTTTATTGTATCTCTATTTTTCTGACTACATGTGTCTTTAATTTGATAAATGGTATGGCTAGTATTAAAGCCATCATTTGATGGCTAGATCCACCTCATTGCATAGTTTTCTGAGAGTCTAGAATCATGGCAGAGCTACTGGTGGGATCCATGTTTATTGCCAAAACTCTATGGAATTTCAAGGTCCATTCCACTACCAAGAAGCATGCTTCAGCTATTCATAAACAAAATTTAAGTGTTTGGTGACGGGACCTCTTAAAAGAGCTGCAAAAGTTTTGCAGCTAAGGCTCAGTCAGGAGGCCTTTCTTAAATGAGACATGCTTGTCTCTAGCAAACAAAGCCCACTTGAGAAAATGCTGCTACCAAGATACTATGCTTAACTCTGTTCTTTTGTGTCTAGAATTCCTTCCCAAGCCCTCTCAGGTTTTATGTGAATGTAGTTATGTACTTTGGCACCATTTGTTAACAGATATTTCTGTTCCACCTGATACCACAAATGTTCAGTCCCAATGAAGTACTCAGAGTTCTACATTAATTATAAACTGGTTGGCCTTTTAGCTCAGGCTTCTTATGAACTTTTACTTCTTAAATTAGTCCATAATTCTTGTCTGTTTTAGTCATGTGGCTTGGCACCTTTCATCAGCAAGACATTCTCATCTTGCTTCCTCTGTTTCTTGGTGACCACTACACACCTAGCCTTTCCTCTTCCCAGACCTCTCCTGTTTTCATCTCCCCACCTATACTTCCTTCTTGGTCACCCTGCCTATACTTTCTGCCTGGCTACTGGCCAATCAGTGTTTCATTAAAACAATGCCACTGACAAATCTTTACAGGGTACAAGGCCATTGTTCCACAGCATGAAAATCCTTACCAGGGCCTCTGGCTAGGCATCTCAGTTGGTGCTTCTTTTCATCTGGATCTCCTACAGTGGCTGCTAGGAGGATTCTTGCAATATTTTGAATATGCTTCACATTCTTTTCAGCTATTGTCCTCCTCTGTTTATCCTTTCAGGTCTCTCAGTTGTTGTACACTCTCTGAGCTATTAGAAACAGCTCCCAGATGCTCTTATCTGCTAGCCCATCTTTCTTCTATAGCTTGCACCTAATGTCAGATGTAGCCTGATTAATAAAGGCCATAACCATGGCTGACCTATTCTCCTTGGCCTCAGGATCTATAGGAGAGTATGACCTAAATGCCTCCATAATCTGTTCTAAGAAGACAAATGGAGACTCTACCTTTTCATGTAGTACCTTACTGACTTTGGCCAAATTGTTGGGCAAGCAAAAGACTGCATCTGTAACAACTGATTTCAAACTTCCCAGGTGGGTAAAAGTAACAGAAACGAAAAGATTAATAAGGGCACTCAGATTGTCTAAGAAATGGTGGTTTTCTTTTTTCTACTTATAGAAATCACTAATGGCGAAGGGCCAGTACTGCATCTGTTCATTGCCCTCATCATCTTGTGAGTTGACGGCCCTCAGGGAAAGAGTGACAGAATCAGCCACCTGGGGCAATTCTTGCTGTGCCTATCCACTGGTGAAGTGTGGGCTTCCCAAATTCCCTGAGACTTTTTGGGCCCCCTCCCTGGCCTCTTTATCAGTTGGGAGAAGCAGTCAGTAAGTGAGGGTGAGGAAAGTTCATCTTTTGTACCCCCTTGCAACACAGGGGCAGAAGGCTTAAGGTCTTCTTGCTTTTTGTCCTTCAATAAGGCAAAGACAGTTTTTCTTTCTTTTCTTTTTTATTGGCCCTGTGGAGATAAAGAGTTTTAACCAAGGGGAAGAGTGTGCTGCAGGTCCTCCCAAGCCACTATGTAAGTAAGTATTCTGGTCCAGGTATCTAGGTTCACCAAAAATCAGGGTTTTTGTCCTAGAAATGCTATATGAGTCAAAGGTTTCTCTATTGACCAACCGGTTTCAAATGCTATCCATTTGGTCTTGCAAAAGATGGTAATTTACCCTTTTAGGTTTCAATTTTTCTTTCTTTGCCCTATTTCTAAAGTCCTTGAAAATAGTTCAGAATCAAATTTAGTAGAGTAGTAGTACTCTCAGTCTGTTGCATATTCTCAGCATCAATTTCAGTCAGGACAAAAGTCCAACAACACACAGACATACAGTATAATGAACAAATAAATAATCCTCCTGGTATCATGGAGGCAAAATTGAAACTCAGAGACTGGGAGCACAACCTACACATCTATCTACTGAACTGAGATTTTGGGAACACGCCACATGTCTATCTACAGATGACTATCTACAGAAACCAGAGAGATTCACTCTCATAGAGAAGGGCCCTGGGGATATCTCACCTGGTACCAAAACTGTGATCTTTTCATATATCCATACAGACTATCTACAGGCTTTACAGTTTCTGAACCTACTTAAAGAAAGAAATGAGACACAAAAAGTTATGAGAGATGAAACAAAACACAGAAAACTTGTCAGTCAGTTGAAGGATCTATAGGAGGTAGTCCTGGTCAGTTGGAGGATCTGTGAAGCCCTCAAATATTATGCCAAGATCTATGAAGTCCCACTAAAACCAACAAGGAGCCTGAGTCCCATATGTAAAAGCAAAGAGCCCTTTTTCTATATACCTCAATTGCTCCCTGATACACAAATATTGAAAGTACAGAGCAGTCCATCTCCAAAGGCTCAAACAGCTACTGCAAGGATTGAACCAAGATACAAAGTCACTGCTGGCCTCATTTGAGGGAAGAGATGGGTAGGTATCAATGCAAGAATTCATCCAACAACTTAAAAAGCAACATGGTTACACCAGTACCCAGTAGTCACACAACAGGAAGACTTGATCTTCCTAACCCAGAAGAAGCAGAAGTAAATGATGTTAAAAGTAACTTTAGGGAGATGATGGAGACCTTTAAAGAGGAAATGAAAAACTCCCTTATTTAAAGAAATAGAGGGAAAGACAAACAAAAAATGGAAACAATTAATAGATACCTGGAAATAAATCCAAGAAAACAAAGGAAAAAGAATCAAACAGGTGAAGAAAACAGTTCAAGACTTGAAGACTGAGATAGAGGCAATAAAAGAAACAAAAACCGAGGGAATTCTGGTTATAAAAAAGTCTGGGTAAACAAACAAGAACTACAGTGGCAGGTATAACCAACAGAATACAAGAGATAGATGAAAGAATTTCATGTGTTAAAGATACTATAGAGAAAACAGACTCTTTGTTTGAAAAGAATATTAAATCCAACAAATTTTTAACATAAAACATCCTGGAAATCTTGGACACCATGAAAAGACTAATGTTAAGAATAAGAGAGATAGAAGAACAAGAACTCCATCTCAAAGGCACAGAAAATACATTCAGCAAAATCATAGAACAAAACTTTCCAACCTAAAGAAGGATATGCTTATAAAGGTAAAAGAAGCTTATAGAATACCAAATAGACTGGATCAACAACAATAAAAAAGAACAACAACAGCAACAACAAAAACCAAAAAGTCCCTTCACCATTTAATGATCAAAGTGAAAACATACAGAATAAAGAAAAAATATTAAGAAATATAAAAATAAAGGTCAAGTAACATATATCAGAATGACACCCCATTTCTCAATGGAAACCATGAAAGCCAGAAGATTCTGGGTAGATGTGCTACAGATACTAAGATACCATAGATGCAACCCCAGTCTATTACACCCAGCAAAACTTTAAATCACCATCAATGGAGAAAACAAGATATTCTATGGGAATACGAGATTTAAGCAATACACATTCACAAACCCAGCCCTACAGAAAATACTAGAAGGAAAACCCCAACCAATGGAAGCTAACCATACCTATGAAAACAAAGGCAACTGATAACATCACACCAGCAAACCCCAAAGAAGGGAAAAAAAATAACCACTACCACCAAAAATTAACAAGAATTAAAAACCACTGGTCATTAAAATCGTCTAATATAAATAGACTCAATTCTCCTATAAAAAATACAGACTAAGAGAATAGATGTGAGAACGGGATCCAGCCTTCTGCTGTATACAAAAAACATACCTCAACGTCAAAGACAAACATTAGCTCAGAGTAAAGAGTTTAGAAAAGGCTTTTCAATCAAATGGACCTAAGAAACAAGTGGGTATAACTATTCTAATATCTAACAAAACAGATTACAAACTAAAATCAATTAACAGAGATGGAGGACAATTTACACTCATAACAGGAACAATCCTTCAAGATGAAATCTCAACCCTGAATGTTTATGTCCCTAGTATAAGAACACCCACATATGTCAAAGAAACATTATTAAAACTTACTAAAACTAAAACTAAAATATTACTAAATCACACATCAAACCCCACACACTAATAGTAGGAGACTTCAACACCCCACTCTCTACAAAGGACAGGTCAACCAGACAGAAACATAATAGAGAAATAAGAAAACTACCAGAATCAAATAGACTTAGAACATTCTATCCAAACACAAAAGAATATACCTTCTTTTCAGCACCTCATGTGGTCTAAAATTGACCACATTGTTGGTAACAAAGCAAACCTCCACAGATACAAAAAAATTGGAGTAACCCCCAGTGTCTTATCAGATCACCATGGCTTAAAGTTGGAATTTAACAACACTACTCTCAGAAAGCCTACAAAGTCATGGAAATTGGTTATAACCCCCTTTTCATTTCTGATTTTGTTAATTTGGATGTTCTCTCTCTACCTTTTGATTAGTTTAGATAAGGGTTTGTTTTTCTTTTTGATTTTTTCAAAGAACAGCTCTTTCTCACATTGATTCTTTATATTGTTTTCTTTGTTTCTGTATAACTGATTTCAGACCTCAATTTGATTATTTCCTGTCTTCTGCTCCTCCTGGAAATTGAACAATGAACTACTGAAGCACACCTAGGTCAAGGAAGAAATAGAGAAAGAAATTTAAAAAATAAAATAAAAAAAGAAAAAACTAAAGACTTCCTAAGATTCAATGAAAATGAATGCATGTCTGTCATACCAGTGCGGGGGTTTTCTGCTCTTTAATACAGATTTGAATTGTGCAACAAGAAGAATATTTACTTCCCCATTCAAATGCTAAAATGAAACCATGATATAATGGTACTTGAAGATGGGCCCTTTAAAGACAGTCACGTGAAGGTGGAACATTCTAAGTGAGGCACACCAATAAGACAACCATGTACAAGCTGCAGAACAGGAGTTCACTAGACATTGGTTTAGCTCAGATATTATTCATGACCTTCTGGGCCTGTAGAACTTAACATAGATGTTCTTGTGATACAAGCCAGCTAATCTAAGGTATTTATAATTTCATTTGATCAGAGAGACAACAATGAGAGCAGCTTCATCTTTAAAAGTTGATCCTTTAAGGGTTAGAATGTAATTTTTTTCAGTAGTTTCTTAGTAAAGTAATAGTTGGAGTAGTAGAGACTGTGCTGATAGAAATGGATGCCTCAAATAATGCTTTGATTTTTCTTATAGCATATTTTCATTGATTCTTTGGGATTTTCACAACATACACTACAGTCAAATTTACTTTCTAATCTTTTTATATCCACCCCACTGTTATCGCTCCCCCCCAACAACTACAACAACAAAAAGACACAAGTCCAATCTGTGGTATTATCTATATATTCCCTGGAGCATGATCAAACTCTCAGTGGTCTGTCCCTTAAGTAGTGCTGAGCCCTTCTCCTCCCCCATTCTCACTGAAAGTCATCTACTGTATAGAGCTACACTTCAGCATCCTATCACAGTTTTAAAGTGATCTATTCAATGACTTCTTGTTTGGGCTATTACTTTTGGGGTGGGGATGATGATGCTTTTTATGAGAAACAAAAAGGGAAGATTTTATTCATTACTTCCCTCCTTGTTGAGACATCTCTGACAAGGTCATCTTAAGGTTAAATTAAAAAAAAGGTTATATTGTCTCAGTTCAAAATTATAGTCCATTCTGACAGGATATCATCTTGGCATAGACATGAACTAGTCAAATTGACCTACTGTCAGCTGGTGCGAAAGAATTGTCTGTATTCTGTCAATCATGTATTTAAATAAAACTCTGGGTTCTAGCAGAGGGCCATCGGAGGGGTGAGTTTGCTTCGGCCCGTGGCAGGGTCCTGGTGAGGAGGAGCTCGGGCTTTCCCTGACCGCATAGACTCCCAGGTCACCATGCAGTGCTGGCTCCCCCCTCCCGCCTGCCATCCCAGCTCCCATCCAGGTACAAATTCCTATATTTCTCCCTTCCCCTTGGGGCCATAAAATTCCCCCAGCTCAGCTGCCTTGTGAGCTGGGCCTGCATTGTAAGTGCATCGCAGGAAGAGGGAGTGCCTGTGCTTCAATAGCCTGCCTGAGGAAAGGTGGGCATTCTGTCAGTGAAGTCCCTGCCCAAGAAGGGAACCTGACCGGGTACCAGAAGTTCCAATAGAGAGCATTTGAAGTAAGAGATGGGCAGACGCCAAGGCAAGACCTCATCCAACAATCTGAAAAACAACATAAAAACACCAGATCCCAAGGACCCTACAATAGAAGGACTTGAACAACTTAACCCAAAAGAAGTGGAAAAAAGTGTCATTATGAAAGCAATAGAGTCCCTTAAACAGGATATGAATAACTCCCTTAAAGAATTGGATGAGAAATGTAACAAAAAGTTTGAAGAAATGAGTATAGAAATGGATGATAAATATAACAAAAAGTTTGAAGAAATAAGTAAATCTGTGAATGATACCCTGAGAAACCAAGAAAAAACAATCAAACAGGTAAAGGAAACAGTTCAAGAATTGAAAACTGAAATGGAGGCAATGAAGAAAACACAAAACGAGAACTGGCTGGATATGGAAAATCTAGGTAAATGAACGGAGACTACAGAATCAAGCATAACCAATAGAATACAAGAGATAGAAGAACGAATCTCAGATTCTGAAGATACCATAGAGAAAATGAATGCTCTGGTCAAAGAAAACGGCAAATCCAGCAAATTCTCTTCACAAAGCATTCAGGAAATCTGGGACACAATAAAAAAACCAAATCTAAGAATAACAGGGATTGAAGAAAGAGAAGAACTGCAGATCAAAGGCCCAGAAAATATATTCAACAAAATTATAGAAGAAAACTTTCCCAATCTAAAGAACAATATTGCTATGAAGGTTCAAGAAGCATACAGAACACCGAATAGACTGGATCAGAAAAAAACATCCCCTCGCCATATAATAATCAAAACACAAAACATACAGATTAAAGAAAGAATATTAAGAGCTGCAAAGGATAAAGGTCAAGTAACTTATAAAGGTAAACCTATCAGGCTTACACAGGACTTATCTATGGAAACCATGAAAGCCAGAAGATTTTGGATAGAGGTACTGCAGAAACTAAGAGACCATGGATGTAAACCTAGACTACTATACCCAGCCAAGCTATCGTTCACTATCAATGGAGAAAACAGAATATTCCAGGATAAAAATAAATTTAAACAATTCGTTGCCACAAATCCAGCCTTACAGAAAGTAATAGAAGGAAAATCGCAACCCAGGGAATCCAACATTGCCATCAATGTCTACAATAACCTAGACATTTAGCGACCCTTCACAACCACAACTCTAAGAAGAGAAACACACAAATTCTACTATACACACACACACAAAAATAATAACCGGAATCAACAACCACTGGTCATTAATATCACTTAATATTAATGGATTCAATTCACCTATAAAAAGGCACAGACTAAGAGATTGGATACGAAAACAGGATCCAACATTCTGCTGTTGACAAGAAACACACCTCAACCACAAAGATAGACATCTACTCAGAGGAAAGGGTTGGGAAAAGGTTTTCCAAGCAAATGGACCTAAGAAACAAGCAGGCGTGGCCATTCTAATATCTAACAAAACTGACTTCAAAATAAAATCAATCAGAAGAGATGGAGATGGACATTTTATACTCATAACAGGAACAATTCTTCAGGAGGAAGTCTCAATCCTGAATATCCATGCCCATAATATAAAAGCACCCACTTAGGTAAAAGAAAAACTTTTAGAACTCAAGGCAGTCATCAAACCACACACACAAATAGTAGGAGACTTCAACACACCTCTCTCACCAATGGACAGGTCAATTAAACAGAAACTCAACAGAGAAATAAGAGAATTACTAGAGGTAATGAATCAAATGGACTTAACAGATATCTATAGAACATTCCACCCAAAAAGAAACGAATATATCTTCTTTTCTGAAGCTCATGGAACCTTCTTGAAAATTGACCACATACTTGGTAACAAAGCAAACTTCCATAGATACAAAAAACATATTAGTAACCACCTGTGTCTTGTCGGATCACCACGGAATTCAATAACAATTCTAACACCAGAAAGCCTACAAATGTGTGGAAGTTGAACAGTCAACCCCTGATTCATCCCTGGGTCAAGGAAGAAATAAAGAAAGAAGTTAAAGTCTTCCTTGAATTTAATGAAAATAAAAACACAACATACTCAAATCTATGGGACACAATGAAAGCAGTGCTAAGAGAAATGTTCATAGCACTAAGTGCCCAATTAAAGAAAACGGAGAAAGCACATATTGGAGACTTAACAGCACACCTGAAAGCTCTGGAAAAAAAAGAAGAAGACTCTCCCAGGAGGAGTAGAAGATTGGAAATAATCAAAGTGAGGGCTGAAATCAACAAAATAGAAACACAGAAAACAATCCAAAAAATCAATGAAAAAAAAGTTGGTTCCTCGAGAAAATAAGCAAGATTGACAAACCCCTAGCCAAACTAATCAAATGGCAGAGAGAGAACACCCAAATTAAAAAGATCAGAAATGAAAAGGAGGACATAACAACAGACATAGAGGAAATTCAGAGAATCATTAGATCTTACTACGAAAGTTTATATGCCACAAAGTTGGAAAATGTACGAGAAATGGATTGGTTTTTAGATAAATACCATTTACCAAAGTTGAACCAAGAACAGGTGAACAATCAAAATAGACCTGTTAGTAACGAAGAATTAGAAGCAGTTATCAAAAACCTCCCAACCAAAAAAAGCCCAGGACCAGATGGTTTCAATGCAGAATTCTACCAGAATTGTCAAGAAGAGCTGATACCTATACTCCTTAAGGTATTTCACAATATAGAAACAGAAGAGTCATTGCCAAACTCTTTTTATGAAGCTACAGTTACCCTGATACCAAAACCACATAAAGACACAACCAAGAAAGAGAATTACAGGCCAATCTCACTCATGAACATTGACACAAAAATTCTCAAGAAAATCCTGGCAAACCCATTCCAAGAACACATTAGAAAAATTATCCATTATGATCAAGTAGGCTTCATTCCAGAGATGCAGGCCTGGTTCAACATATGCAAATCCATCAATGTAATCCATCATATAAATAAACTGAAAGAAAAAAAAAACATATGATCATCTCATTAGATGCTGAAAAAGCATTTGACAAAATCCAACATCCCTTTATGATAAAGGTGTTGGAGAGATTGGGGATACAAGGATCATACTTAAATATAATAAAAGCTATTTAAAGCAAGCCGACAGCTAACATCAAACTGAATGGAGAGAAACCCAAAGCCATTCCATTGAAATCAAGAACAAGACAAGGCTGTCCACTCTCTCCATACTTCTTCAATATAGTGCTAGAAGTTCTAGCAATAGCAATAAGACAACATAAGGGGATCAAGGGGATTCAAATTGGAAAGGAAGAAGTTAAACTCTTGATATTTGTAGACGATATGATAGTATACATGAGTGACCCCAAAAACTCTACCAAAGAACTCCTACAACTGATAAACACCTTTAGTAATGTGGCAGGATAGAAGATCAACTCCAAAAAATCAGTTACACTCCTATACACAAATGATAAAGAAGCAGAGAGGGAAATCAGAGAAACTTCACCTTTCACGATAGCCACAAATAGCATAAAATATCTTGGGATAACTCTGACCAAGGAAGTGAAAGACCTATTTGACAAGAACTTTAAGTCTTTGAAGAAAGAAATTGAGGAGGATACCAGAAAATGGAAAGATCACCCTTGCTCTTGGATTGGGAGGATCAACATAGTAAAAATGGCAATTCTACCAAGAGCAATCTATAGATTCAATGCAATCCCCATCAAAATCCCATCAAACTTCTTCACAGACCTTGAGAGAATATTAATTAATTTTATATGGAAAAACAAAAAATCCAGGATAGACAAAACAATCTTATATAATAACGGAACGTCTGGAGGTATAACCATCCCTGACTTCAAACTCTATTACACAGCTACAGTATTGAAAACAGCTTGGTACTGGCATAAGAACAGAGAAGTCGACCTATGGAATCGAATAGAAGACCCAGATATTAACCCACAAACCTATGAACACTTGATTTTCGACAAGGGGGCTAAAGGTATGCAATGGAAGAAGGAAAGCATCTTTAACAAATGGTGCTGGCATAACTGGATGTCAACCTGTAGAAGAATGAAAGTAGATCCATATCTATCACTATGCACAAAATTCAAGTCCAAATGGATTAAAAACCTCAACATTAATCTGACCACTTTGAACCAGATAGAAGAGAAAGTGGGAAGTAGTCTACAAGACATAGGCACAGGAGACCACTTCCTAGGTAGAATCCCAGTAGCACAGACAATAAGAGAATCAATGAATAAGTGGGACCTCCTGAAACTGAGAAGCTTCTGTAAAGCAAAGGACACCGTCAGTAAGACAAAAAGGCTACCTTCTGACTGGGAGAAGATCTTCACCAACCCCTCATCAGATAAAGGCCTGATCTCCAAAATATACAAAGAACTCAAGAAACTAGACACTAAAACTGTAATTAACCCAATTAAAAAATGGGGTACTGATCTGAACAGAGAATTCACAACAGATGAACTCCGAATGGCCAAAAGACACTTAAGGTCATGCTCAACATCCTTAGCGATCAGGGAAATGCAATTCAAAACAACTATGAGATACCATTTTACACTGGTCAGATTAGCTAAAGTCAAAAACACCAATGATATCCTATGCTGGAGAGGATGTGGAGAGAGGGGAACACTCATCCATTGTTGGTGGGAATGCAAACTTGTGCAACCACTGTGGAAATCAGTGTGGCGGTTTCTCAGGAAACTGGGAGTCAACCTCCCTCAAGACCCAGCAATTCCACTCTTGGGAATATACCCAAGAGATGCCCTAACATACCACAATAGCATTTGTTCAACTATGTTCATAGCAGCACTATTTGTAATAGCCAGAACCTGGAAACAACCTAGGTGTCCCTCAATAGAAGAATGGTTAAAGAAGGTGTGGAACATATATACACTAGAGTTTTACTCAGCGGTAAAAAACAATGACATCTTGAATTTTGCATGCAAATGGATGGACATAGAAAACGCTTTACTGAGTGAGGTAAGCCAGACCCAAAAAGAGGAATATGATATGTATTCACTCATAAGTGGATTCTAGCCTTAATTGAAGGTCTTTGAGCCTATTATTCGAGATCCTAGAGAAGCCAAATAAGAAGGTGAACTTGCAGAAAATCATGTACTTATTCTCCTGGAGATTGGAAATAGACAAGAGTCCCAGGTAACCTCGGGTGCATGGGGGGGTGGGTGTGAGGTTTGTTGGAAGGGGAGAGGGTTAGAGAGAAGGGAGTAGGGGAGGAATGGGGAAAACTCGGGGGACTGAGATGGGGGGAGGGAGGAAGGATGAATATGGGATCAGCGAAGAATATATCTCAACTAAGGGAGTCATTTTAGGGTTTACAAGAGACTTGATTATAAATGGGATCCCAGGTCCAAGAAGAGATCCCCAGATTGTTCTCTGGACAGAGGAGAGGGTGCCTGAGCCGGCCTTGGCCTATAACCATACTGATGAAGATTTTGCTTATCACCATAGATCCTTCATCCAATGATGGATGGCAATACAGACGAAGACCCACATTGGAGCACCGGACTGAGCCCCCCATGGGTCAAATGAGGAGCAGAAGGAGGAAGAACATGAAAAAAACCCCTCAGGACCGCGAGGGATGCGATCACCCACTGATACAAGGGGACTGATCTAATGAGAGTTCACCAAGGCCAGTTGGACTGGGACTGAACGAGCACGTGATCCAACCAGATTTTCTGAATGTGGCTGGATTCTCTGAATGTGGCTGGCCTGGAGTCTTTCTGAAAAGCCACTGACAATGACACTGGGACTTGTTTCCTCTGCATATACTGGATTTTGGGATCTAGTCAAAATTTTTGGATTTTGAGTATCCAGGAAGGATACTCACCTTCCTGTACCTGGAGGGAGGGGGGAGGAACTTGAACTTTCCATAGGGCTGGAAGCCCTGACTGCTCTTAGGAATGGAGAGGGAGGAGGAGGGGGAGGAGGGAAGTGGAAGGGTGTTGGGAGGAGGGGCGGAAATGGAAACTTTCATAATTTAATAAACTTTGAAAAAACAAAACAAAACAAAAACAAAACAAAACAAAAAAAAAAACGCTAATTGGCCAGGCAGGAAGTATAGGCGGGTCAACCAGACAGGAAATAGAGGCGGGGCAATGAGAACAGGAATATTCTGGGAAGCAGGAAGCTCCCTCTGCCATTCCTGCACAGACCACTGAAGAGGCTGCATGTAACTTGCCCAGCTGAGAAAGGTACTGAGCCATGTGACTAACGTAGATAAGGATAATGGGGTAACATAAGTTATAAGAGTTTATAAGTAGCCTGACCTAATGGGCCATTCAGCTTTATAACTTACAGAGATCTCTGTGTTATTATTTCTGGGACTAAGCTAGCTGTGCGGGAGTGGGGCGGGATGAAAAGCAGGCCTGCCCACAGCTCCTCACTACAGTCAGCAAGTATAGAACAGCAAGAAACTCTTCTGCTTACCTTTTGTTATTCCAGTGCTCAAAAAGTGGACTGATACCCATCACACTAAAGGCAGATCTCTTTCCAACTCTATGAGCCTAAGTAATCTAAACCTTCACATACAAAGACATTTGTTCGTTTGATGATTCTAGTTCCTGTTGCCATTTTAAAAATGATTATAGTTACAAAATTAGTTAGTAATGCTGTAGGATGTATGTGTGTACATGTGCTTGTGTTTTTGTGTGTACAAATTTACAGGTAAGAATTTGTCAGAAGTTGGTGTCCAGGTATCTTCCTCAATGCTTTTTAACCTTATATTTTAAGACAGTGTCTACAACCCTGAATCTATTTATCAGGTATCATAGAAAAAGTAGAATAATTACGTGGTTAGGGGTGGACTTGTATATCCTATATTAGGATGTGTGAAGTTTGGAAAGCTTCTTGAACCAATGTTTTTTATATCTTTGAGTATTGAGGGATCCTCTTGATATTGATTTACTGATGTCACTGAGAAAAAGAAACATTGCTAGTGAGTGTTGGAGAGCAGGTGCATTTCTATGTGTAAAGACTGGACCAGAGTCTCTGTGTTAATGAATGTATAATGTGAGCTTTAAGGCCAAGATAGCTAAGATACAGATCTGTTGCAGAGGGCAGGCATATGCTTATCACAGGCCTTACAAATTTTATGACTGGACTTTATAGAAGTAGTCAGAGCGAATTAGCTTCAAATAATCACATTTTAAGTTGGATCCATTATAATTGCAGTACTGTTCTTAAGAAAAGTAAACTGGAATGCTTGGGCAGCAAATGACAGAGTGTGTCAGAGAGACCTGCACACAGAGTCACAAGAAATGCAAGAAGTTGATACTATGTGTTACGACAATTTTAATTGCTATTGGGAATGCAAAGCTGCTTTTATAGCTTGAACTAAAATGAAAACACAGCAACTGTCTAATTCTATGAGACTTTTGATGCAGCCTCTGAGACATTTCTCTTTCTCCACCCTCCCCAGTGCATCCTTCCAATTAACCCCAATTCCCAAAGGCTCCATTCTGTTTCTTTCAAATTGTTTCTTGAGACCGTGAGTTGTTGGACCAATCCCACGTTCTAGGGGAATAATTATCCCCAATATGGATGCTTCTTTTTCTGAATCTATAGGACTTCTTTTAAGAAAAAAAGAATTCTGATATTTGGATTTTAAGTTATAAAATCAAAGCACCCTAACACAAATCTGCCCCTATTCATTTCAACTGCTAGGAGAAGAACTAGATGAAAATCCAATACTATGCTGCAGATATAGAAACTGTCCTTGGAAAGTTAACAGACCTGAATCAGAGTCCAAGTCCCTACATAGTCCCAAGCATTTGACCCGGTGTCACTATTCCATCTTCACATTTACGTTCCTCGATTCCACATACTAAGGGAATAAACATGTCTTATTCTGTTTTAGATTGTTAGTACAAAATAGAACACCTGTTCCAAATGTTTCTTTTGCTTTTCATCTCCCCCTTTTCAGGTTAGTTTGGCAAAATGTTGAGTATGTCATATAGCTGACCTGCTGCACAGGCACACCCTCCTCCCCTGCTCTAATTTCTAACTCCTGTTGAGAGCCATTGTGTGAAGGCATTGTCAGCCTTCTATGCCCACCAGGGCTCCAGTCTCTCTTCTTAAGCTTCCAGCTGAGCCAATTAGCAGAGCATGTGGTGTAAGTTTGCGGAGTGAACGTGGTGGCCAAGTCCTGAAAATGTGTCCTAAATGCTAATTGGCCTCCAGACAAGTTCTTGGGTGTGAGTTCAGGGGAAAAAATGATTAAGTGCAACACACGTGGGGTTTGAGTATCATTCCTTTTACCCCTGAAGGTCATGGCAATCGCTGCACATTAGAGAAATATAGGAAAAGAGCTGGAATGCTCTAAGAAAAGAAAATGTGGGGAAAAGCAAAGAAAGAGTGAAAGAAAATAAAATGAGTAAATAAAATGACTTGAAATTTAACTGAGAAGCATTGAAGAAAGAACAGGACGGGGCTGGATGTTCAAGCCTATGCATGGATCTTATCCCTGCTGAAGATACTAACATCTGATTGCTTGATACTAACAGCTTCCTGCCACATTTCTCAATGCTGTGAGCATTTGTTTTCGATAAAAAGTGTCACTGTGGATGAATGGACTTTTTCTTGTGATAATGGCCCACTAGCTTTTGGTTCACCCTCTTAGTTTCTTCTCAGTGGATCTGGTCTTCTATCCAAAGCACAAGAAAGTCTCCTAAAGTTTACTGTCACATTTTCTGTTCTGATAGTTCTATTTTCATATGTGTAACTTCCTTTGAATGCTAGCAGAAACCTTTGATAAGTCTCCTTGCTGATCATCTGAAGAGAGAAATTTCATAACAATGGACACTAGCAAATGCCAGAATCTTTTAGAGCTTTTGTTGTATCTCTGATCTACTGATCAAATGGTCATTAAAATGCATTTTTATCCATTATGAGGATAAAACTACATTTATATAGGGAAAGAAATTTTCTTCTAGTCCATACATATCTACAAAATGGAGATCCAATTTTCAGACCTGTTTCTGTCTGATTTACTAAGTGGCATGTGAGACAATTGTGAGCCAAGGAATAGCATTTCTGCAGTACTCTCGTGTACTAACAGAATGCCGAGTGCTTCACATACAGTTTTAAGGAGACTTGTGTTACTGGAAGTTTTATGTCAAGGTGGGATGAAGAAGGTTAAATGATTCTTTCAAGGATATATAACCAGATGTTGTGGGGGGAAAATGTCAAATAAGAATCAGGTGGTTTGCACTGTCTCAACTTAAGGCATGTATCTTGGGAAGTTCATATATCTGTATGATGAAATATGATCATATTTATTCCTCATTTCTCCTCTTCTCTAAAATCACCACAAGAGAGTCTCTGTGGGCCATCCACTGAAGCATAGGAACCTTACCAGTGACCCTATCTTCAATGAAGAGTGATTGTCCCTGTCCTAGTCAGTACTGGATTTTATTTTAAGTTTCTACTCCAGGAGTCTCCAAGGCTACTGATCTTTAGGTCTAACATTTAGAAAGAGTCCTTGTGCAATATGCCTCACCCTTTCCACTGTCTGAAGAATGCCAGATCCAGCACATTCTATTCTGTAACTCAAATTCTCTTCACTCAAATTGCCTTGTTTTCAACACTGGGGAAAAATCAGTGCATGTGTTAGGAATCCTACTACCAAGCTTACTGAAGTGAGCAGAAGATGGACGGCTCCTGAATGCCGAAGCCCATGTTTTAATAAGATCTCATTTCCTCAAGTTTCTTACTTACATGTAGTGAGTGGTTCAAGCAAAAACATTCAGTGTAAATATTCCCATGTTCTCCTTCAGCCTAGTAAATAATCATATGTGAGCCTGCCTTGTTAGATCACTTAGTGAAACAGACTTGGACAGCTCTGGCCAGTTAGCATTTTGGCCCAGTCAAAATGGAACTGTTTCTCTATTTCCTCTATTTGCTTTGCCAAGCGGTTTTTCCCAGCATAATTTGGGCTTTAGCAAGAACAGAAAATTCTTGTTGAGCAGATCAACTAACTTTTCTCATATATCAAGCTTTCATCTGAAGATTAGAAAGGGTCACTCCTGGTCCAGCTGGGCTTAAGTCAGTGACCTGGTCCCTGTGCATATCATATTACCAAAGCCCAGCAGCACAAACCACAGTCTGTCTAAGTATTTGCATGGAACCTAACCCTAACCAGAGATTACGCAGTTTGGGCTGGCAAAGGCAATTCTGTCCATTTACAAGTATCTGCCAGGAAGGTCAGATGCAGCCTAGCCGCTTCCTGGCTTCTGATTTCTGGAGACTGCTTTGGTTGCAAGTACTATGTCCAAGGAAAATCAAAGAAAAGGAGAACTTAAGTTCATTCAGACATCTCTGGGCGTTGAATCAAATTCATCCAGGCTAAGATTTCTTAGTGTTTTTCCCAACTATGTTGAAGCAGAAACGTTTTAAATAAGTGAGAGAAACTTCTACTTCTTACTTCTATTTAAGTACATAAAACAGTGCTAAAGAGATGGGAGGGAAGGAGAAATGGAAGAGAGGGAAAGAGAGACAGAGACAGAGATGGAAACAGACACACAAAGTGACAGAAAGAAAGAGACACAGATCACTGTTACTTCATTCTAAATTCAGACATTTGTTCTTTTTTCCATAAAGAAATTGTTTTCACTTAACCAATATGCTGTTAACAAAATATGGAACATTTGATTTAATTTTTCTTTTCATAAAAAGCTATGCTAGTGCTCAAGTTAATTTAAAAGAAAGTCCCTCATGATAATGTGCAGTTTGAGCAATGAAAACAGCAGAGACTATCAGTTTTCATCTGGGAGCAGTGGAATGAAACATTTCTTCATATTGGGTCAGTGAATACATATTGTTATAATCCTGTGGCCCCAAAGAACTCATTTTCTCAGTCCGATCTGCCTGACTATGTATTCTGTCAGGGCGATTCATTACCAGACTTCCAGCAACACCAAATGAACCGAACTATTCAGAAGAGCTCACTGCACATGCACAAGAATCAAAACCTAGTACCATTTATTGGCTACTAAGAAATATTTCCTCTTACTATGCACAAATATGGCTTTAATTTAGCAGGGTTTATTTTGAGGCAGTGGAAATGGAAGAGGGGGTTTAGAACATTTTCTCATGTTAGGGAACAGCGTGTTTCCACTAATGGGTGTTCATCTAGTTCTAGCAGCAGGCAAACAAGCTTCTAGCATGTGTGAAATCACTGTCTTAGTACCTGGGGTTAGTAGTAAGGGGGAAAAAAGCCATACATGCTGGGAAGACACACGCATGTTCTATCCAATTCATTTTAATATTTCTCAGATGATGTGGCTGCTAGGGATTGAATCCAGGGCCTCAGCATGTTAATCAAAGCCTCTGCCACTGGACATCATGCCTGTCCCTAATTTGATTGTTATCACAGGGATAATCTGTAACAGATGTCTGGTCCATCAAAGGAACATGATAGGAACTGTATCACTTCTTGAGACCGTTTCGGTCTGCATGGATTTTTGTAAGGATGGCTATGAAATACAAATCTTTAATCTAATGTATTATCAATAGTCATGGGCACTGTCTCTGATTTGATTTACTATCAAGGAGTTACAGTATAGATGATATTATAGAGACCTTTAGATTCTAACGCCATTCCTTTTGGTTAGTTTAAAAGACTTTTCTAGGACTTTCAAAGTTTAGATTGTCACAATTCTGACAGATGATGTTCTAGTCTCTTTGAGTACTCACTCAAGGAATTCTCATATATGAGGGAAGAAATATGACAACATGGTACTTTAGACCAAAGCCACCTAGGTTCAGCATTATGGACTGAGTACATCATTTCAGTGATCACAGTAAAGCTCTCAGACATGACTTAGATCAATTAACTCGACCAGTACGTGGCAAATACCATCACAGTGGTAGCCCTGGGAAGAAGAGAAACTTCCTAGCTCATCTTACAACTCCAGAAGCCACAAGGGTAGTCGTTTTCTGAGCTTGATAAGCTTGCATACATAGACATCTAAACAAGTTGTGCTGTAATAATACAAACACATTGCTCAATACATGAGAATGGTCACCTGTTCTTTTCTCTTTGCTTATATTTTTTAAAAAATGAAACAGAAAATGTGTTGCTCTCTGAATTTTTTTTGGTACTGGTCTCTTCCTTAGCCCAAAGTAAATTAGATTCTCAGTACTTTTGGACTTTTAAGGTCTTTTTGTTTCAAATCCAGTTCCCCAATGGCAGATTATTTTCCAACTTAATAATCATTTATTCATATAAGAAGCATTTACTGTGCATCTACAGAGAGCAAAAGATTCTATTCACTATTGTAAAAGTCTACCATGAGTCCCGCCTCCTGTCAGACAGAGGGTGGAGAGCAATCATGCGGTGCTGAGAAGCTGGCATGTCCTCTCTTGACTCTTTCTTTGTACCTCCTGTATACCACAAATCAACAAGATGACAAGTAGAAGCATATTTGAGTCCTGGATACATCAAATGTGAACATATACCTGTATGTGCCCTTTTTTTGTAAGACAAAGTGTTAAAAAAGAAGATTTTAAAATCCAGTGTCAGCTTTTTTTAAAAATCTTCACAACTTCCCCATTAGTAAAGTAACACTGATACTATCCAACTCCAAGGAAATGTGCACAAAATGGTTTAGAATGATTCCTTATGTACAGACATTGCAGAATTAATTATTTTAAAAAGTCTTTGTGGCATTCAGAATAATAAAGGAGGCAAACATATATTTCATTTTGTGAAATATTGTTTTTCCTACATGAATGTTTGGAAGTGAAAAAATAGTACATTACATATCTTTATATCTTTTACATTATAGTTAACTAAAGCATAAATTGAAAACAATTCTTTTTAATATAACATTACAAATACACATGGATAAATTCAGCTTTTTTTCATCTTTTATAGTTAATTTTCAGATGGTAATGGTCCAGTGAATTTTTCAACTCTTTCATTGCAAATTCTGTTTTGGATATTATTGATTTGAAACTTTGATATTGAACATAACTAAATAGAATATAAATTGCAAACTAAATAGTGGTGAAATAATACATGGTCAAATCCCAAGCCGTGGAGTTGTGGAGAGGCTTCATTAGTAAGTTTTTGCTGGATAAGTGTAAGAACATGAGTTCAGATACCCAACACTGACCTAAAAGCTGGTTCCTGTAATGCAAACACTGAGGGTTTGGCCAAGTGGATTCTTGAGGCTTGATGACCAGTCATTCTAGACACAATCCAACATTCAGTAATTGATCCTGTTTCAAGAAATAAAATAGAAAAGTTATTGGCAAAGATAACCTTATATCAACATCTATCCTCTAAATGCATCTGCACAGGATATCATGAATGCCAACACACATTCACATGCATTTACCACAAGCATACATTCTCTCTGTCTCCATCTCTCCATCTATCTCTCTCCCCCTCATCCACTCCTGTTTTTTTTGTTGTTGTGGTGGTTGTGGCTATAACTTTAATCACTAATATTTAAGTTTCTACTAGAAGTAAGAGGATAAAAAGAAGGAAAAGTTTATAACGGCATATACAAGGAATATACTTTTTGGAAATATGGGGTATTGTATTCAACTCATTTCTTTTTATAATAATCTTAATACTATTATTCATTAATAAGTATTAACTGGCTGTTCAATTTTTAAAAAACTTGGGTAAATATACAAGTGAGAACGTTTAATATTTATATTTACTCATGGGCATTAATTTTTTAGAGAGTTGTTAGCAACATTGACAAATCATATTCTTTCTGCACCAAATATAAATAGAAATATGAACAAAAATGTGCGCATTAATTTTATGCATATAATACTGATATTAAATTTTATGTTTCAGTCCCACGTAAAATCATTATCTCATAGAAACAAGACTAATTCTTTTAAAAAGCAGCAGTCACATTTCACTTCTACTGAGGCATCAGGTGATTCCTTAAAAATTACAAGAGTATGGAAATCAATGAAGCAATTTATAAACATTATAAAAAATTAGAAGAGTGAAGAATAGTTGAAGAGTAAGGTGTGGATCTTCTGGGCTTCTGATCTGTATTTCACTCCACATATTTCTTTTTAGCAACAGCCCCTTTCATTCTGTACTCTAAATGTTTATCCTCTTGGCTTACTTTCTTATCATGCTATGCTTTTCACAGGAAATGAATCTCACTATATTACTCTCACTGGTTTTAACTACGTCATACTGAAAATGCAACTTATCACTCAATGTTTTCCTCTTGCCTGTGGTCCTCCTGGGGATGAATATTATATCTTTTATCTTGCCAGACTTCTTATTCCGAGAATCTGATACATGGAATAAAATGGAAGGTAGGATTTTCTTCAACTTTCATTATCAAATGACTCAAAAATGAAGGGAATAGGTAACATAACATCCTGTTAAGATTGCTGCGTAATGTAAACTATTTACAACAGAGATAGCAAAATTGTCTTGTAATGACCCACACCCTTGCTTATTTTCAGAGTGTGTAAAAAAAGTTCAAATATTTAGAAAGTAGTTCTTTAATATTTCTAGTTCTTTAATAAGACTACTCACAGAAAAAGGCATACAATGAATTTATTTCTCATAAAAGTGAAGAAAATGGCCACTGACTTTCTCCTACTGGCTTTCCAGATAGGATGGAGGAGAAGCATTTAAACATATAACTCTCACCATACCTGGCATCTTTCTTCCTATTTGGGTTGTTACTGAGATATAGGCTAATCCTGTGCAATTAAAGAAGCAAGTAATCCATTAAGGTATTTTTCTGATACCTTGGTATGCACTTTTTAAAAAAATATATATCTACATTTTGGCTTGGAAGAATGAGAAAAATGAAATAGTTTATAACCCATATTAGGAATGGCTGAGCAACCAGATGAGTGATAGAGAGCCATATTTTCAGATCAGGCAACTTTTCAGCTTATGAATAATTCTCTTTCTTCCTTGTGGACTTGGCAAAATCACCCTGTGACAAATTGCAAAGTACTAAGCTTAATCTTCTAAATAAGACATTCCAGATTTCCCTTTTAATATTGCAAGTTGGTCTATAAATGTGGGCATCCAAATTGAGGGGTGAGGACCTTGGACTTCCCACGGGGCAGGGAACCCTACTGCTCTTAAGACTAGAGAGGGAGGAGGAGGTGGGGAGTGGGAGGGGTAGGGAATAGGGAGGCAGGGAAGAGGTGGAAATTTTTAATAAATAAATTAATTAATTAAAATAAAATATTGTAAGTTGAAATGAGCTACACAGGCTATTTGTGTAGTTTCGATACTATTTCTCCCAGCTTATCAGGGAAACACTAATTTACCTGGGAAGAAATTTTGCCCACTGGATTAGAATTAGTCATTTTGCAGTCACTCACCTACATGAATGTTATCCTAAATGGGCCTGACCAAATCAGATACAAGTAGGTTAAAAGTTATTATGTTCTCCATGAAAAGAATACTACTTTGCTTCTCTTTTTATTTCCCATACATTCAAAGAGCATAGGCAATTTTCTTTGTAAGTAAGTGTATGTTAGAGTTATTTATATGTTATATACTTATTAATGTAAGTGTACTGTATATACTATATGCATATATATAGTTACTTTGTTTCTTTAGCTGGAGTCTAACTGTATAAGGCATGTGTATTAATAATTTGGAAATATTTGAAATGGTGTTTATACAAATTTCTTGAGGTTACTTCCCATTTTATTTCTTTCTTAGGTAGTTATTTGTTCACAATAGCAAGCAAATAAGCAAATAAAAAACTCTAGCTGGATGACCCTCCTGAGACTCAGGCCTTGGTCTCTTCATTTGGTCTACTGATTTGAGCAGGACTCTAGGACTTGCTTGAATTCTGAGGGCTCTTGGTTGAACTAGCTTGTTGAAGCCCATTTCTTATGATGGAATGCCATATTCAGCCTTAATGCAGGGGTTAGGGATTTGCTCCTGCCCCAACTTAATATGCCAGACTTTGATGACTTCTTATGGGAGCCCTTACCTGTTGGAAGGAGTGGATGGGGAGTGAGTGGGGGAAGAGAGGCAGGGGGCAGGAGGAGGGATGAGGGAGAGACTGTGGATGGAATGTAAAATGGAATTTAAAGAATAAATAAAAAAGAGAGGTTTCCTACTCACTAAAGCAAGGTAGTAATCTTTTCTACACTTGTCACTCTTTGCTAAAACCTTGTGTCTTGCATAGCTTTTCTTCTACCTTTAAAATCAAATAGGTGTACTGAAATGTTTAATTGTTAAAAGAAAGATTTATTCCTGGGAAATAATTGCAACGTGTCTGAAAAACAAACAAAATGACAACAACTATAAAATATGTGGCCTAAGACTTTTGAATACCTACATTATTTTTTCTCTAATTGGAAGTGAAATATACCACAGACTAATCCACCAGGACCCAGAAGAAAAAGAATGGAAGCCAGTCAGAATGTACTTAAGGCTATGGTGAGGGAAATAAATCATCCTGGTTGTGCCATAGACTATTCTTCCAATTCAATTATCTAATTGCTTGTATCCTCTGCACTAAATATAAACTCAAAAATAGGAATGTGAGGAACTTTGCTTCTTGAATCCCACCCCTCTGCCAGCTTAGCACAAGATAATCAAAGCAGGAGAATACACTGGGTAAGAACTTTTCAAAAAATTAAATAAAATCTTTAGGGGAATTCATTGATTAGCTATGTGATCAAAATACAAATTTGCGAATTTCTGATGGTTACTTTTACTAGAAATATACAGCTGGCATGGTTCTTTGTAGAAGGAGCTGCTGGCTGTATTCTGCCTGTCACCTGTTTTACACCCAGAAATAACAACACACAAACTGTATTCATTTAAACACTGCCTGGCCCATTAGTTTCAGCCTCATATTGGCTAACTCTCACATCTTGATTAACCCATTTCTAATTGTCTGTGTAGTACCAGGATAAGGTGGTGGTTTATCAGGAAGGATTTTAACCTGCGTCCATCTTGGAGAGGAGAGCTATAGCATCTGCCTCATTGCCTTCTTCCCAGCATTCTGTTCTGTCTACTCCACCCACCTATGTTCTGATTTATCAGGCCGAGCAGTTTCTTTATTAATTAACCAATGAAAGTGACAGAAATACAGAAGACCCATCTACATCAATACTTATCTCATTAAATTGAAATCAAATCAAATCAAACTTACAATGTTCTTAGCTCATACTAACAAACATACTAACAATGATAAATTATAAGTATTATCTTTATGTTCAGCCAAGCCCAGCCCTAGGCTTAGTTAGGCATAGCTCCATCAGGACGACACACGTTTTAACTAACATGTTTTAAGACTTGGCTTGTCAATGTTAAGTTCAAATATCATAAAACAGGATTGTCAAGCCTGTAGCTAAGCAACAGTTTTCTGGATACATCTATGCTTTTTATAGATTTATACTTTAGGCTGTAAAAAAAAGCAGGAAAAAAACAAACAATAAAGAGCCACCTATAAAATGGGATATTAACTGAAGATCACAAGAACTTGGACATTAAGATAGCCTAACATTAGAGAATTTGACCTGGGATGGAAATTTCATGTGTGTAGCAGAGTTTTATCCACATCTTATTCTTCTGTGTTCATTATTTTTACCTCCCAAATTTGTGTAAGCATCAATGCCAGAATATATTTTCTACCACATTCTCTGAACTAAATACATCCATTGGCATCTGACTTGGAAGCAAAACATGGAAAATAGTAATTAAAATGAACACATTCTTTGTGGGTTTTTAAAAAATAACTTTTTATAATGTTAAAGATTTTTTCTACGAAAGCAGACAAAAAAGCCCGAAACCCAAAAGCTCATATAGCTGATGTTCACTCAGTCATTCATAATTTCTTTCTGTTCTAAACTTAGTCTGAAACACGTAGTTATTTATAATTTTTAGGTGTGTATGTATATGGTTGTGTGAATTTATGTCCATCACATGTATGTAGGATCCCAGAGAGGACAGAAAAGGACATCAGATGCCCTGGAAGTGGTTATAAGCGGCTATCTAGGTAAGCACTACTATTGAAACTCAGGTTCTTTGCAAGATCTGTAAGCAACAGCTGAACCATTTCTTCAACCCCTGCTTTAAATGTAATGATTGTTGTAAGAAAAGATAATTTATTGAAGTGATTCAGAACATTATATAACACACATTTTCATACATTACTTTTCTACATATATCACATATTTAACACTTTTATGTATCATTTTGAACACAGTTAAAAAGAAAATCATCTCAAGGATTTGAAAAGGTGTTGGGACTTCTGAATGCTTAGTTAGATATTTTCAAAGCTTACAAACATCCACAGACATAATCTATTGTCCAAGTTATTACATTATTATACTATCTCTGAACTTGGGCACTCTATCTTTATCATGCTCATTTTCTCTTGAAGTTAGTGTGCTTGGAAGACAGTGTCCAACAATATTCAGTGTAAGAGGTCCTTCTGTTTGTGTATTGCTTTCATTGAATAATTAATAAAGAAACTGCATGACCTGATAGGGCAGAACTTAGGTAGGCAGAGAAGACAGAACTGAATTTTGGGAGGAAGAAAGCAGAGAGAGAGAGAGCTGCCATGGAGAAGCCAGGTGAGAAATGCAGAATTTCCCAGTAAGCCACGACCTCGTGATGATATACAGATTATTAGAAATGGATTAAATCAAGATGTAAGAATTAGCCAATAAGAGGGTAGAGATAATGGTCCAGGCAGTGATTTAATTAATACAGTTTCTGTGTTATTATTTCGGGTGTAAACTAGCCAGGTGGCCAGGAGGACTAGTAACCCACTCCTCCTGTTACAAATATTCAAAACTGTTGTTCAAAGTCTGCAAGAATTTTTCTACCAGTGCCTATAAGACTAAGCTACTACAAGACATTTTTATACTTCAGATAACAGATGATACAATGGTTTCCATGTTTGACTGAATATTGTTCAATATCAAAACCTTTAGAAACCTTAGTCTGAAAGCATTTAAGCTAGCTATGACATTTACATTTAAAAGCTTTTATTTTTGGTTGTGAGCCTAGCCTTTAACGGCTGAGCTGAGGAAGAGTGAATATGGGAGCAGGGAAGAAGATATCTTAATTAAGGGAGCCATTTTAGGGTTGACAAAAGACTTGGCTCTAGAGCGGTTCCCAGGTGTCCGAGGAGATGTCCCCAGCTAGGTCCTTGGGCAGCAGAGCAGAGGGTGCCTAAACTGGCTTTATCGCACAGCCACACTGATGAATATCTTGCATATCACCATAGAACCTTCATCCGGCGATGGATGGAGATAGAGACAGAGAACCACATTGGAGCACTGGACTGAGCTCACAGTGTCCAGATGAAGAACAGAAGGAGGGAAAACATGAGCAAGGAAGTCAGGACCATGACGGGTGCATCCACCCACTGAGATAGTGCGACTGATCTAATGGGAGCTCACCAAGGCCAGCTGGACTGGGACTGAACAAGGATGTGATCAGACCGGACTCTCTGAACGTGTCTGACACTGGGGGCAGACTGAGAAGCCAATGATAATGGCACTGAGTTTTGATTCTACTGCATGTAGATGCTTTTGGGGAGCCTACTCTGTTTGGATGGAGCCTTGGACTTCCCACAGGGCAAGGCACCCTGATTTCTCTTAGGACTGGAGAGGGAGGGGGAGGGGAAGGGGGAGAGGAATGGAAATGAGAGGAGGGGAGGAGATGGAAATTTTTAATAAATAAAAAATTTTAAAAAAAGCTTAGTAATTCTTCTCACAAACACATGGCAAGGCACCCTGGTGAAGAGAGTAGGCTTGTGAGCATTTAAATTAAAAACTTATTAACTTTGAATTGTTAGGTATGTTTCATGTGTTCAATATCAAGATACCATTTCCCTTGAAACAAATGTATAGGTAAAATTGTGCTTCATTTTTGCAATAGACTTTCAGTATTGTGTTCAAATCACCTACTCCCAACTCCCTCCAAAAATCTAGGAGATTCTGAATCAAATTTTTGTTCTTCACAAAACATCTAGAGTCTACTTGTTTCAGCTCCTAAGCTGCTAATTCTCTCTTTAAAACATCCCTTCACTACTGTCTAAATTTGGAGAAGGAACAACAACCCTTCAGTACTGTCTAAATTTGGAGAAAAGGAGAAGGGGAAGGATCATAGAATAGTAGTTGCAAGAACCAGTAGCTCTTATTTATTATCAGCATCAAGGTTGCCATTGTGTGTGATTGTATGTTCAGGTCTTCTGAACTACACGCAGTAGGTTTGCTCACATTAACATCACCTATTGCCAGAAGTATTTGAATAGTATATTGCCCCATGATGCTTTGAATTTGTGATGTGATGAGGCTTACTTCACTAGGAAGCAGAAACTGTTACCTCTGTTATGTACCCACAGCAGCTATGTGGCTTGTCTCTCTCTCTCTCTCTCTCTCTCTCTCTCTCTCTCTCTCTCTCTCTCACACACACACACACACACACACACACACACACACACACACACACACTTATTTAATAGTTTGAGGTTCTTCATGAAGTCTGTTTTCTAATAATATTGTGTGAGAATTCTTTAAATTTAGTGCCAGCAAGAAAAGGTATTTTATGAGGGTTAGTTAGGTAATATTTGATACATTTAGTATTATTCTGTTCATGAGATTAGGGACATTGAAATCCTTAGTTCCCCAAAATCGTTGAAATCATTTTTCATAACCTACTTATCGTAGGTTTTGAATCAGTGTTGACTGCTTTAACAACCAAGTTAATTCAAATCTATTTGAGTAACTCTTCACCACAAATATTGAGAAAATGTCAGCAGTATTACATAATGCTGTTTCTACCTATTTTTACTGAGCCCTGCATACCTAGCTTACACTTCACCAATGTAACCTTTTGATCAGCCGACTACCAAAGCCAGAGCTTCATCATGTACTGCTTCTAAAATTTGTATTAGAACCTGGACTTTTTGACCTCATCGTAGCAAAGTAGTAATTTATGTCAGATAGGCCTTGATAACACTATTAAAATTGTTTTCAGCCTTGGAACAGCTAATTAGAAAGAGAAGATTCCTATATTACTTTACCAAGCAGGGTCCCACAGTGCCTATTATCTTCCTGATTAAATACAGTACAATTTTCAGCACTTTGGGGAAATCATCAAATGAGCCATGTTTGGCATAAGATGTGTTTATATAGGGAATATATTAAAACAGCAGTTTTCCTCTGCCATTCATAAAGCAAAATGACACTTTGACCCTTCACATTCTTAACATGGTGATGGTACAGATTGTGTTTTGAGAAGTTATGAAACTTGGCTCAGGTCACTCTTGGGTCCTTCAATCTTGTACAAGATTAATTTTTCCAATATATTTTGTGGGTGTAGAGAGGATCAGAGGGATTATGGAGGTCACACTAGTGTCTGATGAAATTTTCCTATGACACCTGCTGCCCATCCCACATTTTTTATGTGGAAATCTTTAATCTTAATGTACTGAAAATATTTTGTCTCTTATTTTATTTACTAAGGAATAAATAAACTCTAAACCCTACATTATTTCCAGATTCTATAAATACTAGCTAAAGCTGGGAAATTAAAACATATTTTGCACTAAAATTTTTCTACATTTCATATTAATTAAGGGATATGACACATTTGGCAATGCTATTAAAGTAATTTTTAAATCTAAGACTTCAGACTGTCAACACTTGGTCAAAATAATCTTCAAACTTTTTAATAAAGCTCATGATTAGTTCACACAGTATTACTGGATTTCTTCTCTAAAGTAGATGTGGTATGTAGGGCATTTTTTAAATGTTTTTTTTTCCTTGTGATTCAAATAATAAGTGGGTAAACAAAACCAAGCAGAGCCAAGTTAACATCAGTTTGAAACTTTCAAAGTACCAGTTTAAATAAACTCAAAATTCCTCAAAACAAAATAAAATATCACACACACACATACACACACTCAAATAAGTTAAATTTTAAGCATTAACCTTAAAGAATATATTGATACACACACACACACACACACACACACACACACACACACATATATATATATATATATGAAATTGAATTGATGATGCTAGGGATTCTTCTTACCTTCTTTACTGGATTTAAAGTGGATGTACTTCGATGGTTGATATTGGCTCATAATCTTTGAATAGGATACATACCTTATACCAACTCTTCATAATTTTTAACAAACATTGTTTTTTTTAAGTCACACACAAAATCTGCCCATGAACTGGGAAGATGTCTCATCACTCTGGAAGTACCAACCTTCTCTTTCTCACTATTGTCCTCCTAGACTATAGGATATGCTATGGAAAAATCCTTTTGTACACTGTGAAAATGTGTTGGTCTTATTGTCAACAAAAAAGCTGATTTTCCACTAGGCAGGCAGCAAGTATAGGCAGGACAGTCCCACTGAGGATGCTGGGAGGAAAAAGGGTGGAGTCAGTAGTTGCATGCTGATGTAGAGAGAGCCAAATGGGCATAAGCTGAGAAAAGGCACTAAGCCATATGGCAAAACATAGATAATAAGTAAAGGCTAATTTTAGTGTTAGAGTTAGCTAATAACAGGCCTGAGCTATCTGCCTAGCATTTGTATTAATTTTAAGCCTCTGAGTGATTAGTTCAGAGTAGCTTCAGGACAAGAAAACTCTGCCTACAAGGACACACAATCATTCATTTTTACCTGATTTTTTTAAGACTGTAGTTTAGAAAATGTTACTCTTCTTTGATTTACTCCTGTATATGTGTGTGTGTGTGTGTTTCTCACCGTAGAACATTATGAGACAAATTAATCTAATAGATTGTTTATGCTTTATTATGTAACTGTTGTACAATAACTGCTTTAGTTAACCAGCAATTCAAGAGAGTAAGAATTACCAATTTCCTTTCTTTGCAGAGTATTTTAGTTTTAGAGGAATGAGAATATCTACAATCCAAATGCAACAATGAACATGTGTATAGGAGTGGAAAAAAATCTAAAATGTCTCCCGGGGTGCTTTGCAGGATTAAGCTTCAAGAAAAGGGGTTATCCTGTCCTGTGTGACCCATTTGCATAAGCTGGTCAAGTAGAAACACACAGACAAAGACAAACAGATACACAGACTCCCTTCACACATAC
Source organism: Myodes glareolus (assembly GCF_982192425.1). NCBI lineage: Eukaryota > Metazoa > Chordata > Mammalia > Rodentia > Cricetidae > Myodes > Myodes glareolus. The sequence continues at coordinate 31,049,654 of NC_142036.1, read as the reverse complement.
GGAGAGAAAGAGAGAAACAGAGAGACAGAGAGAGATGGAGAAAAACAGACAGAGACACAGAGAGAACCACAGAGTTTTAAGATAGTTGGGAATGACACTGAGCTGGATTAAACTGATTAGCACTTAATGATCAGTATGTCCTATATTTCAAATGAGGAACCCAACTTCACAAAAGATGGAAATAATGCAAGGTCATCACATCCTATGTAGTGAATTTGAAGTATTAAATTACTTAAAATATTTATAGATTTTCAGTGATCATTAATTTTACTAATAACTTTTACTGCAAATAGTCAAATTTCTAGGTATCAATATTGCATGTAAAAAGATCAGAAACACAAAAATTATACAAAGGTACTCTAAAATCTACAAGTATTTGTCAGACAGTCACATATCTTCCAATGTGTAGTTCCTTTGCCAGGGAAAAACAAGCAAGGAGACACACAAAGAAAAGGGACTCAGAAAAACCACACAGAAGATAATTATTGCGATTAAATTCCTATTGGCATAGTGACGTTGCTAGGAAAAAAAGAAAGCCAAAGCAAACTAAGAAGGTGAAGCTAGGTTCATAAAGGAAAGTTTAAAAATTCTTAGTAGAAGAAAATATGTTGTCCTGAATAGAGAAACCTCCTCTTATTCCCTTTCGATTTTCTATTCCAAAACCGAGCACTTTCTGTTGGAAAATACGTTATCTTAGCCACTTGGGTTTCACAGACAGACCACCTTAAAATTTACCACTATCTTGAAACTTTTTCTCTTTTAACCAACATCAATTTTCAATGAGGGGAAGACAAAATGCCTTGTGAAAACATACAAAATATGATGAAAGTCTAGGTTTCTCTCCTTCTCTGTAAAGATTCTCTGTATAACATTGTTCTCTGTACAAGATTGGAGCAGACATCAGGAAATTAGACCAAATGGTTGTGTTAAATCCATTAACCAGCCTGCATTCTGCAGTGAAAAATGACATAACTTTTAACAGTTTGGGTGAAAAAATTAAATATGTGGCTAGGATCTTTAATTCCTTTGTGGGTTACTCCCCTTATAAGTGTTTGCTAGAGTTTCACTATATGCACTTACTTGGCTCACACTTTTGGTCACGTGGAAAATTTCTTTAACAGGCATATTCTCAAAACAGGTTAAGCCACAGGAGGGTTTTTTTCCCCCATTTCCTTGGTATTCCCTGTTATTTATTGAGGGCTTGGGTACATCTTGTTTTGAATCTCTCTCTCTCTCTCTCTCTCTCTCTCTCTCTCTCTCTCTCTCTCTCTCTCTCTGTCTCTCCACATCTCTGTCTCTGCCTCCCCTCCTCCTCTGTGTGCTTATGTATTTGTGTTTGCAAATGAATTTTAGAACTTTTTGGTTTGTTCAGTTCTGGGTAAAAAAGAGTTTCATTGGAGATTTAAAGGTAATTTAGAAAACAATTATTTCATTTTTCGCTTTGCACAGAAATATTTTATGAAATTAAAAGAAACACAGTATATCAAAATTAAGCACAAAGAAGAAACAATTCTGGTTACTCAAAGAAGTTGGACTTTGATTTTTATCCTTACTTAAGGAGTATTTTGCATTGAATGTCCTTGAAGTAATTCTGTATGCATCCAAACTTGAAATGCCATTTTCTTCAGAAGGCAAACACTTTACAGGAGGATTATCAAAGTGAATTATTAGCTGTAAATATGTTTTCAGGGTTCTCAAATGGAAAAGTAGGTGGGTTATTTATTTATTTATTTATTTACAACCAGCACTTGATCTTATTTCTGAGAAGGATTCTTCTAAAAAAAGAAAAAAAAACCAAACAAACAGACTTCATTCAGGAAAGATGGACCATTTGAAGCCTTTTTGATTCAATCTTATAACAGAGACAGTCAATATAGTGCCTGAACAAGCAAGTGGCAGAAGTTAGAGCCATACACAAAGACATGTCCAGACCAGTCACCATTCATAAGAGGAAGGCAATAGATTTATGTGAAATAAATCAATAAATCAAGCTCTCTTTTTTTTTAAGCAGCACAACCGAATATAAGGCTCATGAAATTGGAAAACCTGGAAAGTTCAATTACTTTTGAGTTGGTTTCTTTTTAGAGATTTAATCAATCTTATCATTGCTTTAAAAAGATTTATTTATATATTTTTAATTCAGTGTGTGGTGTGGTGTGTGTGTGTTTATGTGTGTATGTAGTGTGTTTGGACCACCTGGCCGGGAGTTAGGAGCTGAAGTCAGCTCTGCTTTAAATGCAGGAAGTTCTCCTAACCACTGAGCCATCTTACTCGCCTGAGATCACTCTTGTGTTGCTTTCTACCTTTGTCCTTGATATAGAACCTTCCTCAGTTGCCAAAATAGCCATATATTCTTCAAGTCTGAGGCATCTGTATTCCTGAATTCCAGAGCACAAAGGCGTTTTTCTTTGGGTACCGTCCGAAACACTCTTCATGGAAGCGGGAAACATCAAAACTTACTGTTTGCTTTTAACCACTTTAAGTATTCGAGGCCACAGCTCTGATCCGCAAATGGAGAAACCCGGTTTATTCCCATGCTTGGAGCAATGTGCTGAGGAAACAATGCTGAAATGATTTCTGCCAAGTGCTTAGGCATTTACTTCAACCGCAGCGGGAAAAAATGGGTACAGACTGATAACTGCAATTTCATATAAGTTTCAGTTGACTTGACAAGATATTACTTACGTGTGTGTACTTCATCAGGTTGCTTGTGTACTACTAGAGACAAACCCTTTCCCCGTAAATCTGCATGGCCATACACTATTAAAACAGCATTTTGACTCAGAATTGAGTGCTTTTTTTTCCATGTTTATTTATTTTAGTTTGTGAGTGCATGTGCACATATGTTCCATGGTGTATGCTTAGAGGTCAGAAGGCAGTTTTCTTAGAGTCAGTTCCCCATGTGGGTTCTGAGGGCAGACACCAAGCCTTCAGGCATAGCAGAAAGCACTCACTGGCCCCTAATTAATTAGTTATGGAGTCAGTTCCAAACACACTTGTCTAATTTGTTTTTGGCAAATTTTGAAAAGGAGCTGATTCTTACAAATTCTACAGTAAGTTGAGGAACCTACCATTCTTTTCGGTGTTTGAATTTTGTGGAGGCATGGGGCTCAGTAAGCAAACGAGAAAGAGGGAATACAGGAAATGATGAAACTGAATCCAATAAAAATGTCAAGGGCTGACTAAAATGGTGTTAATATGAGGTCATACAAGCAAGAGAAGTTTTGGAGAAGTACATGAGCAAAGAACGGTGATACACATGCTCAACCTGTAATAAAGAAGCCCATTATGCTGTATGCTTAATTCAAAAATAGAGATAAATCAGTGTCAAAACAGGCACATCAGTAAAATAACCATCCTAATGTTTTAGCATCAAGCTTTTAAAACTTGAGCAAGATTACGAGTAAACGTCATCATTGTAATTTTCTCTTTGATAAAATTATTAAAAAATTTGGGGCCCTAAGCCATTTTCAGATTGCATGTCTGACTGGGAGATCCTATGTTCATTGCCGAACAACTCCCCCCCCCCCCCATTACACACACATATGTTTGAACTCAGAGCAGGTAATTTTTAATTTCAAAACAATATTTGTTGAGTGAAATAAGGTAAAATCAATATAAACCCAGAGTAAAATGAAGGTGAGGGTGTGTAAAACTTAATTTAGGCAGAGCTTTGGAAATAGACATTCAGGCATCATCAATAAACAAGTGCATATCAAGAAGGTAGAATACTCCCTCTGGCATGCTTGCTCCAAATTTTGATTGACTACTCCATGACTGCCAAGAAGAGACAAGGGATTATCAATGACTTCAGAATGCCATGCTTCAGGAAATAGAATGCCCATCAACTTAGTGCTGAGTACAAGGGAAAAGTTCATGTCCACTCTTTCCTTATCCTAAATCAACACATATACAAAAGGACTCCCCACATCAGAACGTCATTAAACAAAGGCCAAAAAATAACAAAGCTTTCACACAGTTTTCAGTTCTTTAAGAGTTAGCTTAAGTATCAAGAAGTATACAGACAATTTAGCATGATCTCAGCAAGTATACATAGCACATATGAAACAGACAACAAAACCTTCATTTTAGTTGGTTTTAGGAAATGGTTGAGGTGATTATTTAAACTGGTTATTGCCTCGGATATTCTTGATAGTTTGATGGAATATAAATAGAAGGAGGGATAAATAGTTATAAAACATATAGTCTCATGAAGTCAGCACTGATCTGTGGAATGCTATCTATAGCAATATATTGATCTGGATGTTTTCCTAGTATACTATCAGTCTTGGTTGATATTAGAAATCTCTAGAGATATTGAAATTAAATTCATCAATATAATGATGATTTTTTAGAAAAATTTCATGGCAATTTATGACCCTTCTTCATAACACTATGCTAAATAAACATTTTAGTAAAAAAGTAAAGGCATATAAAAAAGCTAAGCAAACCTCATGAAAACTTAATTTCAAATGGAGCATGGGTTTGGTCTTATAAATTTCACTGTCCCCTGATGTGAGATACCCCTCTATCAACTGTGAGTATGTTTTATTAGCATTGGTTAATAAAGCAGCTGCTTTGGCCTATGGCAGTTTAGAATATAGGAAGGCAGAAAATCCAAGCAGAGATGGAGAAAGAAAGAAGGTAGAATTAGGGATGTGCCATGTAGCTGCCTGCTGAAAGGAAAAAAGCACTGGAAACTTACAGGTTGTCCACACCCTCGTGGTGATACACAGATTAATAGAAATGGGTTAATTTAAGATGAAAGAGCTAACTAGAAATACGCCTTAGTCAATGGCCAAGCAGTGTTGTCATTAATTTTGTTTCGGTTTGATTACTTGGGTCTGGGCCTCCGGGAAAAAGGAGCAGTTTCTGTTTACAGTTCCCCACTATTTCTAAACACAGTTTGAAGGCATTTATTCTGCCACCTCAGGGTGTATACTCCTTAGTCTTTAGTTATCAGCATTTGTTCCTCAAAAAAAAATCATAGGCCTATCTTAGTCCTTCAACATCTATGATACTTTTGATGCTTACATTGATTCCTAGAGAGATAGTTTCATATTTGCAAGGAAAACATATATATTATATGAATTATATGAATTAATATAACATATAAATAATATGTTATATTAATATATATATATATTAAACTTGTGTTAAAATTATTTTGGCTTGTGTCTTATGCTTAATATTAAACCATTAACTATGGGGAGCAGGAATTGAGCCTTACTCTTTTGTTTAATTCATTGTATATATGATGCCAAAGAAGAGTCCTTCAAAAATTCAAGTGTTTTATAACTTTCTGTTAAGAGTCATCTGTACATTGCTAACAAGAACAATGGCTCTGAAGCTGGGAGGTGGTGGTGCACACCTTTAGTCCCAGCACTCAGGAGGCAGAAACATTGGAACTCTGTGAATTTGTGGCCAGCCTGGCCTATAAGAGCTAGTTTCAGGACAGACCCCAGAGCTACAGAAAAATCCTGACTGCCCCCCCCTAAAAAAAAACAGAACAATGGCTCTGAACATTTACTTAGACGATCATCTACTCATGATATATTCTGGTTCTACTTTAGTTACACGGTAGAGGAGAAACACCTATCACACAGAATACTTATTATTAATGTAGAAAAAAGAAAAGAATTCTAGGGTCACCATGGCTCCTCACTGTAGAACATGAGGCTATGAGAATGAAATTTAGGGCCAAACTTTCCCTTTATAGCCAATTCACCAACTGTTACCAAAAATTAATTAAACTAAGTTTAATTCATTTTACACGTAAAAGAGAAATAGAAGAAACTCTAGTTTCAAGGTTGTCAGAAAATCAATCATACAGATGCTGCAGATGCTGACTTTTGCTTCTAAACCTATTCAGAAATAAATATTCAAATTCTCTCCTATGTTACCCATATTTCAGCATTGCTCACTTCTAAATCTCATGTGTCTTTTTCATTGGAATTTCAGCAGTCAAAAAACATTTAAACTATCATTAAACTATCAAATTTTTACTGTATGGTCAGAAGAGGCACCACATTTTCTGAAATTTCTTCCCTATATATTGAAAGAAAATAACATGCCATCCTTCGTAGATCCCTCCATAGCCTTTTCCACTGCATGTCTTAAGCTATCAGCGAAGTGATGACTATGTGTGAAGGAATGGTAGGAAACAAGTAGGTGCAGCAAGATGAAATCTTGGCAAACTTGCATTGATTTAAGACTTGTTGACCTTAGTTTAAATTTAATATTTGTCTTCTAAAACGATTACACATTTTACTGCTTAATAATAAGCAATATGAAAAGGCTGAGATAGCTTTGAAGTTCAATTGATAAATTATCTCCAGGCTTTGTAAAATGATCATGATACAGCTGGCTTACTGTATATTTAAATTCAATTTGGGGCAATAAGAAAATTGTAACCATGTGTTGAAGCCATAATTGTGTGTGTGTGTGTGTGTGTGTGTGTGTGTGTGTGTGTGTGTGGCCATTTGAGTGTACTCCCATGAGTGCACATACACAATTCCATTCCAGATGTATCTGTGCGTCCATTCGGAAATATGACAGCCAACAAAACATAGCCGGGGTGATGAACACTCAATGGTAGACTTATATGATCCTAACCTATCTGATTGTAAGCTGTTATTTTTCTCTGGTATGTTCCAATACTTTGCCAGGATGTATAGAATTTCTCCCCAGTGACTACTGTTACAGTGCTCCTAACTCTACTGCTGGGAGTGGAGGCAATGACCACAGGATCGTTGAGAATAATTATTTCTTCATATCAAAGAAGAAACTGCACATTACTGCATGCAGATAGGATTTTTTTCCCATACAGGGCGCTGCTTTCGGGTTCCAAGAAAGTGGTCTGCATATGCCTATAGCTAGCATACATTGCTGTATGCTGTGTGTGTTATTTTGCTCTTTTTAGCACTTTCCCTACTCTTTCTTTCATTCCCTGTGAAATTACAGTGTATTGTCAATGGTCAAATCCACAGTCTGCATTCCACCTTTCAGTTAAAAACCATTTCTTTCCCTCCTTTTCCTGAAGTCACTCTTCTGGAAATTGAAATTTATCTTTTTGCTAAACTGCACGGCATGCCAAACCCCAAATAGCTCAGGGATCATAATTCAGAAGCCACTGGTTCAGATTCTTGCGTGTGAGTAACCAGAGGCACTGGGATACATTTTTTAGAGCAGCCGGAGAACCCAGCAGGAAGAGGCTGAACTTGCCTGAAAGAACTTTACAAAAAAATTGTTGGAGAGATGGCTTCATATTTTATACCATAAGGCAACGCAGACGAGGTCCCTCCCAGGTAGGCAAACCTTCTTTTACAAGTAGATAAGTGAGTCCTTGGGACACAGCACTTGTTTCTCACCTTCCAGATGATTTAAGAGGACTGGGCTGGGATTTAAAAGACTTAAATGCTAGTCCCTGCTGAAACATTAACTAGCTGTGACTTTGGGAAAGTTGTGCACTCACTTAGCCTGCTTCCTCATCCGAGATTTGAGCGGATTCCAGGGAGTGATCTCTATGGCCTCATCCAGCTCCATGTTTCTGTGATTTTGCCCAATGGCTCTTTCCTTACATGGCTTTCTTCCAGGAAAACAGAGTCATAAGGGGCTTGTGTTTATTTGCTTTGTTTGTGAAATGTGTGTGTGTGTGTGCGTGTGTGCATTCTTCTTTGTTTTTCATTTCACCAGTTATAAAAATAAAAAAGAAATGCCCCTGTGGTCTGTAAAAATGTTTCACAGTGAGTGCTATGTGGAACAGCCAGTTTTCCATTTTAATTCTCTTAAAATACTCGTTCATGCAAAAACAAGCATGGGTTCCAACAAAGCTTTGCTGTGAATTGCTCCATTTGGAGTTGTGTGCCCCCTGTTCCACAGTGCTCAGCTGCTGAGAGAGTGCGATTTAAACGTGCCTGCAAATATTTCTGATATTGAAATGGCATTTATTGGTTAGAGATGAAGGGAAATTAAGTACTGGTAAACAACTGCACCTCCCATTCTATGTTCATTTTCCTCCCACAGGAGATAAAATGAGATCACACATATTAAAGGCATACATGTGAACATTCCCATAAGGAACAATGTTATGAATAAAAAGTTGTTGGAAAACAAGAAATGAAAAATACAGGAATTTTAGAGGAAAGAAGAGGAGGAAGAAAAGAAAAAGAATAATGGTGGCTAGACTGGGTGGTGGTGGCACACACTTTTAATCCCAGCACTCTGGAGGCAGAGGCAGGCATATCTCTGTGAGTTTGAGACCAGCATGGTCTACAAGTGCTTGTTCCAGGAGAGGCTCCAAAGCCTATCTTGAAAACCCATAAGAAATAGAAAAAAGAAAAAAAGAAAAAGAAGAATGGTAAATGAAGAATTTAATAGGAGAGTAAACTAATAGAAAATAGGAAATGGTGATGTATGAAAGAAGAGTAAAACTGAGCATGATATGACTGAATATGATTGAGGATCCTTAATAATTATGTGGAGGAGATTTCCTTACAAGCTGTATTTCCTTACAAGCTGTTTTGAAAAAAATAATGATTCATACCAGGTTAGGAGAAGGATGAGGGCATTGAGGGTGTCCCGAAGATTAGCTCAAGGGATTACAAGCCTCCATCTCTAGCTGATATATTTTATCCCTTGAGCATAAAAGAATTGTGGGAAAGAGAGTTTATTTGGATTGGGGTGAAGCATGATTAACAAAGACTAAGAGAGAGAAATTGGGGTTCAACCTGAAGATCCAAAAATCAAGACATCCAGTCACTGATTCTCACTTTGACTTCAGACTAAACTGGCTTTCCTGCCTCCAGTAATATCAGAATGAGATTGAGACTGAGAGCTGTCTACTCCCACTTTATAATCTTCTGTAGGGCTGGAATTAAAGGCATGCACACACCATTGGAATTAAAGGCATGCACACACCATTGGAATTAAAGGCAAGCACTACCCAGTTTCAAAGGTAAACCAGTGCGGTTACTGGAATTAAAGGTGGTTGTTATTGTGGCCTGGTCTTTAAGGCTGGCCAGTGTGGCTGCTTTACACACTGAACTTCACACAAGCTTTATTTATTAAAATAAAAATGAAATGCCGCTACAATAAGGTTCAGTAAATAATTTTATCTAATATCCCCCTCATACCGTGCTTCCAGCAAAGCTAATTTATCACAAAAGTGATACAATTCAAGGCCTACAACTCAGGAAAATGTTCATAGGTAATTGCTGTGAATATTACTTTAATTATGTAAATAAGTGTTACATTTGTTTATGTTGCAGAATGTTACTTTAACTATGTAGAGGTGTGTGCATGCTGCATTTGTTCAATGATGTAAAGACATGCTGCATTTGTCTATGCTGTATTTGTTTAATAATAAAAATATATGTTGCTTTGTCTGCTGAAGGCACATAATTGGCTTAATAAAATGCTGAGCAGCCAGTAGCTAGGCAGCAGAGTGACAGGTGGGGCTGGTGGGCAGAGAATAAATAGGAGGAAAAAGGAGATTTACAGGAACAGAGTGAGGGAGAGAAAAAAGGGGATGCCCAGGGCCAGGGAGCCAGGCAGCCGTCAAACAGACAGACATGGAAGAAACAGAAAATGTAGGACATACAGAATGAAAGAAAGATAAAAAATCCCCAAGGCAAAACATATATGAAGAGAAAAATATTAAACTTGGTTGTAAGATAAAACCAAACTTTTCTAACTCGTAAGTCTCCTTGTCATGATTTGGGAACTGGTTGGTGACCCCAAAGAATGCCTACTATAGGTAATGGATTTTGACTCAAAGAACCAGCTTCATGTAGTATCTTAATATGCCCCCCCACAACTACAGATCTTGTTCCTGCAGCATAAGATTCAGTTTAATGTACCCATCTTTTTATGAGAAATCTTTCCACAGCCATTCCTACGCTCCAGGCTTAGTGGACTCAGGGGGAAAAAAACATAGTTTTCCCTTCATTATTGCAGTTTGAGTCTATTATAAAAAGTCAAACAAGCTTGTCTGAATACACAGCAATATTCGGACAATATTACATAGTGAAGAGAGAAATAAGCTGCTTTGAATTTAAGTGCAGGTTGAACATGAGTTTCAATCTCCTTCCACACTGAAACTCCTTGTCCTCTTTTTCCCATTGGGTAGTTCTGTGGTTTTCATCAGCAGACATACCATAGCCCTGTACATCCCCATATCTGAAATCTAGAACTGTAAAATGCCTAAAAACCCTAAAATGACTTCCCCCCGTTCTTCTCTGAGTCCCTGTCCCCTGTGAATATTTGATTACAAGTCTGTACTTCTTATTTCTAGAAAGTGCCATGCCAATACATTTATGATAAAATTCATATGGAAAATTCTCCATTACCCTTATCTACTCTTCAAAAAAAGGCCAATCTTTATGTAGGATCCTTCTACCTTGGAGTCCAAAGACTTTTAAATAATACCCTTCTTCAAGTCCACTTGCCTTTGACCTTAGTTCAATATTCTAATCCTAATGTAACCAACAACAATCTCACTTTTCTTTTATGACCTCCAAGTTTTATTTTCTATGTGCTTCAAATACTATGCAAAAACTACAAATGAAGAACTACACAAAAATGCCTACAAGATTAATAAAGACATTTGAAATAAAGTTTACCGTTGGCTCTAACAAATTGATAAGTGGAAGAAATGTTCATTTCAATACAATTGTCTAATAAAGAGACTTTTCTTTATCAAACTTTCAAGTTTTTTCTCCAATTCCTTTTCCCACTCACTGTTAGCTGATAGTGTGACTTGATTTCTTATTTGTCCCCTTAATCATGTATGGAATTTTGAATGTGAGAAGTGATTAATCACTTAAAATATAATTGTGACTATTCCTGATCTTATTAAAGTAAAAGTTCTCAAGCAGCACAAATTTGTAATGGTGGAGAGAGTGAGGCAGAGGGTCATTTTCCATTGTGAACTCAGTTATTTTTGCTTCCTTTCTTCTATTATAATCTTTTACATTGTAGGTAGAAATCTTACTCTCAGCCTTCCCACTTCCCACCTTCTGATCTATGGTACACCCACCATTTTCTTTCTCAATTTTCTACTTGTTGAAAAACCACTATAAGCATATTTTTCTTATTTTCATTCCATTTATACCTATAATTAAGTAATTATCTCTTAAATTCAATACAAAGAATTTCAACAATTAGATCTTAAACTCCTTAACAACCATGTGAAGTAAATATCAACTTTTGCCACATTTTTATAGGTGAGTCAACTGAGGATTAAAGGGTTTCCACAATTCCCCTAGGATCCAAGAGCAAACAAGCGATAAAATCAAGTCATACTTTGTCCAGCTCAGCTTTACACAACAGTGCTCTGTTATATGTAACAGAATGATGATGTTTAATTTTGTTAAATGATTTATTTTTCTCTACCAAATGATAATGTAATAACGTGTGTGGTTAATTCTCAAAAGGAAATGGAAAAGCAATCTGGGAAAGGAAATTAGTGAAATTTGAGGAGACTCTGAGAATGTCATGTGGATCTATCTTAGTTCCAATCTAGTTGTCAAGGATGTATGACTCAAGGGATCTTGCCTTAGTGGTTGCAAACAACTGTACTGTGTGGCATAAGATTTTTCTGTGAACATGAATATTTCTTGTTTCAAGGTTTCTTGTATGTCCAGTGTATACTAATCCTTTAACTCAGCTGTAACACAAACATCACATACAAAAGTTACACGCAAACACATTCATACACACACACACACACAGAGACACACATACATAAACATACAAAACATATGCTTGCACATAGCTCACAACCCTGTAGTGATAAAGAGTCACTTAAATAAGGGTCATGATCGTATAGATGTCTATTAGACTTCTACAACATCTGAGTGAGCTGTACCAGGGAGCCATACCATATTTGGCAAGATCAGGAATTTAATACTTCATCCATGGGTCCTTACTGGGGCAGCCACCAACAATTTAAGTTAAATATATTCAAAAATCATGTATTGGATTTTCTGCTCACAGGTTGACATCACTAATAAATATGTACATTATTGAATATCAAACTGAGATATTATATGGAAATTTTCAGAAAGAATTGCTGACTGGAAGGAACCTCATGATGACATCTCAAAACAAGGTCAAGGCTAAGTTACAAATACATTTTCTATGGGTGTATTTCTTAAAGTGAAGAAAATGTGATTGTTAATCATTTGAGTCTCCAGGAAGACTGATGAAGGTCTTGGGAACTACAATGTCCCTTTCCACATCTACACCTATTTTTTAATTTAAATTTTTAAAATATATTTTACATACCAACAGCAGTTTCTCTTCCCTTCTCTCCTCCTTTCCCTCCCCTTACCAACTTTCTTCTGCCCCCTTCATCTTCAGAAATGGTATGGCCCTGGGAAACGAGCAAAGTCTGGTATATCAGGTTGAGGCAGGACCACGCTCCTTTCCCCTGCGTCAAGGCTAAGCGAGGCATTCCAGCATAGGTAGTAGGTTCCATACAGACACTTCATGGACCAGGGGTATATCATAGTCCCACTGCTAAGGTTCGACAAACAGACCAATCTACACAATTGCCACCCACATTCAGAGAGTCTAGGTCAGCTTCATGAGTGTTACCTAGCTATTCATCGAAAGTCTGTTTGGTCAGATGTCTATGTTGTTTTCTAGATATTGATCTTGACTCCCCCTTGTTCATATAGTCCCTTCTTCGTCTGTTCAACTGGACTCCTAGAGCTTTGTCCAGTGCTTGACTGTGGATCTCTGCACTTTCTTCCACCAGTTACTGAATACAGGTTCTATGATAACAATTAGGGTAGTCACCAATCTGGATACAGAAGACCAGTACAGACACCATTTCCATTATTGGTAGGATTCTCAGTTGGAGTTATCATACAAGTGTTATTGCAAGTGGAAGGAGGATTTTACTAGCATGGTGAAGCCTTAGGTAGTCTCCACAGCACTGCATACTTATGGAACTCTTGGCATACTCTTGAAGTATCAGCACTCAGAAGATTAAGGTCTTATTTAACCAGTAGTAAGTTGTGTTGAGCCTGGAACATATAAAATTTTGCCTCAACACCCCCCCCGACACATTCATACACACAAAGATAGAGACAGACACAGACACAGACAGATAGACAAAGACAAATTTTATCTTTCACATAGTGTGATTATTAATCATATCATGTTAATATCAGTTTAAAAAGTGAAATACATCCATTCTTTTTCATGAGACATTTAAACCACATGTAGAAAAATGTGATGAAAGCAGAATGGTTGCAGTGTTTGTTTTGACTCCATTATTCTAAATGTCATAATTTACAAGGTCATGATCTGAAGTCATTTTTCCAGTTCGTAGTTTCAAGGTATAAAATAAGCAATTCAGATGATAAAGGTGAGCAAGTGAGCAAAGCATATAAGTGTCCAAAGGGCACAGTGTGAAACTGAAGTCTAGGACTCATCTCCTGGTTGAGGACTACAATAAATAGTTCACTTAGGGAAATTTTCCAGCCTAAAAAAGCAGCAAGAAAAATTAAATCCTTCTATTTCCACTAACATCTATATTTAAATATTATTAACATAAAATATTCTTATTTTGTTTTTGGTGTGATCTATTCACAATCTCATTTTCATAGCACTTTCAGATGGTATGTGTCAAGTTTTGAGCTTTTCACATGTTCAATAAGTACTCTCTGCCAAGTTACATATATGTCACTTAGAATTTCATATATGTAGCCAGATTTCAAAAATCTTGCTTTATAGCATCAAATTTTGCATCTCATTTATTCAGAGATGAAATAACTACAGTTAATGTGAATTTTAAAAGATTTTTAATTGTGTCACGTTTGTGAAAATTACTCATTGAACAAATAACTTCTTGTTCACAGAGGTTTCTGTCCCATCCAGTCCTGCAACCATTCAGTCCTAAAAAGCACAGAGTTCTACATTGATCATAAACTTATTGGCCTATTTGCTCAGGCTTCTAATTAACTCTTATAACTTACATTAACCCATAATTCTTGTCTATGTTATCCAAATGACTTGGTATCTTTTATCAGTGAGGCATTCTTATCTTGCTTCCTCTGGGTCTGGCTTCCTCTATGAAAACTGGAGACTGAAACTTTTCTCTTCCCAGAATTCTCCTGTTCTGGTCACCCCACCTATCCTACGTGCCTGGCTACTGGCCAATCATCATTTTATTAAAAGAGTGCAACTTACAGGGTACAAAACCGTTGTCCCATAGCAACTTCTTATAAAGATTTTTTTCATAAATAATATTGATTCTGCTAACAACTGCAACATTTCATTTCATTTCATTTTTTCTTTAAAAACAAACTTTAAATAATAACAATTTTTAAAAAGAGAGATGGGGTCTTATTATGAAAACAGATTGGCCATGAACTTGAAATTCTTCGTCTTCTACCTTGCAAAGCCAAGACTGCAGATGTTTGGTGCTATATCTGGTTGTTTAATTGCTTCTGTGCTGTACTGTTGCTGTTAGATGACTGTTCTACCACTGAGCCACATCCTTGGCCTCAAATGTATTTGACAGGAAAGAAATTAAATCTCACAAAATTAAACTTAAATTTGAATGTTAGAATTATTCACAAAGTTTGCTTTTCAGAGGACTGTGTTACTTGGATATTCTCTCAGGCTTTTCAACACTTTTCCAACTCAGAGAATCAACCTAAAGAAATGGAAGGGCCCGAGGGAGGAAGTGGGAGTGATCACCTTGATTCACTGACAAGATTGGCATAAGCAGAAATACCTGCATATGTACTCTTGCTGATTTGTTTAAATAATGTTTAGTACAGTGTAATAAAACTTGGAGAGTTGACTTGTAAACTAGAACTATAGTAACTAGAGAGATGTCTGAGCACTTATGACTACTTGATCCTCTTGCAGAAAAAACCTAACACCTAAGTTGGGTGGTTTCCAACAGCCTATAGTGATAACTCCAGGGGATCTGATGCTTTCTCCTGGCACCTATGTGCATCTACCCTCATGTGCACAGACCCACACATAAATGCGCAAATCTTAATAAATAAATTGGAAATTTATTTCACACTCTGGACAACTAGCTACTCTTTTTGAATTATTCATCATTTGAATATTCAAGGTTATTGATAATTGAAATATACATTGAATATCCTTCTAATGGATGTGAGGAACTTCTCAACACCACTGGAATCAAGTTTGGACTTAGGATTTTGCTGTGTCTCCTCTGGTGGAATGCAAAATACATCTCACTCTAAACTTTTAGTTTTGAATATAAATTAACCTGGTCTATCACTAAACAAGGGCAGAACTGAGTCATTTTTCCTGTAATAAATGGTACCTCAACAAAACTCTGCTTGTTCTGTTCTGTAAACTACAATAGTCTCCAATAGAATCTTAGACAGACTGAGTTGCCACGGAAGTATAAAGTGAATAAGAAATCAGCATTGATGGTGGAAAGTTGCTAAGATGTACTTATTTGTGATTAAAGAGTACTATCATGCCTGGTAGAGATGCGAAGGAGTGCTGTATTCATGTACAGGTGTAGGAGAAATCAAAATCAGACAAAACAGGAATTTCAAGTGAATAGGAAACACCTAATTTCTCTGTATCTTACTTCTTATATAAATATTTTAATCATAAATTAGAAAAATTAATACCTTAAGAAAACATCAATTTTTACTGAAATAAAGCCCTTTAGAATATAGGGGCTCAATACTGCTTTGCCCTACATTCAGAGTTAGTGTTGTATAAAGGATATAGATCTGAGAAATATAAACTCTGTGAAATTAGACAAAACACTTAATTTTTCTGAACTTCAGTAAAATTGTTGCCCTTCCCTGGTTTTGGCAGCAAGGGCTACAATTATATAAAAGTATTTGCTAATGCTTAAGTTCCTTGTCAGTAGTGATTTTTGTTAAAATTACACAAAAGAATAAAGAGAAACTATTTCACTAAGAAGTTAAAAGGTTGAAAATCTATAAATTTCTTTTGATTAGTGAAGAATCATGTATATTGAGAGTAATTAATAAATACATAAGACTTGGGGTTTTTTTTAGTAGAAAAATACAATAAAAGATATTATTTGGAGTAATTCCACAAAGTATATTTTTGAAAGCAAGCAATTCCTCCTTCTGTGAGCAGTCCCGTATCTGTGGTATCTCTCTCGGCACTTCAAGCATTGAAAGAATAAATTTTCAAGAAATTTGGTTAAATGATTCTAAAGTAGCAAAGTCAGACCTATTTCACACTTAAAGAGGAAAAAGATGATGAACAGCAGCAAAAATGCTATGGCTGTCAGTTTCACTTTGTGTGACAAAATCAATCTTTTGTGAGTTTTATGAGCGGTGTTTCAAAGTTAGTACACTTCTGGAGTTGAAGTGAAGCTGTTTAATAGTACTAGCCACTGTCCTTGGGTTTGGAGGCATAGAGAGCAATGAAATTCCATACTGTCATGAAAAGCTTTTATTCTGAGATGAGAAACTTGAATATGCGATCTACATGAGGTGCAGGACACAGATACTGGAAAGTTAATGGGTATGAAAACAGACTGCAGGGGTTGCTATGAAAAGGTAACTTTGATCTAAGACAAAACTGTGAATCACTCTGGGAATGAGCCAGGTGGGTACTTTTGGCATTGATGCAGAGGCAACAGTAAGTTCTCCCAAACAGTTCAGGCTCTGTGTGTCTGAAAAACAACAAAGAAAACAGAAAATGGAGATGTGTGAGCACGGTGGAAAACAGTGGAATTCAAGTTCAAAGAGGTAACAGGAGTTGAGATACCAGGAATGTCCTTCTGTTAATTGTATGAGCTTGAGATTATAATCTATTTGGAAACTACTGGTTGTAACTAATAATACATTGAACAAAGATGATAGACAGGCAGTTTCAAAATGGGAAATATTGAACAAAAAATCTCCATAATGTTGTGAAAAAATTCAATTCTACTGCTTTTTTAATTGATAGGACACGGGTCTCTGAAATGGATTTGGTTATAACTGAACAATTGCCTTCCTAAAAACAAAACAAAACAAAAAACTCTTAGTTTAAAATCTCTTTTGTCCTTAGAACTGGAATGGATTGTTTCCCTCTATCTAGTACAGTCTTTCCTCTCACTAATGATTGGAAACCACATATTTAAATAGATGTTATTTTTATTTTTACTATTACTACTTATACCAGATATTGAAAGACATAGAAAGCTAAAAACCAAAACCTTAAGTAGTAGAGCCATTTTTGTTTTACTTGTACTACAGGATTTTTAGAAAAACTGACAACAAGGACTGTCTTGAAACTTAGAGGGAATTTATTGCTTTTTTTTCTGTCCAAACAGCTTCATGTTCACAGAAGCTTATTTCCTTTGTATGTGACTATTTTGTCTGTTTACACAGAGAGTCACTTCTAAGGTAATACTGGACAATCATGTCCAACTCCAGTTTAAATTCACATGTCAGCTACTTGGTTAAGTTACAACTTAACTCAAGTTGTCTTCTGACTCCTAGTTGACCACATGAGTTTTCATACTATTTTGCAGTCTCCAAAAATTTCTTGGGAGTCATCAGTCATCTGTGTTCTCTGTATCATAATTTTATATATCCTATTTCCATGTATTTTTATAATTTTCTTTTCCAGCTAAGCTGTTTTAAATTAAATAAATACTTGTAACCACAGTGGGCCCAAGTATCAGGAAGCTAAGTTAGAAAATTCAGACAAAATCATGCATAGTTATTGGTTTTCATCTAATTCTCTGGAGTAGACTGTATTTACAGTAGTATTTATTAATTCCTAATGTATTAACTAAAATTAAATGAAAGGAGACAGGAACCACAGGTTCAGATTCAATCTGATTGGTGGATGATTTGGTTACGTGAGGAGCAGTGATAAGCCAGAGAGAGATAAGAACTGCATTGGGTATTAGACTTGGAAAAAAGTTACCAGGGTTTCAAACATGGACACAATGCTAAGGATTCTCAGTGTGTGTAGAAGGAATTGATAGTTTCTTGTTATAGCAAGATGAATATTGTTCTACAATTGCTAGCTATAGAAAATGAGAAAACTTAGTTGCACTCAAGTTACAATAATAATAAAAAAATATTGTTTTTTTAATGGTATGTTCTGGCATTGTAGTGATAGGTTTCATCAATTTTCTCCTTTCATATTTATAGTAATACAATGAAATAAACACACTCCATTAACTAAGCACCTATATTTAACTAGTATAAATATAGCAAATATCTGAAAGTTATTATTTCTTCAACTATTGTATAAAATTTCTTTGAGATCCTTCAGTTTCATAAGTGAAGAGAGTGAACCTATTCACTGATGGTCGCCAGCAGTACTGGTCCTGGTAGATCAGCCTCATTTGAGCTAAGTCTAAGGTAAATCTGGCCATGGGAATCATCTTAGCATATATTTTATATTTCACATGTAGAAATGATTTTATATCTTGAAATAATAGAAATAATATTGATGTTTCCATCTTTATTGTTCATTTTAGGTAAAACTCAAAAGCATATTTGCCTGGGATTTCCCAGTTCTTTTCTAATAATTAAGGACTAACAAAATATACAATACCATTTGCTACATTAAGGTATATCCTTAAATAAAAATATGGGTAGTTTATTCTTTGTTTTGCTTAGCCTATAAGGTTTAAAGTGTGTGCGTCAGTCATCTGACAGACAAAATATCTGACTTGGAAGGCTTCAAAATATCAAGTTGGTGGCATTTAGACAATTACATCTCTAAATGTAAAACAATAGATTTATTTTTAAAACTTTAATTGAATCTTGTTTGACAAGTTTATTCTTGTTCTAAAGAGAAAGCAAAGATCCAAGGCTGGAGGCTCATGTCTTTGACCTTCAGTAACTACATGACATCTCCCTGATACTGCCTTCTTTCCTCCTCTATCTGCTTGGAATTTCCACCTTACTCTATTCTGACCTGTCATAGGCCAAAGTGACTTTATTCATTAACCAGCGGTAACAAAGCATATTCATAGCATACAGAGAGGAATCCCACACTACCTGCCCTTTTCTGTCTAAATAAAAAGGAATGCTTTAACTTTAACATAGTAAAAGTACATATAACAAAACAGGCATCAAGTACTCATTACAGTTACAATGTTTACATCAACTTTACCTTTTACCATAACTATGGAGAATTATAATTATATAATTATGACTATTTATTCTTCAATTTCATCAAAGACCACAGGAGGATATAATATTACCAAAGTTAACAGGAAGTGGATGTAAACAACTTCCAAAACTCTAGAATTGACAGAGACATCTCACTTCCTGGACAGTCATCCAAAGTTCTTCTGTAATGTTGGAGCATGCATCTTCAGCCTACAGGCCCACAGTGTGTGGCAGACTTTTCCATGAAGCAGTAAATCTGAAAGACTGTTTCACCTCTATTGAAAGTTTGTAAGCCACTTTCTTCTATATCCTGCAGATTGTCTGTCAGACTCATTCATGAAGCAGGAACCTCGAAGGAATGTCTCACCTTTAAGGCAAGCTCAACAGTCATTTTTCTGTGGGTCCTGCATGTCCAGTCAAATAGTTCAGGCAAGAACACTTTCTTGCCCAAATGGCTAACCAACTCCATAAGGTAGCTGTTTGATGTCCATCACCCTCTTGAAGTAGATTGGCACTGCCAGAAGCAGATGTGTCTGGTTGTCATGAAAAGCCCTAAGTTCTTAAAACATTTAAATGCCATATTCTGTTAGTCTTTGAAAGGTTAGAAGAATACATATTTATCTGAAATACATCTCTGTACATCTAGAAAATCTAACTAACTCTACTAAAAGCTTGACTTTTATAGATGATTTTCTATTAACCTGTATTTCTTCAGTGGCTACATGGCATCTCCCTGACTTTGCCTTATTTTTTCATATATATATATATATATATATATATATATATATATATATATATATATATATATGTGTGTGTGTGTGTGTGTGTGTGTGTGTGTGTGTGTATATGTATATATATATATTACATTTTTAAATGAGCTGCACAAACATAATACCTCAAGCAAGAGCAGAAATATACATATAACAAAACTGACCTTAAATTTGTATCAATGAGCCAAGGTCCATAGCAGTGCAATGTATTCATCTCTATATCATATCCCTTTTAAATGTAAACAAACATTTATAAACAATATTTGGGAATTGGGACATAGTTCTTTCCAAACTTCTTTCTGCTTTTTGTTGGGTGAAATAATTGGGGGGCTTATGGAGACCTTTCTGCGGGTCTTCGTCCATCAAACCATGTTAGTCTAGAACGAATCCACAGGTTCTCTTCCTTTGTGGAAACAAAAGCACAGCCTCTTTTCCAAAGCAACATATCCTTAGACCCAAAATTTGAAGTCAAGATATCTTTAAAATATATATGTTGGTTTAGCTTAGCAACTTCCAGAATCAAATATCTCTCTGTAGTCAAAAAAAATTCAAAGGAAACACAATAATATACATAATTCAGATTCTCTGTGTATATTCCAATTTTACATGGTTTACTTTCCTTTAATCTACAGCTGCACTTTTTTTTCTTCTCTTCCCCAAGCCTACAGAGATTTTTTTTAAAAGCTATGTCTCATTTAGGTATTTTTCATCTTAATCTGTCCTATTGTGTATCTGAAATTCTTTTCTGGCAAATAGCATTTGAAAATGATAAACAATATAGTCATGGCAGCCCTGGATGCTGGCTCTACCTTTCTTGGGCTTTCAATATAGTGGAGGTGGTTCACCTCTTGCTCTGGGACTGCTGGGTTGGAGTTGTCCTCATCACTTCAACTCTGGGTAGCACCATGCAGCATATACACCCCTTTTATATGAGTCAAAGCTAAATCTGAGATGCAGCATAGTGCATGGCCCTGAAATACCTCAATGTAGGACAGCAGGAATCTCCCATGCTCTTCTGCCTGTGCACTCTTAAAAGACCCTGCAACCTGCCCAGGCGAGGAGCCATGAGCCACCAGTATGGTCTCAGCCAATTTACTCCTAAACCCTTAGTGGTCACACATGCCCTGGGACCTGAAGTGAGTGGGCGCATCAGCCACATATGTTGGATGCTATTCTGTAATTGAAGATTGCTTGTTTGTACCTGTAACTGAAACACTGCTTGACCTATTAGCTTGGGCCTCTTATTAACTAACTCTTAGATGTTAAATTAATTTAAGATGAACGAGTTAATTAAAGATGAACGAGTTAGTTAATAAGAGGCCTAAGCTAATAGGCCAAGCAGTGTTTCAATTAATACAATTTCTTTATGATTATTTCAGGTCTGGACAGACAGAAACGAACAAACAATCGCTAACTACATCCAGGTATATTAAGACTACCATCACAACACTGCAATGGTTCAAACAATAACGGTTGCTTGCTTCTTATTCTTTCATCATAAAAACATGTTTTTATTGTATTTTGTTTTGTTCTGAGACATGATATCACAATGTAGAACAGGGTGGCATAGAGATCACTATGTTGCTCTGGTTGTCTTTGAATCTCAAAGACATTTTATCTACCAGATGACTTTAAAGTACATAGCATATACTTTAAACTCTATGGTAAAAAGGAAGCCAAGACAATCATTTATTTTATTTTAATTTTTATGACTGAGTCACATACTAGTCAAACAGGCCTTTTACTTGCCTTACCCTATTGAGTACTTAGGTCATATGTATGAGTCACCAAGTATGGACTGAAGAATTATAATGTCACTGGGTAGCAAATTCAATTTACATAATTGAAAATAGTGAAAACAATTTAGTATTTTTAATTGAATATCTCAAAGAATATGTTGTTGTTAATGGTATTCCCAATTCAATTGTAGTCTTCATAAAAATATAACAACTTATAATAATTATATATTATATACAAATAAATTTATTGATGGGCATTATTTTCAGAGTTTTCAAAACTAACAGCAAACTCAGCTGTAAAATTTTGTTCATAATTGTAAGCAAAACAAAGATTATTCTTTAGTGACAGTTCCCATGCAGGGTTCAAATAGAACAGCCATGTTAAGTGCAGTTTTAATATTTTCTAATTGGAACCATTATCGTGTCAGTGAAAGTAAACATTCTTGTAGTGGGCCTTTCTGAGCTGAAATAGGAGCATCCCTTCTGAGTTAAACAGGGTCTGATTACAGACACTCCTTGCTCTGCGGGTACTCATGGGGTTTGAGGGACTCTAGACTATGATTTCTGAGTTAATGTCACAGAGAAAGGAGAAAGTTTGAGTCATCACAATATGTGTTATAAAACACCTGCACCGAGTCTAGTATGCACGTATCAGACGTGTGTGTGTGTGTGTTTGCATATACTAAGCTGAGACTGGGCCCTCAGTCAAATCTCTCTTATCATTCATAAGAATCCAACTCCCTCACACATTTCATCAATCTTAGTCCCCTTGGAGACCCACAGAGCTCATTTACCACAAACTATGGGAGTTTTCATTTTCACACTGATGGGAGTCAAACACAGTTCCCATCTATTGCAATGTGATGCCAGGGTTAGAATGCTGGCTGCCAAGGTTCATTCTGGCTTGAATTTGATGTCCTATATACTGAAACCCTAGAAGCAGTGCACACAGGAGAGAAGGTCTTAGCCAAATGGAGAACAATCTACCTTCCACTTGGGTAGGTAGAGTCTCAAATTTTAATTTTGGGTTTCCTGTATTATTTAGAAAGTTAGCTGCAAACTGGTTTTGTCAGTTCTAATTCTTGGTTTAAATGAAGCAACTGTATTAAGTCAAGTTGATATATATGATATAGTATATATATTATATCACAGCATAGATGTGCTTATTAAGAGGAAGCATCATGGGAAGGTAGGCTTGAATAAATAGTATTTATTGACTATCTGCCAATCCACATACTATATGCCTATTTTCTTTTCGCAATCCCGTGAGACTCACTGAGAGAAGAGCTTACCTCCATTTATGAAAAGAAAATTTGAACGTCAGTGGGACCTGAAAGCAAAAGGCCAAATGGGGCTTTGCAACTCTGAACTCATATTATTTGTAGAAAAGAAATTTAAATATAAAGTTTGAAAGTTTTGTCATAAAAACTTCATTTTTCAAGTTTTGGTTTAAAAGGGAGGCATTACTGTGGCTTAGCCTTTTTGACTGAACATGTGATGAAGAATTCAGTAGTGAAGAATGCTTACACTTGTCCTGAAATAGCACTGGTATGTGAGTAGAAATGTTGGCTAGTAGGCATTGAGCTCTGCTTGTGTCAAAGACCCTCAGTGGCATCCCCACCTCTGGACAAAACACAGTATGATAATATACCCCTGTGATCCCAGGACATTGGTGATAAAGGTAGGAGAATCAGGAGTTCAGTGTCTTTGTTTCAGCAATTTTGAGGCCAGACAGGAACAACATTAAACACTACCTCAAAAACAAAACAAAACAAAAACAAAAATAAAAATACAAATCATCGGCCCCATACTTGAGCAGGCAGTCTTCTGGTATTTAGAAGATGTTTATTTAGGATTATCATTGTTGTAATCAAATACCATGACCAAAACAACTTCTAAATCACCATTCAGCCTTGAAAGAAGTCAGAACAGAAACTCCAGCTGAACAGGAACATGGAGGCAGGAGCTGATGCAGAAGCCGTGGAGGGGTGCTGCTTACTGGCTTGATCCTCTGCTTTCCTCAACATGTTTTCATTCTTTTAGAACCAAGGACCTACAGCTCCAGGCTAGGGCAACCTGCACTAAGCTGGGCCTTCCACCTTTAATCACTAATTAAGAAAATACCCTACAGGCCTGCTTACAGCCTCATCTTATGGAGGCATTTTCTGAATTATTTCCAGTCTTCAGATGATTTTAGCTTGTGCCAAGTATCATAAAACTCTCCAAAACAGAAGGTCTCATTTTCTTGTTTTTCTACACCCCCCTCTGGCTCTTACAATATTTTTCACCACATTTTCTGCAGGGCTCTTTGAGTCTAGAGGAAAGAGAATTTAAGGATACATGTCGTTGATGAGTTAATGTTTTAAGTTATCTCACTCTTTGTACATTTTCCAGCTGTGGGTCCTGTATGTTAACTACTAAAGGAAACTTCTGTCATGATGGTTGAACAAGGCACTGATCAATGACTATAGAAGAAGATCATTAGAAATTATTTTAGTTCTATGTTCCTTTAGCAGAACATTTTTGGTTTCCCACTAGATCTCTGTCATATCTTGGCTCAGGAACTTAGCCACCTGAGCAATGTTGGGCATGGGTACCATCTTTTGGAGTGTGCCTTAAACCCAATCACATATTAATTTGTTAGCCCCACGAGCTTTGTGCCACTACTGCACTAACGGATCTAGCAGGGAGGTCACCACTACAGATTCAAGGACTTGTAACAAGGTTGGTCTTTACTTTTTTTTTTTTTTTTATAGTGTGTACTGTATCTTATAGTACTTTTAACCATAGTCAGAAGGGGTGAAAGCTCTAGGCAGTCACCAGCTAGACTTTTCCATGTTCAGTGTGCTGTGCAATTGTGGACTTTGGCATTAAACATTGCCATCAGTTTGTATAGAGCAGCCACTAGCTTTGGAAATAAACTGGATTGTTTGGGGGTCCACATAGGGCCCTTTGGGCCAACTGCCTGAATAGATGCAAACAATTTCCAGAACTGGAAAGTGGGAAGATTCATTGTTGGAGGCTCTTTGTCTCACAATGCTTTGTAAGGATTTTTTTCTTTCTCTTCCCCCAAAAGCCCCGCATCCCTTCAGGTCCTTTGTGTATATACTATGGCTTCCAGATTTGTATTTTTATGGGATTTTTCTGTATGAGAATGTGTGTCTTTGAGTCTATATGTGTTTATTGAATGTTTTCTTTGGCCCATTTTCTTCTGTTTGTTTTGTCCTAGCATGTTCTGCTTTTTTAAAATCTTATTTTATTATTATCATCTTAGAGGACTGTTTGTCTCCTATTGAGAGAGAGAAACAAAGGGTATGGGTTTTGCTGATTGGAAAATTGGGGAGATTCTGGGGAGTACTGTGGAAAGGAAAAATGTTTACAATATTTTGTATCAAAATATATTTTCAATAAAAAATAGAAAACAAATAAAAGCGCAAATAATAAAAATAAATATTATAAAAGCACAAATTGTTACAGAGTGGAGAAATGTATTTTTTGAAATATAAAAAGTTGTAACACAGGATTTGAATTAAGGAATTACCATCGTCTGATGTTGGCTCTCTGTATATTAAGTGTGACAAAGATCCATAGTGTGATCTGATCTATACTCTGGAGAAGATACTGGAAAAAAAAAAACAGCAATAATTAGCATTTGAATATTTGAGCTACAATGATATTCTCAATAAATCTAAATTAGTAGTCTTCCTGAGTATATCTAGTGAAAAAATATGCTTTTTTGGGTAGATTGCAGGACACTAAAATAAGTTCCAGCTGAGGTAATAAACTAATACATGTTTTAAGAAAACCTTTTCATTTTTAGATATTCACTGTAAGCTGTGAAAGATGCTTTGCGATACTTACTCTAAGACTTTCCCATAGCCTCTGCAAAGGATAACAAATTGTGCAACCATGAATAATCCTTTTTGAAATGACAATGTGCATTTATCAAAAAATGATCATAATTGATCATATTTCCAAAGTGATTATTGTCATAACTTGAAAATAAACAGCAGTGCCATAAAACCGCTAGAGAAATATAGTAAAATATACTTTACAATTAGAAAATTCTCATGCGCTAGTTTAAGCTTGTTGCAAGCAAAGCAGAGGCTGGTAATGAAGTGTCTTTCCTTGTCTTCTTCAAAACTCCCTGTCTTGGGGCAACTGGTCCCTTAACTCAGTGACAAGAAAAAAGCAAGAATATAGAAACATTCTCCTTGAGATGAGGTGAGAGGGAAACTATATCCAGCTTTAGTTTCTATTGCTCCTAAATATAATGCAAATGTTCCTGAAAGAGGAAGATTAACCTATTGACTCCTTGATGAAGAAAATGTTTGCTTTGCCCTGCTCAAAAATTGATGGAAAATTCCAACAAGACTGTTTCAAGGCTCTCACAATCTTTTCCGCTGGATGGCTGTAAGTGCCTTATTGGATGGTATTAATATATTTGAAATCTCATCAGAGGGACAATCTTCTGCCATGGACATTTGATGGAGAGTTCCTGCTATTTGCCTCAAGCGTATTTCCTCAGTCTGTTTCCAATGCATTGGATGTACTCCATCTAATGATTCTACCTTATATTTACTTTCTTAATTGGCTTACTCTAGGTATATCTACTAGATGTGCTGATCACCTTATTTTATGATGTTTTCCCCTGTATCTCAAGTGTTTTGTGTCTACTACTTGCTTTTTACTATTCTCTTCTGCTTGCTGTATATTAAATAAACTCAATCAGAACAGAAAATACAGTCATGGTAAACCATTGTCCTGACTGTACAGAACATAAAGATACCATTGTAGACACTTAGGTATCATAATAACTTTGCAAACATTATGCAAAAAAGAAGAAAACACCTCTTGAAGATAAACATGATGCACATTTTCCAGACTTCTCTGTGCTAAGATAGAAAAAGAAACAGACCAGTTCATGTCTAAAACCTATGCTTGATGTTTCATACAAAGCACTGACAATTCCCAAAGATATGTTGTTGCTATGGGATAATGTCTTTGTATACTGTAAAGACTTCACACTCATATTACTTTAATAATAAGCTGATTGGGGTGTTGCCAGGCAGGAAGTGTAGGCAAGGCAACCAGAAGAGGAGAATTCTGGGAAGACAAAAGGAACACACTCAGTCAGCAGGCAAATTCAGAGGAAGCAAAATGAGAATGCCTTAATGGGAAAAGTTACCAAGCTACATGACTAAACATAAATAAGAATTACGGGTTAATTTAGGTTGTAAGAGTTAGGCAATATTAAGCCTAAGCTAATAGGCCAAATAGGTTATAATTAATATAAGTCTCTGCATCTTTCTTTGGAACTGAATGGCTGTGTGACTGGGCAGGCCAGAAAATTCTCTCTACATGTTGTCATGTGTCAGAGAACAATCAGCTGTTTTGCATAGTGCTGTGTGCACAGACCATAAGTTGAAACCTTTCCAGGCAGGTCCAGGGAAGAATCAGAGACCTGTTGGTTATCCATATTCCTCCTAGGCCTCTTATTCAAGAAAGGGGCTTTTCTTCTTTAATGTAATTAAGTATCATACAAGTAATTAATATCTACAGTCACAGCAGTGCCATCCAGACAGGAAGTTGTGGGAATTCTTAGAGTTTTAACTTGAAAAACTTGAAAATGGACAGAAGTGTCGTAGGTGCCATAGCAAACTCCTTGAAAAGAGGATTTCCTTTTCTGACAAGGACAGCACAGAGAAGGATTTAATTGAGAGGGAAGAATTAAAGACGTTACAGTAGCAAGAGCCAGATGCTACTCTGAGTGAAGAAAGGAATGCTTTCTTAAATACAATGTGGTGTAGTTGGGTACTGACCAAATCATATAACAAAAAATAATACCATGTGAAATACAGAGAATGGATGGATGATAAAACATCCACATTGTGCACATAGGTAAAACAAGAGTAGGTCTGAGTTATCAATTGAGATATTAATCTATAGAAACCAAGAGGGCAAATTGATCATATTCACAAGAATTTTCTCTATCATATCTTCCTTTTTATCTGGATAAACATAGATGACATGATTTAGTCAGTGCATTGACTAGTCAAGATGTAAGTTGTGGTTTATTATATAGTAATAGACTTGAATCTTTTCTTTCAATAAATGGAAAGAAAGAAAAGAAGAAAAGGAAAGAAAAGTCTTTCTCCAGCAATATCAGGGTAAAGATAACTTTCTTTCATTCATTCATTAATTAATTCACTCACTCATTCAACCTCTCCTTCTCTTTTCTCTTTTTCTGTCTTTTCTTCTTGGATTACCTTACTCCATTGCTCTGAATCCTTGTCATGTCCCTTTATACACATTAAGGGACTAAATGAATCCTAGAATGACAGTTTTCCACTCAGTACACCCATATTCAAGGATATTCCCACTCTCCATTTTCCAAAGACATAGTTATCTGTAGTTCAACTTAGGTAAACCTGTACTTACAAATATTTATAGATTTATCACCCAATTTTAAACACTTTTGGTTTATATTATAATAAAAATTACATCATTTCTCATTTTCTTTTTCCCCTCCAACCACTCCCATATTTCCCTTCTTGCTGTCTTTCAAATTCATCATTCTTTTTCATTAATTTTCAAAAAATAACATTTTATTTCATTATATAGCAATACATTAACACATATGTACATATATGTATACTCCTGAATATAACCATTTCTATTTTTATAGTGTTGATTCTACTTGTTCCCTTCAGAAATAACTGTTTAGTATTAGATAACCAATTGGTGTGTTTTTCTTGGAAAAGACTATTTCTCCCACTCACAGCATTCTTTAGTTCCTCTCTTGTCTACTATGCTCTCTGATTTTCGTTCTCTGAAGCATGCACCATCACTTAAATGTGTTTGCCTCTTCAGTTATATGTGGGTACAAAAAGGTACATGAACATTTTCTGTTTATTTCAGTATCCATATGTATCATAGTGTCTGCCACAAATACTGAGTTAATGAAAATTTGTGTGCATGCAATGTGAGCACATTAATTGTAACTACTGACATCTCTGTTACACACTCCCAATGAGTACATCTGAATCTGGATTAGTAGCATTATTCTTAAACTTAAACCTTCCATTTTAAGTTTTCAGCAATGTCTTTCTGAAAATACCACTGTATTTTTATTTTTTACAGGAATAAATTTAAATTTCTTGAAGAATATAAATGTACTTAATTCATGTATTCCCAGATAGACTCAATATCAAATCCTTCCTATCAGCAAAATATTAACTCTTTTGGTAAATAATATGATAGAGTTATAACTGTCAATTTTTGACCTATAAGAATTTTTCCGAAAATTTTCATATCTCCTGCTCATAGGGTTGAGTACTCAAGAATATTTTCTTATCCTACTCCCATGGTTGTAATGGAAATTCAAGTCGAACTTTGTTCTTACGTGTATGTGAGGCTGTTCTTAATAAATGCAGTTGTTATTTCTAAGCCAGTTGTTGTAATTATATTTTTGTTGGCTTTCTTCATTATATTTCTTCTCCAGATGGTCCACAATTTGGGTTTTGGCTTTTCTCCTGATATCAAGCTATAGGAATATTACACCATCTTCTTAAAAAACAAATCTCAATTGGTTTCTTGTTTGCCAATGGCCAGCACCTTAAAAGCCCTCATCACAGGACTCTTCATATCTCAGTGATTTTATTATGGATGAAAAGCCCAAGGGAGGCTGTGTTTTTC
The DNA here is from genome assembly GCF_982192425.1 of Myodes glareolus. Lineage (NCBI taxonomy): Eukaryota > Metazoa > Chordata > Mammalia > Rodentia > Cricetidae > Myodes > Myodes glareolus. The sequence continues at coordinate 31,020,329 of NC_142036.1, read as the reverse complement.
ATTTGAGTCTGAACAACATTCTGATTAAACTCTGATACCATGGATTAGATTTTGACATCGTTACTTCCATACAGAAAGGGGAAAAAGACATGAAAGGATTCTCTTCCAAAATTCTGCTGAACTGAAATTCAAGAATTACCTGACTCATGATTGCTCTGCCTATAAAGCAAGGCCTTTACTTTAAAAACAAGCAAGAATAATTATGTGTCATAGAAAGTTTTGAAGGATTTTTGTTCTTTTGAGTGTATATCTACATTTAAAGACTGTCTATGTCCATATTAATTTGTTAAACATGAAGTAGATCACTATATGTCTATCAATTCCTTTGATTTTCTTTTCTTAAAAGTAGGAAACAAATCAGTTCTCATCTTTTTTTCCATTCGGGCACAATGACTTATTTTTCTCTAAGTTGTATAGTAGTGTTTGATTTAATTTTTTTTTCTCTAAGTGCTGAGTATTATAATTATTAACTGTAGTGATAGGAGTGTACCTGAATTTGATATACTATGTTATTAACTACAGACACAAAATTACTTAATGTTTATATATAATTAGTGGAGTTTTCCAGGTGTGATTATCTTCCCAGCTCTCTTTTAAAGAAAGTGAATACTAAGAACCATAATCATATGTAAATTTAAAAACAGGTCAGTTAATTTAATATACTCCATGAAGAGAAATGTTAAAGGCTTATGTGCTACACTGGATAAGCATTTCAAATCATAATGCTTTAACCATGAATAGAAAATTGAAAAATAAAGATTTTTGCAGAGAAATAGAAAGAATGAAAAGAGAAGGAGGAGTAAGAATCTCTTACATGGTTTCCTGGGGAGTGGACAATGAAACCTATATATGAAGGATTTCTTGTCATTGTTAATACTATTCTGATACATTGTAATTTTGAAGCACAAGTAGTTGCCTTCATGGCTGGAAGCAACTTCCAGCCAATCGAAATATGTCTCTGAGACGTAACATGTTGACAGAGGTATCTTTCTGTTCCACCTGGTTCCCCAGCTGTTCCATGCCAAAGAAATACACAGAGGCCTACATTAATTATAAACTGGTTGGTCTATCTGTTATTCCTTTGCTGCGGTGCCTTTAAGAACTAACCACGCCCACCCCAGCGACTTCTGACCTCCTCGCTGCCATCTTAACTCTCTCTCTCTCTCTCTCTCTCTCTCTCTTTCTCTCTCTCACTCTCTGTCCTGTCTCTTGGTGTGTACACATGTGTCTCTATCTCTCTCTATGTTTTTCTTTACATCTCTCTGATTTCCTCTTTTAAGTAATAAATATCTCCCTCTTCTCTAAGTAATAAATGTTTAGTTTTATGTATAACCTTATGTCCATTTACTCTGCCGTCCATCGCATCCAGCCGCCTGACTCTGCCACTCACCCGGGGACCCTGCACTGCCCTGGCAGCAGCCTCTGCCTGGCTCGCAGGTCACCTGGGGCATCCCATCATCATAATATTTTTAAAGAACAATACTGTCAGCTCAGTTTTTTTTAACTAACTCTTGCATCTTAAAATAACCCTTAATTCTTGTCTGTGTTAGCCACATGGCTTGGCACCTTTTATCAGTGAGGTATTCTCATTTTGCTTCCTCTGCATCTGGGTAATGACTGCAGACTGAGATTTTCTTCTTCCCAGAATTTTCCTATTCTGGTTGCCCCACCTATACTTACTGCCTGCCCTGGCCAATCAGTGTTTTATTCAACAAGTACAAGAAACAAATCTTTACAGAGTATAAGACAATTTTCCCACAGTGCTTTCCCCTTTTTTTCTTTCCAAAATATTATCTCTGAATCTACTCCTTTGTTTAGCTTTTTTCCTGACCATTATCCATAACAATTTGTAACCAACACTCTAAATAAACACAAACATCCATAATCCATTATTTGGAAGTGTGGATATAGTTCTCTAGACTTCTTCCTGCTGATTGGGGGCAGTGATAATCTTATGGACACATAAGAAAATTTAGAATTGTGGTCAAGTCCTGACTGCAATATTCTGTGAAGTTTGATCATCTCAGCCAGCAGTCTTGAGGCTGTTCTGGATATAGAACTCAGAGGAAACTCCAATAGAGGTCCTCTGAAATGTTGGATCATATGGGTCATTCACTCCTATTGGAGATTTTTCAGGGGGGGGTCTTCCTTGATCAAACTTGATTTTCCTTAGTCCAGAATAAACCAACAGCCTCTCATTTCCAGTAGAAACAAAAGCAAAATCTCTTCTCCAAAGTAACATATCTTTTGACTTAAATTTTAAAATCAAAGCATTTTCAAAATATGTATGTTGGATTAATCCAGTAGCATTTATAATCAAATGTCTTTTAGCAGCTATTGCTCCTTTCTCAGCATTCAAAGTGTTCACAGACAACATAATAACATATAGTAAAAGATTCTTTGTGAAAGATTCTCACCCAATTGGGCGCAGGCCCAAGAGGGAGAAGCCCCATGACTTGTTTTCCAGAAATACCGTAAAAGATGTTGACATCAACCACAAACTCTGTCTGTCCTAGTTCTGGCACCAGATGTTTCCTGACTGGTGGGTGGCACAAGGTACTGTGCCATTAAGGTGCAAGCGACAACTGAGGATGTCTTGCAAGTTTTGTACTTTTCCACTGCTGATTGCCATCTATCTAGGGCATGTGCTAAAAGCAGTTGCAAGCAGGCTTTTTTAGTTGGGGTCTTATTTGAATTAGGGTCTCACACTTTGTGTAGTTTCCATCATTATGTGGCTTAAATTTTTAAATTTAAAAGATTTTTAAATCTATTTCTTTTATTTTTATTTTTAACTATTTTTTGAGGCAGCATTTCTCTGTGTATCTTTTGCTGTCTGAAACCCACTCTGTAGACCAGGCTATCCTTGAACTCACAGAGATCTGCTTGCCTCTGCCTAGCAAGTATGCAAGTACTGGGATTAAAGGTGTGTGCCACCACACCCAACTTCTCTCTCTCTTTTTAATTTTTAAGGGCTTTATCTTTTTTTTTTCTTTCCCAAGTCTACATATTTTTTAAACACACTCTAAACTGTTTAGAGTTTTTTTTTTCATCTGAATCTATTTTTATTGTATCTCTCTTTTTCTAACCACATGTGTCTTTAATTTGCTAAGTGATATGGGTAGTATTAAAGCTGTGGTTTGATGGCTGCATCCTCCCCATTGCTTAGATTTCTGAGAGTTTAGACTCATGGTAGAGGTACTGGTGAGAACCATGTTTATTGTCACAACTCTATGGAGTTTCAAGGTCCCTGCCACCATCAAGAAACATGCTGTCAGCTATTCATAAACACCATTTAAGTGTTTTGTGGTGGGGCCTCTTGGCTGTAAGGTTTTTGCAACTAAAGCTGAGTCAAGAATCCTCTCTTAAATGAGACATGCTTGCCTCTGGCAAACAGAGCCCAGTTGAGAAAATGCTACTACCAAGAAAAGATGCTTAACTCTCTTCTTTTGTGTCTAGAATTACTGATCAGGCTCTTTCAGGTTTTATGTGGATGTTGTTGTTGATGTTGGTCACCATTTGTTTACAGAGGTTTCGGTTCCACTAGACCCCACAGCCACTTAGTCCCAAAGAAACACACAGAGGTCTACATTAATTATAAACTGGTTAGCCTATTAGTTCAGGCTTCTTATTAACTCTTACATCTTAAGTTAGCCTTAATTCTTGGTACCTTTTATCAGTGAGGCATACTCATCTTGCTTCCTCTGTTTTTGGATGACAACTGTAGACTGAGCCTTTCCTCTTCCCAGAATTCTTCTGTTCTTTTCACCCCACCTCTATTTCCTGCCTGTCACTTCCTGGCTACTGGGCAATTAGCATTTCATTAAAACAATACAAATGATAGGGTGCAAGACCATTGTCACACAGTAGTAACATGTGTTGATGGCTGTATCATTTTGTGTAATAGACTCTACTGGTGGCTATGACAAAAAAATTGAAGAAGTGTCCTGTCTACAAGACTGCACCCTACTGCTGCCCAAATGTCTGCTTCATTTAATGAGCTACTAATCAATAATTATGTGGGACAAATTGTTTAAAAATTAATATAAAAAGGAATAAATAACATAATTCTAAATGATTATACATTTTACATGTTTAAAATATTAAATAGATAAGCAGTGGTTTTGTACCTTAAAGACACCCAAAGAAACAAACAAACAAACAAACAAAAATTTAACTATTCACACTGCATCAAGATTAATTAAATTAAGGTCTCTATTCTGGTAATGGTATCTCGGTATCACATTTAAAAAAAAATTTCCAGGTATTTGCACCAGATATCCATTTTTGACAGTTTCTGAACTAAATCAGAACCAATAAACAGATGAAACATGATCCAAAAGAATGGTGGGTAGACTCATCCATCTCCATAGTTTCTTTTTCTGATTCTTCTTTCAGAAATCATACATTTTCTGAGGTGACCTGACAATGTATATAGAATTGGAATAGTCTAATGCAAGAACCACAGAAGTAAAATATTTGCATGGTAGCAAAGGAAGAGATTCATAAATATAGAAGCATGGTGTGTGAGGATAGTAAGTGGGAAAAGATGTCTGACAGATGTAATAAAAATTAGATCCATGTAAGGTAATGAAGGAGAGAGATCTGCTGCACTCGACAGCTAGGCAGTTGCTACTGATTTTAGTGACTGATGTTTGCTGGAGTTGTAGAGGGAGAAGCCAATTAAAGGTTGAAATTGAAGAATGATTTAATGGAATGCAGTAAAGTCTGTCTATTCAGGAGTTTGCATGTGAAATATAGGATGACAGAGATGTAACTGGGAGAAAATATGGGATTAAAAATAGATTGTTTTGTTATTCATTAGCTTTTATTTCAGAATTGGAGGACGTAGATGCCTAAATAAAATGAAAGAAAAGCAAGAAACAGAACTGCGCAAGAACCTACGTATATGAAGAAAGCAGTGGAACGAACGACTCAATAAACAGTCTGTAAAAAGCTTAAGACAGCTGGGGTAGCTTCGACAGCCAGCTGCGTTATTTGGTCATGGACTACATCAAGCTAGCAGTTATATGAATTTGTAATAACAATATTAATGGCAGATATAACTGAGCAAGCCTCCAGGCCTAAGCAATGTGACTCATTTTCTACATTATCTATAACTGGGAGATCATCATTCAAGTACAATAACTTACTTAACTTATAGTTTGAAAATAGCATCGCAGTCCTATAAATGAATCAACTAAGGGGGAGAGACAGCACATAGTTGAAGTGGGATTTAAACCCTGGTCAGACTAGATCTAAAATCTCTGTTTTACCAACTAATCCAGGCCACTATCCATATTGTTTATACTTAAATATATGTGTCATCTTGATAAAAATGCCTTTCTGTTATAGGAAGTAAAATTAATTGTCTAATGCATCTGCTTTCATATCTTGAGAGTAAAGTATAATGCTAAATGTCCCTTGGCACAATCAGTTTGTATGTTGTGTTACACCCCCCAAATATGAAAGAATTTGCTGCATTTTGTTCTGAGCTTTCCATATTATTAGTTCTTGTAGAGAACATCAAGACTGGCCATTTGGGATGGTTTTCTAACAAAGGATGCTATTAGTTTAAAGATTTTTAAAAAAGCAATGAATTACTTTTATAGCTTCCTGTGTAAAACAATCTGTATTTTAAGTGGTGCTTTTTAAACATCACAGCAGCCTCTTTGCTAACAATTTGGAAGTGGAAAGGGAGGGACTTTAAATATATGGCTCACATCGTTAAGGAAATTGGTCTCTGACTCAGGCAGATCATACACAGCCGAATGAATGGCCTTCCTTTGAATAGACAAGTATGCCTTTAGGGAAGCTTGCAGGGCCAAGTACATTCTTTCTCAGAAATACAGAAATACTCAGGATATATAAACTTAATTTAAATATTGGTTATTTTAATTGAGTAGCACGAGCTGCTCATGCTACTACTGGGTCCAAAGCCATGATGAGGTATGGCTGGTCACACATACATATTATGATGCTGGCTCACTGGCATAATTTCTGCGGCCACACTTTAAATTCCATTCTAGAAGGTATTCCTTGACTTCAAAAGAATCAAGCTTGCCTGGAAAGATATTTTTCAGCTGTGGTTATTTTTTTTCCTTGAATCAACAGGTTCGTATTCCTGTGTATCACCTTGATATTTTAAACTAAACAGACAGAAGTTTTGTCTGCACTACCTTCATGTGACATTTATTTAAACAATATTGACACTTTTGTTCTTGTATTGATTTATTTAACAAAGTACTTGATGTCTAGTCTGTGGTAGACTTTTATCATGCATTGCTGAAACAGACTAAATCCTCCTCTGCAAATGCTACATTCTCATTGCAGATAAGCTGTAAATAAGGAATAATAAGAGTGTATGTTACAGTAAAAATTATTGTTAGTTTAGCAACACACAAGAGGTGAAAATAAAGCATAATGACCCCGAGGTGCTACGTTTTGTTGTGGAAGGCCTTCTTCACAAATATGACATTTAGAATGAAACCCGAAATCAAGGGTTAAATAGACAGGACAATTTCCAGCATTGCGTGATAGAAAAGTTGGGAGAATTGCGTGCTTAATGAAATTAGGCAATATGTTTCCTGATATTCTGGAGGAAGGATGAAGGAAGTTTGTTGCAAAATAGTAATCAATATTTACTGAAGATAGACTAATATGCTGAAGATTTTCATTTTACTCCTTGCCAGAAATTTCTTATATTGGTATTATATTTATTTTATATATAAGAAAAATGAAGGTCAGTTTAAGTAAGTAGATTAACCAAGGTAATATCTTAAGGGATTAAGTGCTTGGAAATGACAATTTCTTCCCATCACCAGCTTTGTTTAAGTATCATCTGCTGAGACTTAGTTCCCCAATACAAGCTTGCTTTAAAGACATACTCGCAAGTACCTGGGTTTTCTTAGCTTATTACACTGGACATTTTGAAGGTATGAAATGATAGCCTTGGTTCCAGATCAAATCGATATCTGTGTGAATACCCAAGAGAATGCATTGATCTTCTATGGTCAATAATTAATACTCTGTTTTCATTCATATTCAAAACTAATGGAAAGATGTGTGTAAGAATGAGATAAATGACAATGTAAGTATCATCTTTACTTCCTAAACAGTTGAATTACAGAATTTTGGTTTAGATTTGTTTTTCACATGACTTTGCTGATACACCCCTTCAGAGTTTCACAGATTTCTCCCGTTAATTCCATACTGAGAAGGATAACACTAGACCACAGCTATGTGGAAGCAAAATCTCAATTGCATCCTCTTTGAAAAGATGCGACTACAGGAGAGAAACAGCGTTTAATTGAGATCTTTTGCTCTTCCCAAGACACGGTGATCGAGAAAGTAGAACTTTCCAAGGGAACTGGGGCAGCAGACTCTGGCTGGGAGAATTCTTCAGAAAGAAGTTCCTCCAGGGGAAGAAAGACATTCTTTTCTTTTAAGGATCACAGAGTATAACTGAGATATTATCTTCTATATTATTCTCCATTACTGGGCATTGCATAGTTCTTGCTGACGCACTGCAGTACTGGCTAGAGGCCTCAGCAGGACAAACTTGTTTGGTTCATTTTATAGGTTGCTATGGTACTTCTCGAAAGTTATCTATCCTCCCGGTCTGATCTTTTTGAAAGCGGTGACGAAAACCTTGGCTCAAAAAATAAATAAATAAAAGATGAAAGAAAAATTTGGTAGCACAGTTTACTTAATTATCGCATGTCCATATTCCTTAGGAAATTTAATTATCTAGTAAACATGGCTTAATACTGGTTCTATGCTGATTATTTTCTAATATGATGAGTGGAATTATGTGATGCCATTTGAGTAGAGAAGATTGGGGATTTTATGGCAGAACAAATCAAATAAAGGGTATTGACCTTCCTTGAGGAAGAGTTTGTTTCTATTTAAAGAGTCTGTCTTACTACCATCTCAAAACAAAGAGTTTAAGATATGAAAGGATAGTCATATCAGCATCAAGGGTCATTTTCCATAGAGGAGTTCATTAGTTTTTGGGCTTCCCTGTGATATAAAATGCTACTTCAATGTCATTAAAGTCTATTTGCCATAAATTACTATGCTTATGCAGAGGTAAACATCCTTTGTGATCTCTGATTTTCAAATTAAAGGAAAGAGAGAGTGGTAAAGAATGTTTGCCACTATGGAGACTATAGAGGCACCTTTGCAAAGACATCCTATGCGGTATTGTTTTGTTTTAACAGGAATCAATCAACTGTATTATTCAGGGTTCTCTAGAGGAACACAAACAACATTGCATGATACTGTCTGAGTAGTCCAAAAATGCTTGTCTGACACCAGAGAAATTGAAAATTTGGAAGTTCTTAGTCTACAGGGCTGGATGTCTCAGTGTTCCTTACCTGGTGCTGGAGGTTCATTGGATTCTTGGAGAGCTGCTAGTATTCACTCAATACGTAAGATGCTGATTCTAATATCTGTGAATGAGGGCAGGGATGGCAGTCTCTGAACATATAAACTTTCCAGAAAGAGTAAAGGCAAGGAAACAAAAGGTAAAGTTTCTGTCTTCCATCTTCCAATGTCTCAGTAACATTGGCAAGTGCTTCCCACATGAGGAGTGGTTCCTTTCACTTCAAACAACCTGTTTGAAAAAACAGTCCCCTCTCATATTTCTAATTAGCTTGTCTTTTAGTTGATTCCAGATCTAGTTAAGATGACAGCCAATACTAGCCATTGCAGTGACAAATGAATACATGGGACAAAATACTCTATACGAGCCTTTCTGGTAATGTAAATTCTGAGGATTCATTCAATCAGCTCCTTTTAGCTTATTTAGGTGCACTTTACATAGAATGCTACAGAAATTTCTTTAGCATTTGTATACTATTGCCTTACTAAGGAAGCTCAGCCTGTATACAGAAGGCAAAGAATGACATGGCTCTTACAAAAACACATGTTCAGTATTGAATTTTAAATCATTGCTAAAAGTATGAATTCATTTCCCTCAGCTAATAGCCTCACAGCTTCATCAAACCCTTTATTGAAATTAAAATGTCAGGAGAACTCTGAGATGTTCACGCTGAAAGTTTATTTCTATTAAGAACCGCTCAATAGTCGTGTTTCCCAAGGATTATTGCTGAAACTTCATGGTTCATAAAAATGAAGGGAGGATTTAAGAATTAAAATAATTCCTCACCACCTAAAATGTGCTTTCCACCCAAGTCCAGCTATATGTAGATTAATTAGTCTCTATAGTTTCCATGGCCATGCAGCTTTTAATTTAAAAAGTATGTGAGGGTTATTATGAAATTTAAATGTGATTTTGAGTGAAACAACTAGTGACTCTGAAATTGCACAAATTTTAAAATGTTCTGCTTGTTTGGAAGAGGAAACAAGCTGTGCTCTTTCCCTAGGACTTTTATAATTTTAAGGGTTGTATTATGGCCATTAATACCTATGTAAAAATAATTTTGAAGAACCTTAGAGAAAAAAGGGGGCAGCAAAATATTTCAAATAATAAAAGCACTTGTCATTATAGAGGACCTGATTTCATTTGGTTTGATTCCTAGGACCCACAATTATGGTGGAAAGAGATGGCCAATGCCTCAAGTTCTTCTCTGACTACCATACACAATGTAACATGCATGATCCCATCCACATACAAGTACATACATAATAAGTGAATTAAATACATGTAAAAAATTAAAAATCTCATAGATACATAAATACATGTATTGTCTAGGACAATAATTTGATTAACTAGGTATTTGGAAGTATTAATAACATCATACCACATTGAAATTAGCCATTTTTGATAGGCTTTCATTCAGTACCTTGCTAACTTTTATCTGCTGTTAATTCTGATATATATATATATATATATATATATATATATATATATATATATATATACCAGCAAGAATTGTACATGAAATCTGACTATAGTATCTTAAACATAAATTCTCATTGCCCACCTTTCCACCTTTCTTGGGCACTTCAAAACTCATTAATTCTTCCTCTCCATGTATTTTTGTAAAGCATTTGATTTCTGTGAACTTTTGGTCATTCAGAAACCATAATGCTTTTTCTGATTTTCAGTTTTCCTCTTTTTCTCCTGGAGAAAACTGTTTGTGTTTTAATTCTCTAGCTCATTTATCTTCAACTCTTCTTTGGTTCTTCTTCTTTGGTCGTGGAAAGATTTGTTTCTGATGACAGATGTCTATAAATGTTGGTCCAATGCAGTTTGCTGGTGAATGAGATTGACCTGGCTCCTAGGAAGTTGTTAGGGTCAGAAAGATATTTCACTTCAATATGTCCACATATATATTTAATCATTGATTCACTATATTATTACAGCTTACAAAATCACAGACACTCAAGGCATTTAAATTAATGAAGTTTACATATTTACTTCTGATTTTTAAAAGTATATACTTAACATACATTGTAAGAAAGATAATTGAGGCATACTCACTAAATCAAACAGATTAACTCTGAGTAGAGTAGAAAAACTGGTTGTTGTTTTCAGAGTAAGATAATAAGTGGCGAGCCCTAACCTTCAACAATTTCACTTGATGTAATTTCAGGATTGCTTGCTATGGACTTCTGTTAAACAAAGCAAAGAAATATAACTTAAATATTCCTACTATCAATACTATATAATGAGGAAGTCCACAGGTTGCTTCTTACATGGTGATGGTTTGAGAGCCAATGATGGAAAAGCAACCCTTTTATGCCTTAGATCCCCAGCTCCATGATGATAAAGAACTAGAGCACGAAATTACCATTTTTAACTGAAGGCAGTGTCTTTACTATCAGTGAAAAGAGAAGATATAAAAATGAAGATCGACTGCAATTTACGACTCTTTTTTTTCCAATATCTGTGGGGGGGGCTTAAAGGGTCGTGTGGTTACAGGTATAGACTGCATGCATGTGTGGGTCAGACAACTACCTTGGTTTCATTTGTCTTGGAGTTTTATCCATCCTGTTTTTAGAGGAAGATTTTTCTCATTGAATCCATAACTCACTATTTACGCTAGAATTGTTTGTCTGCAAGCCACAGAGATCTTTACAAAGATACACAGCTTTGTCTGACTTTCTACACAAATGCTCTGATTGAAGCCAAGTTCTCAGGATTGTACAGAAATTTCTATTCCCCTTGGTCAAGAATAGAACAACTACCAGAATTTAAAGTCAAATGTGAAGCAAACATTAATTAAATACTGGCCAGGTTGATGGTCAGTGGTCAGGTCCATCTTTGGGTTTTCCAGAAAATGTCCACAAGTCATGCCTTGCAGGCAATTCAAAGAGCAGCCATACAAGGCCACCATATTTTCTCAGTTCCAATCAGAGGCTATCATACGTTCTGAACTGTTTCCTTCCTCTGTACCTCCTGGACACATCTGATCAAGGTTGAGCATACATGCTGACATCTTTCTTGCCCATATCTGCTGCCTAAATGTGGTCAAACCATGTGGGGAAGGTGGAGGCGGTCAAACAAGCTTGCTTATGGGAGTGAAAACACAAAGAGCCTTCATCATTTAACTCAGGGACTCACAAGAGCACTTTAGCTGCTGGGTAGTCTTTTAAGGCCCATTTTCTTAGAAGGTCTTTGTGCAATACTCTGAGTGTGTGGAGGAACAGTGGTATTTGTCAAAATAACAGACACTTTCTTCTAGAAACATACCATGACATGATGTATCTGTCTCTAGTACAGAGCAGGGACTAACACACTTCTGGTTCTAAATAACATTTGTAAAGATGTTATTCACTGTCATAACGATGGTGAATCTGTCATAGTAACCATAGAAGCATTACTTGAGTTCTTTGACCTCTGATGGAATGTTTGTTATTTTGGTAGGACATATTTGATTCATCTGTTTAATGGAATTTTATAACCATAAACTTTATAATATGGAACTAAATGAAAAATTTTGTAGGAACTTAATGACACTGATAAGATACTCATTAATAAAGGGTTATAAGGATATTTCAGATCATCCTATAAGATATAATTTGTAGAAAGACGTGGGCTTTAAAATCTAGCAAAGAAAAAGGAGAATCAACTTTGTCACCTTCCCATGACCATGATTATTATTTCTTACCCGTGGATCTATTGATTCAGTAGAACAGGTGATAGAACAAGACACATGCCCCTTTATTTATTGCTTCATTATACTTATGCATCAACAGATCTGTAAAGCAAGAGGGAATTGAGCAAACATGGTAGCATTAGTGTAGTAGTACTAAGAAAAACAGCGTATATCTTTTTAGTTTTGTAAAAGAAGTATGTCTAAGAGACTCACCCTCTCAATATAACATTTTTATATACTTTAAACTGAGAAGAAAAACAATTAAGCAGGAACCAGCACTGCTCAGAACTCTAAGCTAGTTAGTTGAAGGTGACCATTTTATAGGTGCATTTTATTCTCATTCTTTTCTTGGGTGGACCAGGGACGTATTTCAGTGCAGTGCTGGCATTTAGCTGTAGTTACAATGAATTGCAGCCATGATTGCAATTGTTTTGTGATGCCTGTGGTGTCATTACCAAGACGCGATTACCAATTGCTATATGAAATTAGTTATGCATGAAATGAATGGGAAGCATAAATACGAGAAGGGAGAGTCTGAGCACAGACTTCATCCTCATTGTCTTCCAGATCCACTGATGCTTATGCATAATGTGCTCATAAAACTTTAATTTATTTCAGAGTCAGAGGACTAGAAGGGATCTTTAAAGGTCATCTAGGACAACCCCCAGTTTCCAGGCCCTTGAGCAAACCTGAAATGATAACTGATGAACCTTTCTCTCAGGAAGAAATTAAAAACCTTTTATTGACTCTACTTTGAAATGAGTCAAGTTGTGATAGTAAGAATTTCTACAAAGTAATATTGCACAATCTTTATTAGGCAATGAGTACAATATAGTTTTATATGTATTGTGCATCAAATTAATGTACAGATATAGTCAAATTTCTTTTAAGTGTTTTAATGTCAGAACATTTTACTGTGGTGAAACTTTAGGTATGTAATTCTGATTGTATGGGATCCCTCATTTTAAAGAATGTCATATTCCAAAAACGTAATTTCCCAATAAATTGTAGGTTTTATTTTTTTAATCTTCTTTGTGTATATGCTGTATGGCTGTATATATATGTGTGAGAAAGAACATGTTCATGCGCATGGATGTATAACCAGGGGTATATTCTGGGCACCTTCCTAATCCCCTTTTTTTATCATAAATTTGAGACAAGGTCTCTTACTGAAGCTGGACCTTGCTGATACAAGAATCATTGGCAATAAGATACAGAAATTCTGTCTTCATTCCCCCCTACTAGGACTACAGGTACACTAGTTCAACCCATTTTTTTTAATTAAGAAAAAAATAAGAATTTCATATAGTGTTTTTTTTTATCATACCCAGACTCCTAGATTGATTGCCCCCTTCTTTAGACACCTACATCCTTGTCCTCAATTTTTTTGTGTCACTTCTCAACTCAAATTTATGCTGCCCATATATTATTGAATGTGTGACCTTTTTCTGGAGAATGGTTACTTGACCTAGGACTATTATTTTAAAGAAAACTGCCCCTGCCTCCCTGAAGTCATTGGTTGGTAACGGAATTTGGTCTGAATTGAGCTTGCCCAGGTTTTGCCATAGTGTCCCAACTGCTGAGAATTTCCATGTATATGTTTCCCTACTGTGTACAACAGACACTATTTCTTGTATCCATGTACTGCATCTGAGGCTTTACAGTCTTTCCACCCCTTTTTATGCAATGACTTCCTGAGTCTTGGCAGGTGACAGTATGACATAAATGTTCCATTGACAGCTAACCATTCCATTGTCCTTTATTTTCTACATGCTGGCTAGCTGTTAGTGTATGGGTCAATAGCCATCTATGTCAGGTAGAAGTTTCTCTGAGGAGGCTTGAGAAATGCACTGATCTGTAAGCATAACAATAAGTCATTAGAAATTAGTGTAATTATTATTTAGCAGAATAATAGCAGTGGTTTTTCCCAAGGGCTTATGACCTTTCTAGCCACAGGTTCATCAGTCAATAACGGTGTCATGTGGGGGCTTTTTATTTTGGAGTAGCACTTAAATTCAATCAGAATGTGGTAAGTTGTTTCTATGAGGTTCATGCCATTATTGTACCAGTGGAAATGTCTGACTAGGTCAGTCCTTATTGTAGCTCACATGATTCACAGCTGGATAAGACTGACAATTACTTTTCTTTTAAAGTAATGTACTCAGAGGTACTGCAGTACCTTTCAACAATACAAAAGCTAGCCAAAATGATGCTTCCAGGTACCAACTCTATTTCTTAAAATTCTATAACCCAACTATGTGTTGTCTTTAGCATTAGAGTCTTCCCTTAAGTTTTCATAAGGTAACTAACAGAATTGGGAAGGGTATGCAATTTGAAAAGAATATTCGATGCTTGGGGACCTATTTAACTTCACTGTTTCTCTGGTCAACAATTCTAGAAAAGGCAACCCATTCTTGACACTGGGCTTCACCTAAATTAGGCCTTATCCAACCCTAATTTAACACTTCATCCTTCACTATTCCTTTTAAAACAACTATAGTGCTATATTCTACTTTTGTCCTTAAAAATCCATCCTTTGCCATGGTTTCTAGTTTTTTTTCTAGTATCTATATGATTTCCAAATTTAAAACATCCTTATCTGTGAATTTAAATCTGGCACTCATGTATGAGAAAGAAAATGTGATTTTTACCTGCTTGGTCTGGGTTATCTCACCAAGAATGGTAGTTTCCAGCTCTGTCTAATTACTTGTGAATTTCATATTTTTAAAAATTGAATAAAATCTCATTGTGAAAGTATAGGAAATTTTCATTATCTACTTATTAGTTGATAGAAATATAAGCCATTTCCATTTTATGACTATTGTGAATAAGGCATAAACATGCCTGGATTAGCAGGTGTGTCTAAAGTTGAATGTAGAATCTTTGAGTATCAATTGGTATGGCTGGAGCAGAGTAGATCAATTTCCAGCTTTTTGAGGAAGCTTTCCATTGATTTCTATGTAGGTGTATTGACTGGCATTTTCTTTCTTCCTTTCTTCCTTTCTTTCTTTTTGTGTAAGTACTAGAAGAGATCTTAAAGTATGATAATCTCATTCTATCATGCTTTCTTGGCAATCTCTTTACTGACTGAACCCTCTCTAGAGCCCCTAAACTGTGGTTTAAATGCTGTAATGGGACACACTGCACACACAAACATACACACACACACAGAAAGAAACACACATACACACACACATGCACACGAACACACAGATCAATGACATTTTCTGAAAAGGAAAGGAAGTTAAAAACCCTCTTAATATTAATTTTATACTGAATAAAATGCATCAAAAATTTTCAAATTATAATATCAACACTATATTTGTCAGTATTACAAAGATTTCTTAAAGATATTTTGATAACTCATAGTTAAAAATAGTTTCTATTTCCATGCTAAAATCTTTATCATCTTCTTCTATGTTAGGGAATACTTTTTTATTGTTTTTGCAAAGTTCTAGATGTGCTTAATGCTTCAGGGTAATAGAAGGGTATTGCATACTTCATCAACAAAAACATAAGAAGTAACTGAGAAGTGAAGAGGTATCTGAAAACAATAGCAACGTGGATGATATGCTTTGGGGCCAAGGCCTACAATGTCATTCAGTGATGTCTGCTATCTCCCAAGAAGTTTGAAGTGTGATGGAGCAAGTGTTGGCCTGTTGACCTAATAGCTTCCTTTTGTGCTTCAGCAATGGTGTTTGATTTGGTATGTTTCTCTCCATTAAAAAAATAAAAAAAATAAAAAACAATTTTATTGGTTGTGAATTTTACATTGTGCATCCCATCCCACTTAGCCTCTCTCCATCCTTGCAATCCTCCAAAGAAAACAAAAGGTAAAAATAATAAAAGTAAAAATGAAAAAAGAATCTCATTGTGGAAGCTGTAGTGGGTGTATCACAGTGTACCACACATTGTACATTTTCATTTAAACAGCTTTACTTAAAATATTTTTTTGCAATGGCTCTTTGGTTTGATTTTAAGCCTCTGGCTTCTGCTACACTATCAATGTTGGACTCTCACCTGACTCCTCTCAGATATCCCATTGTGGCCCTGTGTCTTGGAGATCCTGCAGCTTTGGTTATATAGGACCTAACCCTTCACATCTCCCAGCAGTTCTTAGATGGTATATATGCTGGCATGACCAACATAAAGCCCTGGATGGTAGTTAAGTTGGTCAGACCACCTGCTCTCCTATACCCATGCCATCAAGGCCAGCTCTCCCACATGACTCAGATGAGGGATGGGTATAGCTTTCTTGCCTGCAGCAACTGGGAAGGAACAGGAGCTGCTCTCCAGAGTGCTACAGCCTGTGAGGAGCAGGGCAAGGTCCTGTGCCCCACCCAGGTAAGGGTTAGGACCAGTTCTCCTGCATCTACACAGGTGAGGGGCCAATTCTTACGTATGCTGTATGTGATGATGGGCCAGGCTAACTCTCCAATGCTTACACTCTCTGGCTGGATCTCCCCCACTGCTCATGCAAAGGACAGGGCCCGCTGTTCTGTACTGAAATCCTCAGACAGGCTCATCTGCACCCATGCCACCCGGGGCAGCTCTACTGTGCTGCCTAGCTGAGGCGTGGTACCACTCTTCCAAGTGTTGCAGCCAGCAGCGAATGGTGTCAAATTACAGATCAAAAGCAATTACTGTTTATGGGAAAGGTTGACTCCGGCAAGGATCAAAAATCAACGTAATAAGTATTGTTAGGGAAACAGGAGAGGATCTGGAGTTGTAAGGAAGCTGGAACATATAACTCTGGCTGGCTTCACCATCATAATCACATCCTTATCATCAGCTGCAGCATCATGAACACCATCATGAACATTACTATTTTGCTCTGCCATTTGGCAAGATCCTGAATTTTGTTTAAATAAAACTGCCAACTATAGTCACTGGGTAAGCAATATGCTTCTAGAATGTGACAATTTGTAGGACCATCTTCCTGTCCGCTGCCATGACTAGAGTCTTTGCACTTTATGTAGAAGGCATGTTCTTAATTTGGCTTGATTTTTATCTTACATGGTAAGTGAATAACCCACAGACTCCTCACCTGAGAAAGTTCTTTCTTCAATTTCTCTATGTTTATTGACCATCTATAACTTTCTTGGTCTGGCTTTGCTACCAGGATCAATTTCTTTCAGAGCTGAGTGCTGACTTCTCATTGCCCAAAGTGCATATAATATTTTAGGTATCTTGTAATAAAATTACAAGAGAGCTTCCATATATGTGTCATTTCAAGACCTGTGAGGGGTCCTAGGTTTGCTGATGCCCACAAGACAGGGTATGCTGGAGAGAAATGCCCCAGGTTCCAGAACCCGCCTGTATCACCAGCAACAGAGGAAGAGGAAGTATCTTTCCTCCCCAGGAGTCATTTGGCCTAACTCTAATTAATACTTCACCTAATCTTCTAGTAATACCACTAATTGCTCACAAACTGGCAATCTAATCAACACTCTGCTAACAGGCAAAGTTTTTTTTTTCTTTCCACTCCTTTTGTGCTCTGACACAGTACGAACTTAGGCAAGTATGTCCCAATTGCTTTGTTTCCATGTAATTTAACAGCACGACATTATTTTCTCATAAGAGGTGCTTTGAATTTTTACTGCTAATGAATAAATTAACTAAAAAAGGTTAATCTGCCTACATGTTTATGAAACATTATGCAAATCACTCTCCGAAAGGTTTAATGGTAATTGAAAGCAATTGAAAACCATGGTACATTTCCCCCAATTTTCATTTATTTTTTAAAGTATACAGATTACACAGATTTTTACATTTTACAGATATGTATATAGAGGAGGTTTTGAAAGACTCTGCTATCGTCCCTCATGCTTAAGTAAAGCATTGGAAACAATTGCTGCCTCCACGTTTTCTCAGGAATGGATTGGACTATGGTAATTAATTTCAAAGCAAAGCTCTGAAACAAGTCAGTGTGATTAATATTACTACAGATAGAAGCAAAGGGGTAATTTTGTTTAGACTCTCATTGAAAAGCTTTGACAATGGTTTCTGCATTGATTTCAAACTCTATGCACACTGTGACATGGTATTCAGGTTAGAGTTGCTTTACATGAATGGCCCAGGTGCTGACACAAAAATCATTAATCACTAACAGTTCATTTGAGCATCACTTTAGAGGAAACTTTTGCCTCTTCTAAGACTATTTCACCCTCCCCTTTTCTTGTCTGCTAGAATGAGAGTGGCTGATTCACAAGACTCTAGGGCATGTAGTGTGTGCATGCCTCTCTCTCTCTCTCTCTCTCTCTCTCTCTCTCTCTCTCTCCCTGTGTGTGTGTGTGTGTGTGAGTGTGTGTGTGTGTGTGTGTGTGCATGCCTGTAGGTGCACGTGCATGCACATATGTGTTTGTGTGTGTATGTGTGTGTGTGTGTGTGTGTGTGTGTGTGAAGAGTGAACTGGAGAATAATGGAGGGACATTAACGGGATTGATTCTGTATTAAAAACAAACCAATTAATCAATTGTTAAATTTGAATCTGAAAGGCTACTCTTGTGAATACCAGAAGGACTAAATAAACGGCTAGTGAGCCCTGTCCCAGTTCATTCCATTACACTTATTTGTTTATATGTGTATTTGCTTGCAAAAGTGAGCTACAGTGTGCACAAAGCTTTCACAACACGCCAGAATTGGTTTTCTCCTACCACCATGTGGGTTTCTGGTATTGAGTGTTGAGCTAAAGCTCTCAGGACTGGTGGCAAGACATTTATCCACGGAGCAATTTTAGGAAGTAACAATTCTATTCAATTTCTTTAGATCAATGAGTGCTTATGTGTGTTCACCAAGTGGGATTTTTGTGCCTGCAGAAGCCATAAGAGGGCATCTGAGGTCCTGGAACTGGAGTTATTGATGGTTGTGTGCTACCGTCTGAATTCTGAGAACCAAACATGAATCCTTTGGAAAAGCAACAAATACTCAACTGTTGCGCCTTATATCTGTCCAGAATCATTTTCAATAGCTTTAAAAAATACTCTGTGTAAAATTGTAGTTTTCAGACTTCTTCTTGGCCTCAGAAATTGTTGTATTCTTAAACATTATTGAGTTCCTTAATGAAATTTTGACCACATGAATTATTCACAGTAATATGTTATAAATAATGAACAATAGTCTCTTCAGAGGGAAAATATTTGTGTTTGCTGCTTTCTGTGATACAAATATGTTTTTATTATTATTATTTATTTTTGGTTTGTTATTTTACTATTGCTGACTTCATTCTCCTAGGTCCAGTTCAGCAAAGGAAAGCTCTAAAGACATTCATTCCTAGTGAATGCCTCTGCTCGGCAGCTCATGATGTTTCAGTAACTGTTGATACTGTAAAATCAAAAAGTAACAAAATCTAAAGATTTATTTACTTATTCACTTATTCATAACATGAAACCAGGGTCTATATAATATCAGATGCTTTTTGCAAAATGAAATACTGAAGGCATTTATAAAAGACAAAATTTTGATAAGTCTGTGAAAAAAATTAAAAGCCTAGGCTTCTACTTTAAAGTTCAGTCATTGTTTTTTTAAAGAAGTCATTTCATGACATTGCCAGTTACAGGAAAACTGTGAAGTTAAGTTATTAGCATGCATTTTACCATTGGTCTTTTTGCATGGTGCAATGTCAGTTTTAAGTACATTGTATTCACATATTAAATGCTTCTCTAGAATAATTGGAGTTAAATAATATGTGCCCATAGCTTCTTGTGTGTATGTGTGTGCGTGTATGTGTGTGTTTCTGGCTAAAACAGTAAAGATAGCACATAAAGATAGTACATAAGTAAATCACTCACATGGTTCTATTCGAATTCTCAAAGCATACAAAATTACCAACCCTATCTTTTCCTAACTGATTTTTGGAAAGTGACTGAAAGGAAATAGAACCCTAGGTGGACCTTCCTCATTTTCCTCCCGTGTTGTTTTATAAATTGTGTTTGCTTAACAGAGGGAAGTAATACAGCTGGCAAAGGAGTTGGTGAGATTCTTTTACTATTAAAAATTGACTGTGGCAAACCAAATCATATACTAAGAGACATGTTTGTTATGTGGAGATTTAATATTAGTGTCTTTCATTTATTTGAATAGGCCTTTGGACAGACACGGTTTTATCACACCATGCATTGCACAATGGAAAACCCGGGCACACTAAATTATGTTCTCACACACTTCCTCATTATTAAGATAAAGAATATTGACTAGTATCATCTCCAGAATAATGAGAAGCTGACAAGCTGACTGGGACAGAGGCAAGTTTTCAAAACTTCTTTTGATTTTACCTTAAATGCCGATTATCTCAGGGAGAATAGTTTTATTTATGTTGTTTTTACAGGAGAAGTAAGAGTTCAATTATTTTCTGGACAACGGCATCTTAGTCACCTGAATCAGCATTCCTTGAAAAGTACCTTTCAGGAAGTTTTGATATGCCATGGTTTTACAGAGGTGAGTTTTGCTTGGTGGTTCCAATTACTGCATTCCCATACTTCCCCAGCTTACTTTTGTAATCTAGTAGAGTCTGCAAGTGGTATAATCACATTTTTTTTTTGGCCAGAGTATAAAATTGTCATACACTAAAGGGTCTGATATTCACAGTATTTTCAATTATTAGCATCAAATATGATTTAAAGTGAATCTTTGCTGGAGACCTGCTTTGGCAGGAGGTTTAGGGCACAAAGAGGATGTGTGGAGTCAGCAGCAGAGACAGGGAGGAGATGGACACTCTTTGAAGGTGAATCAGGTTGGCTGCCTGCAGCCTTTAATTGAGAAGAGATTACACCTTTTATACTGTATAGCTGCACATGAGATTAAATGAGAGACAAGGGACATATAAACTGGGGTGTGCCTTGAGATCAGGAGTTGGGGAAGCTAGCACTGACCTGGACAATAGACATCAGTCCTACGTTAATATAAGGGTCACAAGTTCCTCTTGGTAGAGATCAGAAGAATAACTGCATTATCAAGCAGAATCTTTCCTCAGTCTCCCAAAGGATTTGAGACCGTTATCCAAATGCCTGACCCTAAGAAAAGGACTTCTGGGAAGCAGACAATATATTACAGTTTCTTAGTCTTACTACATGAGCCTATTCCATTCATAATGCTCTCAAAATGGAATGTCCTGATGTCTTGCTCTTTTGCCATTACACCAGACCAATCTGATTTCTCTGGATTTATTAACTGAATTCTTTAACCCCAGTTTCTGGATCTGAACCATAGGTACTTTATTACTGAGATCAGGTGTGTCTAGTAATTCTCTAACATTCTCGTTCTCAGTATAATTAGGAGTACAATGGAATTCCTGGCTCTGTGGTGGTGGGAATTTTTTTTCCAGGATAATTACTTGGTTAAGAGAGGCTACCATTGTACACATTTTTATCATTTTACCAAAGCCCACACAAAGTTTCACACAAGTGGAAAGGGCATTGATAGTGAGAATCATTAAAAATGAAAGTAAAAAGGTGCTGGAGAAGTGCAGCCTGCAATGTTGAAACACTGGAACCTTGTCAACCAGCAGTGGTTACCATGCAGTCCATGCCAAATCTTATATTTGATTTTAGCTTAATTTCTTATAGGACACAGTGGTTACCCACAAACTTTTTGTCTTAAGGTATCTGCTGTTTGATCTATCATACTTTCTGAGTCTCCAGTGTAAATGTTGCTAGTATTAAGAATTCACATTGACATTAAAAATCCTCTACAAGATTTTTGAGAATTCAGGCATCACACATCAGAAACCGTGGACAGGAACAGACGGCAATAGGAGTCTCAAAGATTCCTCCTGATAAAATACTCCCACACTTTTGTTTCAGTCTCTGAACTTCACTTTTTTTATGATGTGGGGGCAGTCACACATGTTTTTCCCACTGCGAGTGGCTGACTTTAAGGACAGAAAGTCATCTAGACTTCTGAGATGTGAGATTTTAATGACACTCATGTTTGTCTTCATTTCTTTAAAATCATTGAGGGTTTTGTATGGCTTATACTAATAGTACACTTATTTGACCATTAATCCTGGCCCACACCCAAAATTTGTCACTATTATTACTACACAGAATGACTTTTTAGTATTCATCTGTTTAGTTCATGGTAGTAACAGCTGATGTTTCAATAAAACCCTGGGGTTTTTCTCTTTTTATGTTAGAATTTTCCTGAATGCTGGCATCAATATCAAAAGGAAAAAAAAAGTAGCATAACAACCAGTTTAATGAAAGCCCTTGAACAATTTTTATTCCTAAAATGAGAGAAAACATCCTTGGAAATCCTGTTATGACAAGTACAAAACTTTTCAGATCTGAAGGACACCCCACTGTGAACACAGTTGAGTAAGAAAGTTGCCCTTCAAGAAGTTAACATTTCACAATACAGGCAAACATCTATCTCCATTCTAGTTTTCTAAAAATGAAAATAAGACAAAGCCCTGCTGCTCTGCAAAACGTACACACACACACACACACACACACACACACACACACACACACTGCTACCTCACTTGGCTTTCCTCTAAGTTCTGTTTATGTGCTCTTTAGAGAGGACACATCTGGAAAAAATTTATTCGCAGGTAGTTGTTCATGAGTAACAGCCTTTTATTTTTTTAGTAAGAACACTCCACTTGCTTCATTTTGCACAAGTACTGAATTTAAACACTTGGAAATACGCAGTGAGCGTGTAAGATGAGAACTATAAGTATAAAGGCAGAACGATGAGGAGAGCAACAACATTAAACTTGCAATCCCTGGCAGGCCAGCTGCAGTTCACATTGCCAGGTCTCATGATGATTCAGTTGCGTTATTATAAATGTTTCTCCAATCTCATAATACAACACTGACTTCCGAAGTCTTCTGAAGTGGCAAATACTCTCCGTGCTTGCAAGTCTCTCCTGCCACAGTTTAGAGGGCCTTAATATTATTGCAGTCAATAGATAAAAAAAAAGTTTAAGATTTCATTGAATCTGAAATGTTCGCAGTGACAAGATAGTTAAATGTTTTGTGATCCCAAAAATGTATCAATTAAATTATACTGCAATACCATTTTCAGTATTTTTATTTGCCTTTAAACAATTTTCTATTTGGTTTTCTTTTATCAGAGAAATACATGCATAAATGCTTATGATTTTTCAAAGAAAGTCTTCAGTTTGCACTACTGGAGCGCTAAGTAGCTGAAAATTATTTTAGTGAAATATTTGTTCTTGTCCTTGGGGTATTTTGGAAATCTCTAATAACATTCTACAAATTGTTATAATATACTATTAAAATCTTACTAAGATGGACCAACAAGACGATTCAATTTAATAAATATTACCAAGCTTAAGGTTTGTTTTCCGTCCCTAGGACCTACCTTGTGGAAGGGGAGAAGTTACTGCTTCTATTGTCCTCTGTCTTTCCACTCCTATGGTGCTACTAGCATGATCATAGATGGGCAGAAAAAAAATATGACATGGCATGCATATTGAACCTCTTAAACTTCAACTCAGAAATTAAGGCATCAGCTTTGTATGTGATGTTTTTGTGGATTTTGAAATGAACTTTGAGCTACTCTTAGTGATGGGCTCACAGGTAGCTTATGAGAAAGAGAAAGAGTGTCTATACTCATGACTTTCTGTTTAGTAGTAACTGTGGTAGCCAGTTAAGAATTCTTGGGTAAGTAAAATTGTTGGTGGATACTTATAGTCTTCATTTTCAGGGACTCAAGGCTAATGAATCACCACAAGATTGAGGCCAGCCAGGTACAGGTAGCAAGTCCAGAACCATATAGCAGTATCCTGATATAAATGACAAATAAATAAATAATTTATAAATAATTTTGCTATGAGCATTATCTTGATACGAAGAGACTACACAATTCTGAAAAGTCATATCCACAAGCATTTCTTTTAAGAGTTCCACATGATATTTTCCATTCTCACAACTTGAAGCGTATTGTTGCTATCTCAGTACTTTGAATTTGTAGTGTCTCAGAGTGCAGATTTCCTCAGGCCTTCGTTGAGCATGAACAATGTCATGAAATAATCTTTTCTCTGAGGAGAAAAATCAGAGATTACAAGGACATGCAGAGATAGCTTAGACTTTATTTTGCAGTTCTTAGCAAGTTCCTGGGTCTCACAGTAGCGCTCATAGTAACGGCTGTTTTCTCCTTCTGAACAGCCAAATGGTGAAGAATTAGAATGGCTGCCCCTTAAAATTAAGTCAGATTTCTAAATAAGAGCCTGAGATAGAAAGCACAAGGACATTCTAGGCTAGGAATCAAAAGATTCAGGATAGAGTCAGCATGCAAAACAATTTTCATGTTTCATTACCGAGCAGTGTGCTATTAAACCATACTCTCTAACACGCTGTTTGTATTCACATATGTAACACATACCAATATTTATTACATATGATTTGGATCATTTTAGCAGTATATTTAAAAGAATTTAGCATAGGTTTAATATTAATAATTATGTAAATTAATAAAAATTAATATTAATGTAAACAGCATTTACATCCTTTAGCATTCATTGTAACTAGTTCAATAGCCAATGAGAAGGACTGTAATCTGAGACTGGAGAAATGGCTCAGAGAGTTAAGTGCATGCTGCACATAAATGAGAACTTAAGTTTGGGTCTCTTGTACTAATGTAAAAGTGATATAACACCACCGTCAGGATGAAAAGTGACAGATAGATGCGGAGGAATGTCTTGTCAGCCGATGTAGCTGAAACAATGTGCTGCTTTGTGTTCGGTGACAGACTGTCCTAGCAAATATAAGAAGGGGAATGGCAGAGGAGAACACTCAGTGTTGACCTCTGCACCCCTTAGGCATACGCATAAACAAGGACACCTGTACATCAGAAGAAAGCTGCCTTTGTATTTCACAGGACTACAAACTGAAAGCAAGTAAGGAATGGATAATGATGTTAGTAATCTCAAGTCAATCGATGTCAATGCTGCCGGTTTCAATGGATTGGCTAGATGGCGGTATTGTCTGAACATGTCAGGAACATTTATTCTTGACAACCAAAATTGTGATTTTCACTCTAAATTGAAATACAGTCTTCAAATAATTCATGAAACTGTGTTAAATTCTTCATTTAGCTCTAAATAAATGCTTTATAAATCAGCCCCCCCAGAAGTTGCACATTTATGATAAAACAAACAAACAAAAATACCTTATGTTATTATTTTTCCAAGGCTTAATTCTTTCACAGAAAAAAAAAACACTGAAAAGTTTTTGTTGATTTTCCAATAAGCCTTTGCAGTTCTCAAGGCATGGTGGTCCACAAATCCACACCACTTTTTCTGGATTTACTTTCCCTAAATAGATTGGACTGAGAATAGCCCTGTGATGTCAGCAGCCTGAGTGGATTCATGTCTAACAGCAAAATAAGCTCTTTGAAATAACAGAAGTTTCATTTAAACAAGAAAAAATGCAAATTTCCCATATCTCTTTGCTTCAGTTTCTTTCTCTAACACATAAAAGCGTGAGCCAATTTGAATGTTTAGCTTCCCTCCAAATTTGACTTCTTCCATGCCAAGAGATCCCCAAGGGAGCCTATCACCTGGTATAATGGGAACCTTGGCAGATCTTTGTTGCAGTACAACAATGTTTTTCTCAATTATCTGCTTTTCCTTGTGTTTTTTGGACACATTTCAGATGGTCTTAACCATTAAGTTGCAGTAAGTGAATATCTTTCAGAAAGTTAAAGTAACTTTAAAATTATCCTTCTACAGCTATTAAATAGCTTCTCAATAGCTCCTACTGTCAATATAGACAAAATTACTGGTTATTTAATATGAATTATGCTATGTGGAAACAGAACTGAAAAGAATTACTTGATAGAAATATGCTAGTTAAAACAAACAATTGGATTTTCCATTCTGTATGTCTTCAGTTAGCAGTGGAACAAGTTTGACATAGTTTTGAAGGGCAGGACAAAATGTACAATTTAAGGAAATGACTTTCCAGAGGTTTATGGAATGATAGTGAATAATGCTAATGTTAATGTGAAAAATGGGTGTTTTTTTGCTAATGTGTTTTTTAATATTGATAATTTGATAATTTTCTATGTTGTCTATTTAATCTTACCACTACAACTTTCTTATCCTCTCTCTATTCATTGTGTGTGTGTGTATGTGTGTGTGTGAGTGTGTGTGTGTGTGTCTGTGTGTGTGTGTGTGTGTGTGTGTGCTTATACTTTTAAAGAAAGGGTCTCATATAGATAGGCTAACCTCAAACTTACTATGCAGCTAAAGATATCTTTGAATTTCTCATCAGTCAGTGCTGGCAGTATACACATGTACCACCATGCCAGGTTATTCTGCATATCTTTTAAATACTTTTTAAGATTCACTAACTTTATTGCATACCCATAAACTATCAGGCAATATAAATTTAGAAAGAAAGAGGGGTACTACACAAAGTAATTTAAATCTTGTGTAACAAACAATTAAGAGAAAATACATACAAGAATATGAAGTAATAGAGGAATAAACACTGGAATTGAAAGTCTGGGTACAAAGAATGATTTGTTAAATATTTCAACTTATTTTGTCCACTTTCACAAACAGTAACTAATCTTCAAATTCTCAATGTTCTCTGAGAACTCTTCTTGGATATAAACATGACATAAAAGGCTTGAATTTTATCCTACCTCCCTCCCCCCGCATCCCCGGCCACCAAGCTTTCCCCGTTCCTCCCCTACTCCCTTCTCTCTAGCCCTCTCCCCCTCCATCGACCCTCCCACCCCCCCATGCACCCGAGGTTACCTGGGACTCTTGTCTATTTCCTACCTCCTGGTGGATAGCTAAATAATCTTCATCAGGTTCATCTTCTTATTTAGCTTCTCTAGGATCACGAATAATAGGCTCAAAGACCTTTAATTATGGTTAGAATCCACTTATGAGTGAATACATACCGTGTTCCTCTTTTTGGGTCTGGCTTACCTCACTCAGTAAAGCGTTTTCTATTTCCATCCATTTGCATGCAAAATTCAAGATGTCATTGTTTTTAACCGCCGAGTAAAACTCTAATGTATGTATGTTCCACACCTTTTTTAACCATTCTTCTATTGAGGGGCACCTAGGTTGTTTCCATGTTCTGGCTATTACAAATAGTGCAGCTATGAACATAGTTGAACAAATGCTTTTGTAGTATGTTAGGGAATCTTTAGGGTATATTCCCAAGAGTGGTATTGCTGGGTCCTGAGGGAGGTTGACTCCCAGTTTCCTGAGAAACCGCCACACTGATTTCCACAGTGGCTGCACGAGTTTGCATTCCCACCAACAATGGATGAGTGTTCCCCTCACCCCACATCCTCTCCAGCATAGGCTATCATTGGTGTTTTTGAGTTTGGCTATTCTGACAGGTGTAAGATGGTATCTCAAAGTGGTTTTGATTTGCATTTCTCTGATCGCTAAGGAGGTTGAGCATGTCCTCAAGTGTCTTCTGGCCATTCGAAGTTCATCTGTTGTGAATTCTCTGTTAAGTTCAGTACCCCATTTTTTAATTGGGTTAATTAGAGTTTTAGTGCCTAGTTTCTTGAGTTCTTTGTATATTTTGGAGATCAGACCTTTGTCTGATGAGGGGTTGGTGAAGATCTTCTCCCAGTCAGAAGGCAGCCTTTTTGTCCTACTGACAGTGTCCTTTGCTTTACAAAAGCTTCCCAGTTTCAGTAGATCCCATTTATTCATTGTTTCTCTTATTGTCTGTGCTGCTGGGGTCCTACTTAGGAAGAGGCCTCCTGTGCCTAATTCTTGTAGACTACTTCCCACTTTCTCTTCTATCAGGTTCAAAGTGGACGGATTAATGTTGATGTCTTTAATCCATTTGGACTTGATTTTTGTGCATGGTGATAGATATGGATCTACTTTCATTTTTTTACAGGTTGACATCCAGTTATGCCAGCACCATTTGTTAAAGATGCTTTCCTTCTTCCATTGTATACCTTTAGCTCCCTTGTCGAAAATTAGGTGTTCATAAGTTTGTGGGTTAATATCTGGGTCTTCTATTCGATTCTATAGGTCGACTTCTCTGTTCTTATGCCAATACCAAGCTGTTTTCAATACTGTAGCTCTATAATAGAGTTTGAAGTCAGGGATGGTAATGCCTCCAGAAGTTCTTTTATTGTATAAGATTGTTTTGGCTATCCTGGGTTTTTTGTTTTGCCATATAAACTTGATTGTTGTTCTCTCAAGGTCTGTGAAGAAGTTTGATGGGATTTTGATGGGGATTGCATTGAATCTATAGATTGCTTTTGGTAGAATTGCCATTTTTACTATGTTGATTCTCCCAATCCAAGAGCAGGGGAGGCCTTTCCATTTTCTGGTATCCTCCTCAATTTCTTTCTTCAAAGACTTAAAGTTTTTGTCAAATAGGTCTTTCACTTCCTTGGTTAGAGTAACCCCAAGATATTTTATGCTATTTGTGGCTATCATGAAAGGTGATGCTTCTCTGATTTCCCTCTCTGCTTCTTTATCCTTTGTGTATAGGAGGGCCACTGATTTTTTGGAGTTGATCTTGTATCCTGCCACGTTACTAAAGGTGTTTATCAGCTGTAGGAGTTCTTTGGTAGAGTTTTTGGGGTCGCTTATGTACACTATCATATCGTCAGCAAATAACGAAAGTTTAACTTCATCCTTTCCAATTCGAATCCCCGTGATCCCCTTATGTTGTCTTATTGCTATTGCTAGAACTTCAAGCACTATATTGAAGAGGTATGGAGAGAGTGGACAGCCTTGTCGCGTTCCTGATTTTAGTGGAAAGGCTTTGAGTTTCTCTCCATTCAATTTGATGTTAGCTGTCGGCTTGCTGTATATTGCTTTTATTATATTTAGGTATGATCCTTGTATCCCCAGTCTCTCCAACACCTTTATCATAAATGGGTGTTGAATTTTGTCAAATGCTTTTTCAGCATCTAGTGAGATGATCATATGGTTTTTTTCTTTCAGTTTATTTATATGATGGATTACATTGATAGATTTGCGTATGTTGAACCAGCCCTGCATCTCTGGAATGAAGCCGACTTGATCATAATGGATAATTTTTCTAATGTGCTCTTGGATTCGGTTTGCCAGTATTTTATTGAGAATTTTCGCGTCGATGTTCATGAGTGAGATTAGCCTGTAATTCTCTTTCTTGGTTGTGTCTTTGTGTGGTTTTGGTATTAGGGTAACTGTAGCTTCATAAAAGGAGTTAGGCAGTGACTCTTCTGTTTCTATATTGTGGAATACGTTAAGGAGTATAGGTATTAGCTCTTCCTGGAAGTTCTGGTAGAATTCTGCATTGAAACCATCTGGTCCTGGGCTTTTTTTGGTAGGGAGATTTTTGATAACAGCTTCTAACTCTTCGCGACTAACAGGTCTATTTAGATTGTTCACCTGTTCTTGGTTCAACTTTGGTATATGGTATTTATCTAAAAAAATGTCCATTTCTTTTACATTTTCCAACTTTGTGGCATATAAACTTTCATAGTAAGATCTAATGATTCTCTGAATTTCCTCTGTGTCTGTGGTTATGTCCCCCTTTTCATTTCTGATCTTATTAATTTGCATGTTCTCTCTCTGCCGTTTGATTAACTTGGATAGGGGTTTGTCAATCTTGTTGATTTTCTCCAAGAACCAGCTTTTTGATTCATTGATTCTTTGGATTGTTTTCTATGTTTCTATTTTGTTGATTTCAGCCCTCAGTTTGATTATTTCCAGTCTTCTAGACCTCCTGGGTGAATCAGCTTCTTTTTTTTCTAGATCTTTCAAGTGTGCTGTTAAGTCTCCAATGTGTGCTTTCTCCGTTTTCTTTAATTGGGCACTTAGTGCTATGAACTTTCCTCTTAGCACTGCTTTCATAGTGTCCCATAGGTTTGAGTATGTTGTGTCTTTGTTTTCATTAAATTCAAGGAAGAGATTAATTTCTTTCTTTATTTCTTCCTTGACCCAGGGGTGATTTAGTAGTTGACTGTTCAGTTTCCATGAGTTTGTTGGCTTCCTGGGGGGAGCATTGTTGTTGAATTCTAATTTTAGTCCATGGTGATCTGACAAGACACAGGTAGTTACTAATATTTTTCTGTATCTGTGGAAGTTTTCTTTGTTACCGAGTATGTGGTCAATTTTCGAGAAGGTTCCATGAGCTGCAGAGAAAAAGGTATATTCTTTCCTATTTGGGTGGAGTGTTCTATAGATGTCTGTTAAGTCCATTTGATTCAATACCTCCAATACGTCTCTCAATTCTCTGTTTGGTTTCTGTCTGATTGACCTGTCCATTGGTGAGAGAGGAGTGTTGAAGTCTCCTACTATTAGTGTGTGTGGTTTGATGACCGCCTTCAGTTCTAGAAGAGTTTCTTTTACATATGTGGGTGCCTTTATATTAGGAGCATAGATATTCAGGATTGAGACTTCCTCCTGATGAATTGTTCCAGTTATGAGTATGAAATGTCCATCTCCATTTCTTCTGATTGATTTTAGTTTGAAGTCAATTTTGTTAGATATTAGAATGGCCACGCCCGCTTGTTTCTTAGGTCCATTTGCTTGGAAAACCTTTTCCCAACCCTTTACTCTGAGTAAGTGTCTGTCTTTGTGGTTGAGGTGTGTTTCTGGTAAACAGCAGAATGTTGGATCCTGTTTTCGTATCCAATCTCTAAGTCTGTGCCTCTTTATAGGTGAATTGAGTCCATTGATATTAAGTGATATTAATGACCAGTGGTTGTTGACTCCGGTCATTTTTTTTTTTTAAGTAGTAGAGTGTATGTGTTTTTCTTCTTTGATTTGTGCTTGTGAATGGTCGCTAGATGTTCGAGTTATTGTAGATCGTGTTGGGAATGTTGGATTCCTTCGGTAGTGATTTTCCTTCTAATATTCTCTGTAAGTCTGGATTAGTAGCTACGTATTGTTTAAATTTGTTTTTATCCTGGAATATTTTGTTTTCTCCGTTGATAGTGAACAATAGCTTGGCTGGGTATAGTAGTCTGGGTTTGCATCCATGGTCTCTTAGTTTCTGCAGTACCTCTATCCAGGATCTTCTGGCTTTCATGGTTTCCATAGAGAAATCCGGTGTAAGCCTGATAGGTTTACCTTTATAAGTTACTTGACCTTTTTCATTTGCAGCTCTTAAAATTTTTTCTTTAATATTTATGTTTTGTGTTTTGATTATTATATGGCGCGGGGATGTTTTTTTCTGATCCAATCTATTCGGTGTTCTGTATGCTTCTTGAACCTTCATAGGAATATCGTTCTTTAGGTTGGGAAAGTTTTCTTCTATAATTTTGTTGAATATATTTTCTGGGCCTTCGATCTGCAGTTCTTCTCCTTCTTCAATCCCTATTATTCTTAGATTTGGTTTTTTTATTGTGTCCCAGATTTCCTGAATGTTTTGTGAAGAGAATTTGTTGGATTTGCCGTTTTCTCTGACCAGAGCATTTATTTTCTCTATGGTATCTTCAGAATCTGAGATTCGTTCTTCTATCTCTTGTATTCTATTGGTTATGCTTGATTCTGTAGTCTCCGCTCATTTACCTAGGTTTTCCATATCCAGCCGGTTCTCGTTTTGTGTTTTTTTCATTGCCTCCATTTCAGTTTTCAATTCTGGGACTGTTTCCTTTACTTGTTTGATTGTTTTTTCTTGGTTTCTCAGGGTATCACTCACGGATTTACTTATTTCTTCAAACTTTTTGTTATATTTCTCATCCATTTCTATACTCATTTCTTCAAACTTTTTGTTATACTTCTCGACCAGTTCCTTAAGGGAGTTATTCATATCCTGTTTAAGGGACTCTATTGCTTTCATAATGGCACTTTTTCCCACTTCATCTGGGTTAGAGTGTTCAAATCCTTCTGTTGTAGGGTCATTGGGATCTGATATTTTCATGTTGTTTTTCAGATTGTTGGAGGAGGTCTTGCCTTGGCGTCTGCCCATCTCTTCGATCAAATGCTCTCTATTGGAACTTCTGGTATCGGGTCAGGTTCCCTTGTTGGGCAGGGAGTTCACTGATAGAATGCCTACCTTTCCCCAAGCAGGGTATTGAACCACAGGCACTGCCTCTTTCCGGGATGCCCCTATAGAGCAGGCCCAGTGTGCAAGGCAGCTGAGCTGGGGAAATTTTATGGGCTCAGTGGGATGGGAGAAATATAGAAATTTGTACCTGGATGGAAGCTGGGATGGCAGGTGGGAGAGCCTAGCAGGGTGGAAACAGCACTGCAGGCTGACCTGGGAGTCTATGGGGTCGGGGAGAGTCCTAGCTCCCCCTTGCCGGGCCCCTGTCGTGGGCCCGAATCAACTCACCACTCCAAAGGCCCTCTGGATGGAAGCTGGGATGGCTGGCGGGGAAGCTAGCAGGGTGGTGCCAGCAGAGCAGGCTGACCTGGGAGTCTATGGGGTCGGGGAGAGTCCTAGCTTCCCCTCGCAGGGCCCCTGTTGAGGGCCGAATCAACTCACCACTCCGAAGGCCCTCTGGATGGAAGCTGGGATGGCTGGCGGGGAAGCTAGCAGGGTGGAGCCAGCAGAGCAGGCTGACCTGGGAGTCTATGGGGTCGAGGAGAGTCCTAGCTCCCCGTCGCTGGGCCCGTGGGGACCCGAATCAACTCACCACTCTGAAGGCCCTCTGGATAGAAGCTGGGATGGCTGGCGGGGAAGCTAGCAGGGTGGAGCCAGCAGAGCAGGCTGACCTGGGAGTCTATGAGGTCGGGGAGAGTCCTAGCTTCCCCTCGCCGGGCCCGCGGGGAACCGATTCAACTCACCACTCCGAAGGCCCTCTGGATGGAAGCTGGGATGGCTGGCGGGGAAGCTAGCAGGGTCTTGAATTTTAAAATTCCTAGTGAATTATTATGCCTGGGTAAAGGGAGGAAAATGGAAATTTTTAAATTTAGAAATAAATTTTGTATTTGTTCAAAAATATAGTTAAATTCTAAAAAAGAAATGTAAACATTAAACACCTTACGAATTATTCAAGCTTATAGAATTATCAGCATTAAAAATGTGTGTTTTGATAAAGAATGCTAAGTAGAGATAGGCTGATATGTTTGAGAAATAGACAGCTGAGCAGTGGTGTCTCACAGAGGTCAAGTGACTTGTCTGTCAGGAAGTGGGTAGTCATTAGACTATGAGCCAAGCCATAGTCTTATATTTGTCATTATAAGCATATCCTTTCTCTTGGTTGCCTTCCTAATTACATTCTGGATAAGAGACTCAATAGGATATCAGGAAATTGAAGCTAATAATTAAAACAAAACAACAACAAAAAATCACCTGCAAATCATTCTATTCCATATGTAAATGTTACTTCATTTCACATGAAATATTTTATCCATATAAATTCCAAAGTAGCTTTCTGAGTACCTTAATACATATTATGAATATTTCAAAATACAAGTATGAGATTTAGATAAGTGTTAAAAATCTGGTATTTCTATGGATTGCAAGACATTTCTCTACCAAAAAAATTAAAATTCGACTATGTTGGCTGGAGAAATGGCTAAGCAGTTGAGATCCCTTGTTGCTTTTCTTGGACACAAGTTCAGCTCCCTGCACCTATAAGGAGCAGCTCACGACCAACTAGGAGAGACCTGACTCTCTTTTTGGAACTTTCCTGACACCTGCACAGCCATGATATACATGCAGACATGGAGACATGCATACACATAAATTTAAAAATAAAAATAAATATTTTAAAAATCTTTGTATGCATATATATGCATATGATATATATATATATATATGTATGTATGTATATGTGGTTATATAACTATACCCTTAAATATACCATGGTATGTTAGAAAGGTTTTTTTTTTTCTAAACTGGAACAAATATGATTCGTTATTTTGTTAAGCCCATCTGCTTTTTGCAGTTTTTTCAACTATTGGAATAGAAAAAGCAAAGTGAAACTTGGATTTTGGAAACTTTATTGTAGGAATGCTGGGATGGGCCAAGCATCTAATGGGACAGTGGTTTCTTCTCACTGTAAAATGTACAGCAATGTAAGTTTCCCAAAATGGGAAAGGTCAAATAATCCAACCCAAAGCCTCTGTCTTTCACTGTACTTTTTTTTCTGACATTTCAATTTCCTCAATAAAAACACATGTCTTACTGCAATCATTCATAGGTTTCATTTTTGAACCAGAAATTTTGACTCTTTAGAATGAATAGTAAAGCAACTTTAATAAACTCCCTAGCATACCATCAGAAGGGTATCAAGGACACCAGGAGGACAGGGCCCACAGAAACAACTAAGCAGGGCTCATATAGGCTCACAGAGACTGAAGTAGTAACCAGTGAGCCTGCATGCATCTACACCGTGCCTTCTGCATGCATGCTCTGGTTCTCTAGCTTGGTATTTTTGTTGGACTTCTTCTAATGGAAGTGGGAGAGTCTGACTCTTGCCTGCGTGTAGGACCTTTTTCCTCCTGCTGGTTTTCCTCTTCCAGCCTTGATATGAGGGTGTGTGCCTGTTCTTACTGCATCTTATTATGCCAAGTTTGGTTGGTATCACTCTGAGGTCTGCTCTTTTCTGAAGAGAAGCAGAGGGACCGTGGGTGTTGGGGAGAGGGAGTGGAGGAATTGGATGAGAGGAGGGAAGGAAAGCTGCAGTTGGGGTGTATTGTATGAAAGAATAAATAAATAAATAAAATTTTAAAAGAGATTGTTAAATAAAATAAAAATAGACTTCATTACAGGAGTTGATTCTTCCTGAGTTCTACAGTTCTTTAACACCTACCTTTTGATTAAGTGAAACTGAAGACTATAGAATAGAAGGAGCATCATTTTAACTTTGAGGGTGCCCTATAGAGGCTCATGGCCACTGTCATGATATGTTGGTGTGCTTCTCTTTTCTGAAAATACCCTACCACACTAATTGCACATAGGCATGCTTTGATTGAAAGACATTTTCAAAAATCACAAAATGCTTTCTACATGCATAAAAACCTTAAAGGACTACTTTACAATAGCAACAATTTGGTTTGATTATATGAGGAATCTGTTCTTGGAACTGAGCTTGATCAGACAAGCAGAGTATGACAGCAAACAATAAGCTGAAAGAGAATAAAGAGAAGATTATAATAGCTTGATATCACATTTTTCTTGTGTCCTTGTCCCTCTCAAGAGTTTTTAAGAAATGAAGTCAAAGTAACTGTTAGCCATGTCATCCTAGCCTTGAATTGTGCTTGCTTGAAAAAAAATGGAGTAGGAAAATAGAAGAAAGCATAGCTAATAAAATTTCTGTGGTTACAAAATATTAAGTCATTTGATTTTCCTGCCGGACACAAAGAAATTGCACACACATTGCAAGAAGTAGCCTGTGGCTTTTATTAGACATGTCACTTGCTGAAGCCCTTCGAGGGCTTTACATTTGTGTATAATACAACACTGCTTCTCTAGGGTAGAGGATTTTACTCTGTGATCAACAACATGAGGATTTTGCATTGAACTTGAAAAATGTCGCTTGTCAAAATGACTGCTGTACTATGCAAATGCATGTGATTCAAATTTTATTCTCTCTGAATACTTCTTAGATGTATGGTGTCCCCATGTTTCCGTCATGGTTCTTATTGAGGAAGCAACATGTCTTTAATTTAAATGAAAAGTAAATTACTGAGTTGGAAAGGAAATGCAGAGCCTTAAAATCAATCACTCCCTCCCTCCAGAATACAATACAAAGCTACAAGGAACAACAGCACAAGCAAGTGTTGTTATAAATGTCAGTTCTTGACATTCTCTGCATCCAACTCTCCTTAATTTATCCAGAGGCTTGCACAGTTTGATCCTCTACCAAGTTTCCTTTTATTACAATATTTTTATCCATCGAACATTGTGCTAGATTTAACCAACAAATCAAACTAATTCAAAACTTTGTCTTCTTGTACAACAAGAAATTATAAGTGAGTATATACAGAGAGCTAGTGAAAATACAAAGCCCAAAATAATAAGGGATGTATATAAATGGTAATATGCTTAAGCTGCACATCTGTGGGTGAATAACATCATGTGAGAATAACATGCTTAACAGTACATAATCTTTCACCCTTCTGCACAGAGATGTTGGCATATTTTCACAAATAAATGAACATTTCCATATCATGTACACAAATGTCAAATACAGTGAACTATGATTTGAGCTATTTGGTTTCTCTACCCATAGAGAAAAAGTGTGAATTTACACGTGCATAATACTTTCATTTTATAAATATTGTATTTAATTTTAACCTCAGGGTGAAGCAAGACTGAATATATTCATTGTCCTTGTTAATTCTTTATCTTTCCTGATACAGTCACCAAAGAATGTGGTATCCTGTTAGCTGAAATCATAAAGCATAAATATTCCCCATAATGGAAAGTCTGAAATCCTCTCTGTAAGTCAAAAGCTCCTGTATTTCTATAGACTAAAAATCTAACATTTTATATAATGTCAGAAGAGAATCAGAAAAAGATAAATTTTTTAGATGTAATTTGTCACTTGAGAACTCTGGCAATGTTTATGGACAATAGAAAGAATCTTAAAATGTGGGATTCAAGACAGTTGTTTGTCAAGAATGTAGTCCTGGTATATACTTAAAATAACTAAGACTCCATCCTCTGGGAAGAAACTGTCACCTTGATAAGGTTTATGTGTCTCTTTATGTGCACTGTACTTTTTGGAGGTTATCAATAAGTCAAATGAATTATAAGGAAGACTTGTTCAATTTTTTTTTCAAGTGAATACTAGGTCAATATTTACAAACATGCTTTATCAATTTATAATTATAGACCATGAATGAATGAATACCTTGTGTAAGATGATGGAAAAAACACATTATTTTTCATCCATTGTACCAGCACCTTCCATATCTCTCTCTACTTTATTTTATTTTTTCTCTTTAGTTCCATGGTTTCATTGAAATTTCCTATATTTTAATCACAGCTTTCCCTTCCCCATAGTCTCCCCATAACCTTCCTATTCTTCCAATTTATGCCTCTTTTCTCTTTCTTTAAAAAGCAAGCAAGTAAATAAAAACACAGAAACCAGAATGAAAATAAATAAAGCAAAAACACTAGAAACACCCACACTTGCACAAATTAATTAAGACACACAATTGGAAACTAAACTATAACATACAAGCAAAAGACCCCATGCAAAAAAAAAAAAAAAGCTCTCAAAGCAGCATGAGATTAGCAGGGAAGGGGTGTCATATTCCCTTAATCCCAGCACTTAGGAGGCAGAGGCCGGTGAATCTCTGTGAGTTTATGGACAGACAGTATGGCCAGGGCTACACAGAGAAGCCCTGTAGGAAAAAAAAATAACAATATAAAACAACAACAAACAAGCAAAAAGCAATATGAGACAAAAAGTCATAAAACACCATTGAGTTTATTTTGTGTTGTATCTACTGAAGGACCTGGAGCTTAGTTTTAATTATGTTTTATTAATCCAGTGAGACTCCATTTGAGAAAACTGATATTTTCCTTTGCAAGTGGTTGTCAATTAGAGATATCTTCTTGGCTAAGGGTGGGAAACCATGTCCACTTTCCCCCTTAGAGTTAGGACCCATCTGGCTTGGACTTGTGCAGGTCCTTTACATGTTACCACAGTTTCTATGAATTAACATGTGCATCTGTTGTGTTGTGTTTGGAAGGTACTGCTTCTTTTCTGTCATCTATCCCCTCTGATTAGTACAGCCTTCCTGTCTCTACCCCTCCTCATATTTCTCTGAGCCCTGAGGGAGGTTTTGGATGAAGATATCCCATTTAGGACTGAGTCTTCCAAAGACTCTCACTCTCTTCACATTGTCCAGTTACCACATCTCCTTTTAAAGAATCAAGTCCTTAGTGTTGTTCGTTTCAGTAATAAATAGACTGCTGTGTTGTTGAATAAGGAAGTGATAAAAGAAGGATTGTTTAGGTATCATCAGAACACATATGTTACACGGTAATAAGCCAATATTAGGTTAAATCAGGAAAGCAGAAATGAATAAATCAGTAAATGAGCAGGAAAAGTATAGATTATACTAAGAAAAGTTTTATTTGCTCAAAATGCAGGATTGGAAGAGAGAAATAATGGGACAAAACGGCAAGCCTGGCAAACCAGGGTCTCATGCATCAATTCTAGAGATTTAAATTTAAATTTAGATTAATCTTATATCTGCCTTAAAACAAAATATGCTATATCCGATAATCTTTTAAATAATATTTGAATCAAGCAAGCTAGGTATTTAAGTCATTATTTTATTGTATTTATTTAGTGGCAGATGTTGAAGGTAAATGAGAGCAAAAGATGAAATTTTGGAAGAAGATGCCAAGGACTATAGAAATCTCTGGATCTCCCGTTATCATGATGATGATGAAATGATCTGTGAAGTTCGCACTTGAGTTTCAGTAATTGGGAATTGCTACTTGATAACTGAATCTCAATCGTATTGAAGGTATTACAGAAATAGAGGTCTAGAGAGATATTTATTGATTAAATATTTGTTTTCTGATGTTCCTCATACATTCTTTAAGAACCGAGATGTAAAATAGTGTGTGAAATGTTCACCTTCTGATGACTATTATAAAACAGGGCTATGGCAATTAGATTAATCAATTCACTAAGTGAAATATTGAATGGGCTAGTGGATGCTAAGTGTTATGAAGAATCAAAGAAGGGAAAGGTATTTCTAGGTTGGTAGTGCTATAATTTAGCAAAACAAAAAGAGGAAATCTTTAATTGAGAAGATGACATTTTAAAAAGATTTGAATATATGTCCATGTACATATTTGGGAATGAATATTCTATAAATAAATGGGATGACAACAAATTTATCACCCATTACATGGTCCACGTGGAAAGCACTTGGAAACAATATTATGTCACAAGAGTTAGATATATTTCTCAGTGATACCAAAAACTATAATATGATTAAAGCTGCACAGATAAAAATTATTTATTTTAGAACATGTGCAAAGTAATGGAGACTAATTGCAAATGCTTATTATAGTATGTCATGGAAAGGTGGCTCTAAGGGAGATGAAGTACAAATAAACTTCTGAAATTAAGAGGTGACCCTGTATAATTTTGTTCAGAAACTTTGCTTTGATCTTTTTTTGCTCATGACTCAAAGAACACTGAAGATTCTGTCTAACGTATTATCACTAATTTAGCCAAGATTTAATTTATATAATGATAAAGACTTCTATTTTTAATATGTAAGCTTGCTGTTATCTTAATATAAGATGAAATTATATGTTCACCAACAAATATTCAAAATAAAATTCTTTTGTTCAAATTTTTGTTTGAATTATGTGCATTCATCTTCCTGTGTAAATGTACTTGAAAGTTCCCTTAGAGATCAGAAACATGTTAAATTATTTTGAGATGGTTTTATAAGAAGTTGTGAACACCCTGGTATCAGTCTTGGAAAGCAAATTCAGGTCCTCTAGAAGATCAGTAAACTATTTTAACTCTTAAAACATTTCTCCAGCCTGAAAATAAATTATTATTGTGATATACTTATTAGTAGTATATGTTTAATTTGTAAACTTACTTTGTTTGCTTATGTATTGAGAGGTGTGTAAACATACATTTGATGAAAATGACTCATGAGTAAAACTAGTTTATGAAGTCCTGGTACAGAGGAGAATAGGAGATGTATGAGAAATTCCCTCAAGGCAATATTTTATACTTTTTACTTTAGTTCAGTTGGTATTCTACAAAATAGCTAACAACTATTCTTACTTAAGAGAATCTTCAATCTATAATTATGATTGATATTTCAATAAGAACTAGAAGTCAATCAAAAATATCTGTGGAAAGGATCAACAAATATGTATTAGGTTTACTGTGATATGGGATTGCTGAATATTTCAAATACATAATATTAGACTACTTTAAATTAATGAAATCAGGGGTATCATGTTGTTTTAGACAAGGGAGAATCTATTTAAATAAAACTCAGGTATAATAGCAGAAAGAAGAGTATTCTGGTGTTGTAATTCAGAGTTTGTTATATTTAATTTTTAATCTAAAGAAAAAGAGCTATCATATGAAATCAATCGGTTTCATTCCAATTATACTAAGATAATAAACTTTGAATGAACATGCAGCTGTAGATTGTCCAAGAAGCAGTCCAGTCACTGTGCATGTGTCTGTGTAGTAGTACATGAATGTATATGCTTGTGTAGCATCTTTGTTACATTGAACTAAACACTGAATTAGAATACATGGCATCTGAAATCTAGTTTTGATGTCTTCAGTATCTCATTTGAGTGATTGTTGGAAACAGTACCATGTCTGCATGGTTTTCCTGACTTGTCAAACAGCTGCTTGTTAGGAACATTAGGACATACTACATCACTGAATCTCTTTAACATCCATTACCTAAGACAGCTTCTTCTTGAAAAGGTTAAATT
Organism: Myodes glareolus; assembly: GCF_982192425.1. Lineage (NCBI taxonomy): Eukaryota > Metazoa > Chordata > Mammalia > Rodentia > Cricetidae > Myodes > Myodes glareolus. The sequence goes on along the minus strand of NC_142036.1, from coordinate 30,979,957 downwards.
TATGTTTGCTATTTCTGAGGCCTCTTCAAGCTCTAAAATTCCAATTCATTCAAATTATATTTATTTCTCCATGAAATAAGAAAATAAATACCTTTCATTACAGATGTTGGTAGCTGACCAGCAAAGGACCCTGAGGCCCTTTCAACACCTGCCTTATCCCATTATGGATACATGAATACTGAACTGAAATGTTGAGACGAAGTTTAGATTTCTCAACCCCTGGCTACAAAGTTTCATATAATACTACATGAAATAGAATTTCTATCTGTAATAATAGAATCATTGGGGAAATACGAGTTAATTGGAATATTACTGCAAAAGCTTGGACAATATCCCATGATATGTCATAGCTTCAAGAAACACAGAATGTTTGAAAATGTGAGTTCCTAGAAATACATTCATAACATATTATTATGGGACAAACTATAACTCTTGCCACTGCAGTAACCTCAGATATTTGTTACTGTGGGTCTTGGGGGAATCAACGCATTTACATTAGTAACACAAAAACATGGCCCATATGTTCCTTTTACTATTTGCCAGAACGCCTGGTTCAGCTAACTCAAAGAAGGTTGCTGAAACCTCCTGTTCTAATAACTCTCTTGCACAAAAGATGGCGTGACTAGATCCACATTTTGGGTCCACGTTCTCAAGGTAAATCATTTCTGCCTGTTTGAAATGCAAAGGAAGAATTGCTTTCTTATGCTTATGAGTAAATTTTCTTTCATCTCTAAATGGGCTCAGAACAAAAGAAATGTTTCAGCAGATAAAGGTAGATAATTTGTTTAAGTATGCAGGGAGAAAGGAAGGCAAATTCTTAAACATAGGTTTGAATAGAAGCATGTTTCTGGTTAACTGTAATTATTGCTTAAGTTGACATGCCAGCAAGTGGTTATTGGAAAACGTTTGTGAAAATGTAGTATCATTTTACCATTGTTAGCCTATAACTGCCTGCATGAATAGCCACTGCTTTTTATCACAAATTTTGCTTATGTTTATTTACTGGTGAGAAAAGGAGAAACAGAATACCCAATTCTTAGAACATAAAAGATCAACTGTCCTTTGGATTAATATAAATCTTCCAAGACCATAATACATTCAAATGATTGATATTTACTCAAGAATTAGATTTCCAATGAGCTAATAGACTGTTATAGCACACAAGACATTGATATCTGTTGAAAAATAAGTGAAACCCCAGTGAAGGAAGTTGGCCAAAGACTTCATTTATGACAAGTGGGTCCAAGAGATCAATGATAAAGTTTAATATTTGCTTCGATAATTAACAGCAGGAGTTTATGGCCAAAGACTGGATAACATTTAGGAAAGCAGGTTGTGTAGACCAGTGTGGCAAAAGCTAGAGGAAAGCATTCAGTTCAGAGACTGTCTGCTTGTGAAAAGTCTGAAGACCTGAAGGTTGATAAAGCAAACCCTTTAGAAAAGTTGTGTCATAAACCCAAGCTTTTTACCTGATTCAGTTACAAACTTGGAATCTAGTTTTTTTTGTTTTTGTTTTTGTTTTTTGCTAGGCATTTTTAAAAAACAAGGAGTAAGTTTTTGGAAGACACTTTAAAATGTATGGAAGGCATCAACCAATACATAACAATAGGTAGGGTCATGAAAATGGAAGATTAATTTGGTTAAGTTGGTAAACAAACAGACAGTTTATACATTCCTGGGTTTGGTTAAATTGAACCAGAATCGTGTTATGGGATGTTGTTTTTCAAGCATTACATGGCTGTAGTCATCTTGAAATCAGAGTAGCACTGATTATATTAGGGGAACCTTGCAAGACCAGGCACTCTCAACATTCCCATTGGAAGGAAAGGGGATCTTACAGGAACTATGAGGCCCATATAGTCTTATAATGCTCCTCCATTCTTTCTCCTCACCTCACCAGGCACAAAATATAACATTCTTCAGTGGTGTAGTTGACACACTAAGTTTCCCATGCTCCTGTAGGTAACTCCCCAGATATGCTTCTGTAAGTAACACCATGCCAATGCTCCTGTAAGTAGTCTTCACAAATGCTCTGTAAGGACCCACTTAGCTGTGCTCCTGTAAGCAAGCACTCAACTAGGTTGCTTATGGAACCTCATAAACGTAGTTGGACTTATATAGAAGTGTTCCTTCAGTCTTTCATTGCCCTTTCTATCTTAGGTGGATAGACATTTGTTACATCTCTGCAGGGATTCAGATCCTCTCTCATGCTGCCCAACTTTAGTTTTTCCCCATGATTTTTTTCCAATCCCACAACTTCCAGGTCACCATACTCGTATCATGTAGCTGACTCTGACTCTTATACATTGCCTAGATGTCAGATGTCAGCGATACGTAGCCTTTGTAAGCTGTGCACTATAGCTTCTATGTCTCTACCTTGAGGATTCATTTAATGATGTTGTTGCTATTCTCTTAATAACATCTTATCTTTCAGTTGTTTTATTTCAGCAACAATGTCTCAGTAAAATGAAAAATGTTTTAGTGCTACAGAATTGTAATTGAAATTATCAAATGAAGAGATTCCAATACCATCTTGCTTCTTTCAGAAATAACACAACAGAAACTTCAGCTGTGCATTTCTTTAAGTTCCAATCTAACATCACATTATGCCCTGAGTACTCCTTGAATTTTCCAACTTAAAGCTCCAAGTACATCCATAATTCTCCCTCAAATCAGCCTGGTAATATCTGTGACAACAATAGCTCATTCTTCTGCCTTAACTTTTAGTTCTAGTTTGTTTATATAATTGTGACAAACACCAAATCCAAAAGCAACTTGGCGAGGAAGGGGTTAGTTTTAGCTTGCAGGTTTTAGTTTGTCATTAAAAGAGGTTGGACAGGATCTTTTGTCAGGAATTTATAGCTAAGAATTGAAGCAGAAAGTAAAAAGGCTACTTATTTGTGTGCTCCCTTTGGCTTTTCATCTGCCATCCCGATACAGCCTAGTCCTACCTACCTGTGGATGCCATTACCCGTTTTTGTCCCCCTCACATAAATTGGCAATTAATAAAACTCTGCCAAAAAAATTGATAATTTCTCAATTACGTTTCCCTCCCCTAGGTGATTCAGCACTGTGTCAATTTGACAGCAGAAGCTAACTATTCACTTTCCATTAAAAGCATGACTTCTGAAATTTTGGACAAACATGTTTCAATCAAATGTTTGCAGTTGGCAGAAAAGTAAGAGAGACACGATACCTAGCCCAAGACCACATGACTCTAGCCAGTGCAAACACCCAGGAACATAACAGAAGATGTTTCCTATGTAATCATCTTCAGAAGGAAGTGCAGGAATGGCTGGGGAGTTCATTTTTGGCTTGTTTATCAAAATCAATACATTCAACTTCTCCTGCCAATAACAAAATCTTAGGAATGCAAATATTTTTCCTACAGGAAAAAGAGATTGTGTTCAGAGAAAAAATATATGTGTTGTCATAAAATAACAACCATGTGTCCAGCGTTAAATTCAGTTTTAAATCAATAATTACATTAGCATGTAAATTTCACCATTGTTCTTAAAAGTCTAGATATGCTCTGTCAACCCATACCTAAACTGTGACTATCAAATTAAAGGAATTACTGATGAATCAACCTTTACCATAAATATTTCATAAAATATATTTGTTTTCTAAGAGTAGATTGTCAGAAGTTAATGACAGGGTGCAGAACCTGATCATGATTTGTGATTCTTCTAGATTCTCAGATACAGTGACGGGGTTGGGAGAACCACCCATGTCATGCGAGTCTGAGAAGTCTGAGTATCTGCAATTCAAAGCTAAGATTCCAAATAGTAAATCTTTGTCTCTATGTTACTTGTATACATGTGTCAGAAATATATATATATATATATATATATGCATTTAACAGCAGTTAAAGTAAAAAGAATAAGCCATAAATTTGAAGAAGAGCAAGGAGAGTTATACAGGAGGCTTTGGAGTGAATGAAAGGAAGGGAAGAATGGTATAATTGTAGTATAATCTCAAAAAAAAGAACAAAATTAACTTATGTTTATATGTATTTTAAGGCAATGAAACAATGTTGCATAATACTTAAATGGAGGATTTGTGATTCTCTCTGTCTCTATCTGTTGTCCTTCATCATGCCTCTCTCTCTCTCTCTCTCTCTCTCTCTCTCTCTCTCTTTCTCTTGGTGGCATTTAATGCTGATCAAATTTTGAACTCACAGAATGTAGGATCGATGGTTTGGATATGTAAACTACCACCACAGGAGCTGCTTTGTTAAGAGCACTAACCATGCAAAACCTGCTTTCTAGATTGAAAATGAGTTCTTCTAACATACCATACATAGAGACCACAGTTTCCCCTCCCCCCACTCGTGTGTGTGTGTGTGTGTGTGTGTGTGTGTGTGTGTGTGTGTCAAGTGAAATAGACTTTGGATGATAATGACATGCCAACATTGATTGATGGCGCCTGAAAATGTACCAATAAACAGCAGAATAAAGATTATGCAAGAGATTGAGTGCAGGGGTATAGATGTGGGAATTCCCTCTACTTTACTCTAAGTGATTCAGAAAATAAAGTGTACTCACATAAAACAAATGAAGGAAGGCTCTTGGCCAATAAAAGCTTTGTAAGAATTATTTTTTTACAGTTTACTATCACCAAATGATATTTTTGAGTTTGAAAATAGTCATAAAACTGAAAGTCCAATTTATTCCTCACTTATTCCCCTTCTAAAGAACAGAATTCACATGAGGTAGCATTTAATGTTGATCAAATTTTGAACTCAAAGAATCTAGGATCAATGCTTAGATATATAAACTAATACCACAGGAGCTTTGTGAAGAGTACTAACTTTGCAAAACTTATTTACTATTTATTTATTTATTAAAAATTTCCACCTCCTCCCATTTCCCTCCCACTCCACCCACTGCCCATCCCCTCCCTCTCCAGTCATATGAGAAGTCAGGGTACCCTGCCATATAGGAAGTTCAAGGCCCTCCCCTGTCCATCCAGGTCTTGGAAGGTATGCATTCAAACAGACTAGGCTCCCATGTAGATGCAGTAGAATCAAAACCCGGTATCATTATCATTGGCTTCTCAGTCAGCCCCCATTGTCAGCCACATTCAGAGAGTCGGGTTTGGTCACATGCTCATTCATTCCCAGTCCAGCGGGCCATGGTGAGCTCCCATTAAATCAGTCCCACCGTCTCCGTGGGTGGACGCATCCCTCGCGGTCCTGACCTCTTTGCTCATGTTTTTTCTCCTTCTGCTATTCATCTAGACCTTGGGAGCTCAGTCCAGTGCTCCAGTGTGGGTCTCTGTCTCTGTCTCCATCCATCGCCAGATGAAGGTTCTACGGTGATTTGCAAGATATTAATCAGAGTGGGTATGGGATAAGGCCAGTTCAGGTACCCTCTCCTCTGCTGCCCAAGGACCTAACTGGGGACATCTTCTTGAAAACCTGGGAACCCTTCTAGAACCAAGTCTCTTGTCAACCCTAAAATGGCTCCCTTAATTAAGATATCTTCTTCCCGGCTCCCATATCCACTCTTCCTCCAGCTCAACCATCCCACTCCCCCAGTCTCTCCCCAATTCCCCGCTTCTCCCTTCTCTCTCCCCCTTTCCCCTTCTCCCCACCTCACCCCACCCCATGTTCCCAACTTTTGCCTGGTGATCTTGTCTACTTCCAATTTCCAGGAGAAGAAATATATGTTTTTCTTTGGGTTCACCTTCTTATTTAGCTTTTCTAGGATCATGAACTACAGGCTCAATATCCTTTGTTTATGACTAGAATTCACTAATGAATGAGTACATACCATATTCATCTTTTGGGGTCTGGATTTTCTCACTCTGTAAAGTGTTTTCTATTTCCATCCATTTACATGCAAAATTCAAGATGTCATTGCTTTTTACCACTGAGTAGAACTCTAATGTGTATATGTGCCACACCTTCTTTATTCATTTTTCCTTTGTGGAGCACCTAGGTTATTTCCAGGTTCTGGCTATTACAAATAGTGCTGCTATGAACATAGTTGAACAAATGCATTTGTAGTATGATTGGGCATCTCTTGGGTATATTCCCAAGAGTGGAATCGCCGGATCCTGACGTCGGTTGACTCCCAGTTTCCTGAGAAACTGCCACACTGATTTCCAAAGTGGTTGCAAAGTTTGCATTCCCACCAACAATGGATGAGTATTCCCCTTACTCCACACCCTCTCCATCATAGGCTATCATTGGTGTTTTTGATTTTAGCCATTCTGACAGGTGTAAGATGGTATCTCAAAGTTTTTTTGATTTGTATTTCCCTGATTGCTAAGGAAGTTACAAATTGCCTTAAGTAATTTTTGGCCATTCGAACTTCTTCTTTTGAGAATTCTCTGTTCAGTTCAGTACCCCCATTTTTTAATTGGGTTATTCAGAATAAATGAATTCTTTTTTTCGTATAATACATGGGTACCACAGTTTCCCCTCTCTCTACTCATCCCTCCTCCACCACACTTACCCTCCCCTACAGATTCATCCTACCCTCTTTTCCCATCAGAATGGAACAGGCCTACAGGATGGAACAACCAAACAGGACAAATTAGATTCAATAAGATGAGGCAAAAGTCTTTTTAAATTAAACATTTCAAATCTTCAGATTTTATATTTGCGAGAGATAATCATGGAAGTTAAATAAGTTACATGATCAAAATATTTAGTGTTTTTTTTTTATTTTTACCACTTGAGCTTAAAACGTTTTATTCTTATTTGGGATAGGGAGATAGTTGGACATTGCACATAATAGCCTTTTCTGTAAACAGTCATAGTTTTCTGCTCACATCTAGAGGTAGTCTAAATTTCAGATGTTGATGTGTGACTATTGAACTCATCTCACCTTTATCTTGCAAGCTCAGAACAACCAAAATTAAATTTATTAATACAGTACATATATTTTTTGGATTATGGCTATGGAAGTAGATCAGTGCCTTGCTCAACCATCTCTAAGGAAACTTCCTCCTGCAGCAAATGTGAAGAATTACAAAGATCTAAAGCTAGAAAATATACAAGAGTTATAGAGCTTGGACCACTCAGTCTCAAATTGGATGTCTGTATCAAGTCCTTCCCCTCAGAGTTCAGAGAATCACAAGGAGAGGTGAAAAGAGTTAATAATATCTGAATCAACAATGCTTCTCATTGAGTCTCCTACACATGGTGATCTCTTGGCATACAAGCATAGGATTTAAGACATTTAAAAGTCAGTAACCATTGCCTATTTGGATATAGTTTTAAAGCAGTTCCTGTTACATTTTTGTAAACACATGATAAAATGGACTTAATGACATGTTAGGCAGTAAACTCCCATCCTACTTTATACAGAACGCATTGTGAAGGTGTGACAGTGTCCCACGATCTGAGGTCGTTGGCAGAAAATGGTCAGCATCATGCTGAAATTTTTGGAGGACACACAAGGCATTGACTGGTTGATGGAACTGCAAGACCCAAGAGAAATGTTTTCAGCCATAAAGAACAAAGTTGGCCTTTGTTGGAAAACATTTGACATTGGAAATAATCATATCAAGCAAATTAAGCCAGTCTTAGGATAAGAAAACAACAACAGAAGATATTTTTGTAATAATCTGCATAACAGAGTTAAACATTTCCCATTTAGTGTACCAATCTTAAAATCTTTCCTTCTAGAAAGCAAATCATAGGACTTAAGTCCACAGACAGAACATTTTTCTGGGCCTATCTTCCATAGTTGCTTTTATGACATCTTACTTCAAAGAGAAGAGATCATTTTAGACAATTTGAGATATAAACCTTAAGATGGCTCCTTTAAGGAAAAGTAGGTAGCCTTCATCAATTTATCTAACAATTTTATTTCTTTATGTAATTCTTTATTCACTAGTCTAATCATTCATCATATGGAATGACACAGGCAGGGAGTTGAGTAACCAAACCCCAATATGTTCAACACACTTACTGAGTAATGAGTAAGTGAAGGCATCTGTTTTATCTTTTCCCATGCCTGGATATGACAACCCACGGTACATCATAGTACGTCAAATATGCAAAATGTCAATGTGTTTTCTGCTTCCATTGGCCCAAACTTTTAACCTTGAAGGTTGAAGCATGTCTAAAAGAGATTCAATTTTATCACTGGGGAGAAAAATGCAGAAGCCCGAGTGACCATTTAGAACTCGATTTGCAGGCTTGGTGTGAAGAGTAGAGATGCGATGAGATCATAGCTTACTTTTCGGTCTTTATTTTACATTCCCTGAAGCATTCACCTCTTTGAATTTAGAGGTGATGCTGAGGATATTCAGTCCTCTTGGTTACAAACAGCGCCTCTGTGTGCTTCAGCTTCAGTGGACAGGCTGCTGGCCAGGACCTTGTAATGGCAGGATTAGTTCCTTTGAGCCACTCACTGTTTTGCTTAATTACAGATTCCTTCTGGACTTGTCTGTATTTTCTCCTTGCCATCTCCTCTGCCAACAGTGTCAAATCAAGTCACTCCTAGCACATGTTTCCCTTTCACTGCTCTATGGGGGAAATAGAGCAAGAGATGGTTAACAATTGTTCCTCTCCAGTTATTTAAACTAACGAAAGCAACTGCCATGCTGCCTCTATGGGTTCTCAGGGGTGTATGTGCAGTGGGAAGAATGAGTTCTATTGGCTCTTAATTACCCCACACAAAGGGCAGTGTTTGCTCCTCAGTCACAAGGAATTGATGGCCTACTTTCATTTCCCATCAATGGAGTCTCTCTGTGAAATTCTCTTTCCCTCTCCACAGTATCAATTCTGGAATCGGTGCCAACAGAGCTTTGGTTGTCAAGTACTTAGGTTCCAGATGAAAGGCAACAGGCAACATGAGCTTTGAGCCTACACATCCTCCGTGCACAAACACCAGGCACTTGCAGGCTTCCTGGGCCTTCTTTGATTTGTCTGTGAGTGGCAAGAGATTGAGGTCCCTCTCCTCACCACTTCCTAAGCCTTTGAAACCCATTTCTATTTCTTTATCAGGGCAACTCAATTTATTCTAATCTTCCTCGTATGGATGGATCATTATGTGGATCAGAAACTCAAAAGACCCCCCCCACACACACACACACAAAAAAAGAATAACTCCTCTGCAGGAGTAACATCCTTTATTTCCCTCAGAATAGAATTCTCTGGGGCTTTCTTGCCTCTCCTAAACCTCTTCAAGGTCTGGTGATGCCATTTTTCCACTTTGCTCTTCCTCCCTTATCTCATTGTTATTCTCATGATTCTTGTATTATAGTGTAATTGTTTTCAGGATTCATGGAGTCTCCAGATTTTCACACAGATATTGAGACTAGTGATTGTCCATATACAATTCTAACTAAATAAAAATACATACAGTAGCCATTGACTACATGTGAACTTTTTTGTTATTTATGCTGGTCCAAAGTCATTTATTTTACTATAATGCCTTAATTTATGACTTTTTTATTGGTTTATTTAAACTTGAGTATAGTTGCCAATGTATGGGCAACTTTGTTTGCATGTTTGTAGCTCATTGTAGTGAACAGAAGGATTTAGGTTTCCGAGGAATCTCTAAGAGGAGTATGGTCATCAAAATCATTAATGACTTGGTCACCCCAAATTATGTTTAGGGGCTTCTCACCAAAGAGAAGAGAGTGTGAAAGAGACATATGGGAGCCAAGTAAGAAGTATAATCAAAGGGAAAGTAAAACTCCTGTGATGTGAAAGATGGAGGAACACTGGGTGTTAAAAGATGAAACAGGGTTATGAGGAAGAGATGGGAGGTCATGCATGCAAATTGGCAAAACTAAGCATGTATGAACTTGCCTATGGAAACCAATAGTTTTAAAATTAATTTCAAAATAAGACAAAAAACAATAGCTTGAAAGGAGGTAGCTGTGTGTGGTACTTTGATTAAAAATAATTCCCATAAACTCACATATTTGAATATATGTGTGAGTGGAACTCTTGGGATGGATTAGGAGGTGTGGCCGTGTTAGATTGGGTTTCGCCTTATTGAAGAAGGTATGCCACTGGGAATGGGCTTTGAGGTTTCAACAAGCCCATGCCTGACCCAATTTTTCTTTTTCTGCTTCTGCCTCTCCCCCCCCTTTTTTTGTCACCCGACCCCTTTCTCTTACTGCTTCTTGTGGATTACCATATGGGACTCTTAGGTGCCTGTCCAGCACTATGTAAGCTGCCACCATGTTTCTCTCCATGATGACAATGGACTAATCCCCTGAAACTACAAACAAGCCCGCAGTTCTATGCTATCTTTTGCAAGGGTTACTTTGAACCTGTCATCTTTTCACAATGGAATAATGACTAAGACACACTGCATAGGTCAATGAAGGCTGTTCCCAGAAGACAGGGGCTATTTAACAAAGGTCACAATGCAAAGCACAGGATGCAGATCTTTTACTTATTGCTGAAATCTGCATATCACATCATCAGCCTACTAGGAGAGACATGTGCAACACTGGTATAACTCATGCTGACTTAGCTCCAGAGACATAAAAATCGTAAGAAAAAACTGTATGTAAATATACACATATATCACTTGATAGTATAGAAATAGGTGTTTTTTTGTCTGAACAGAGCTCCAAAGCAGAGAAAATATTCTAGGAATTGATAAATGGAATTATCTGAATTAAGAAGCTGATGCAAAGTAAAGAAATAAATTATCAAATTGAAGGGATAGCTAAACATAAAACAAGAGATTAATATCCAGGATATATAAAGAACTGCAAAATGTAAGCACCAATAAAACAATTATTCAGTCGGTGAACAGGCAGGCTAATGAGTTGGTGAGCTCTCAAAAGAAGAAATAACAATGGTCAATAAATGCTATGAAAGTGTTCAACATCTGTAGATGATCAGGTAAACTTGAGTTCAAATTGCTCTGAGACTCCATCAGAAGGGTTACCAACAATGTTGCTGAGGCTGTAGAGAAAAAACTTCTGGCAAGCAAGCAAACCTGCATCAGCCTCTACAAAAATTGGTATTACATTTACTCAAAACACTGAAAACAGAACTATGTTATGGCACAATTACACCATTCTTGATGTTATGTCTGAGGCATTCTAAGTCAACATATCTCTTTGGTACTTGCTAACACTTGCATTATTCATGATAGCCAGGAAATAGAACTCTCCTAGAGGTCTCTCAGCACAAATAAACTAATAAATGCAATAAATTGCATATTCTACACAATAAAATAAACATAATCAAATTTTATGGAATTATAAATAAAAATTAGGTTATGATATTGGCACAAAATGGATGCAACTAGAAATCATTTTTAAATGAAATAAACCAGACTCGGAAAGTTACACAAAAAACATTTTCTCCTATAGAACCTACATTTTAAAGTGCATGTGTCTGTGAATATGTACTTGTCAACCAAAAAGCTAGAAATCAGATCATAAGAGCGGAGGAAAAAAGTCTTAATGAAAATAGAAAATGGAAAGTATAGCAGAATAGAAGGAAAGGGAAAATAAAAGGGAAGACTAACTGCAGAAAGAAAGGGATTTTATTGGGAGGAAGTAAGAAGGCTGGTGCAGGACAGTGTGGGAAGCGAGTGAGTGAGAAAAAATTATAATGGCATATATGGACTAAGATGTCAAGATCAAGACCACTGTTTTTTATGCTGATTCAAAATACAAACTTAGAAAAATAAAGCTGCTATTATATATATATATATATTATAAATATGAGATGAACCATCATAACACATGACAATTTGGCATGGATCACTGCTTATGTTGGTCAATAAAGTTGCAGTTATGTCTCTAGTTAAACGAGTGAAACGTATATGCTTGTTTATGAGAGAGAGGGAGAGAGAAAGACAGAGAGAGAAAGAGATAGAAATTCCACCTCAATTCAGGATTACATCCTTTAAGATCATTAGTATAAATATCATTATATTAGCATAATATAGTTTACATTAGAAATTCCTCCTCAATTCAAGATTACATCCTTTAAGATTATTAGTATAAATGCCATTATATTAGTATAATATAATTTACATTATAGTATAATATATTGTATAATGTATAATAACATAATTTATATTAGTATAAATATACTAACAATCTTAAAGGATATAATCCTGAATTGAACGGAATTTCTGTCTCTGTCTCTCTCACACACATACATGTTTCACTCATATATATATATATATATATATATATATATATATATATATACACACACACACACATATATATATATATATACACATAATATGCTTACATATACGATCGAATCAAACAAGATTAAATATCTCAGAGACTGGATTGCTGATTTCAGCATTAAAGGTCTTAAAATGTGGCCTATTGCAACAAAAGAGCCACTGTTACTTCTACTCAGATTCTACTATGCAGATGACTTACACTTGACACAACATAACTCTGATGTTCAGCAATTGAGTTCCTATTTTCCCTTAGGGGGGAAAATCTATTTATTCTGTTTTTTAATTTTTTTAAAAAAATTGAAGGTTTTATTCATGTAGATCCTGAGTTTTAACCCCTTATCCTTTCTCATCTCCACTGTTCAATAGCCCCATTTCCAGGTAGTCCTCTTCTACTTTTAAGTACGTCTTCTCCTCTCCTCTCCTTTCCTTTCCTCTCCTCTCCTCCCCTCCCCTCCCTTCCCCTCCCCTCCCCTCCCCTCTCCTCCCCTCTCCTCTCCTCTGCTCTCCTCTCCTCTCCTTTCCTCTTCTTCTTCTCCTATTCTCTTCTCTTCCTTCTCTTCTGCTTTCCTTCCCTATCACACACTCCCCTTCCTCCCTTCCTCTCTTTCTTCTTTCCTCTATCCCTCTCTCCTTCCCCCCCCCTTCTCTCTTTCTTTTTTCCCAACTGAGTTTAATTATAGCTAATTGGACAAAATGAGTGAAAGGTTTTCATCATAACATGGAAAACTTATCAGTTGTTATTCCAGTAGGAAAAAAATGATACCCTTTTTCTCTCCTTCCATTAACTACCTTTTAGTGAATAACAATGCTCAAGAGCCTCTCCTCTATTCTTAATAATAAAGCATTCTAATTTTATGCTGATATTAAAGACAGTATCAGTGAATTCATTAGTTCAATGGCCATATTTTATGCACCACTCCACCCCAACTTCTAGATCCTACAGTGTTTATCTTCTCCCTCTCCAGTGGTCTTCCAAAAGCCTTGGGGTGATGTAGATAGCCTATTTAGGGCTAAGCACTGCATGTTTTCTTTTTTTCCAGACTTTGAAAGCTATGAATCTCTATGAAATTCTGTCCATTGCTAAAAGAGTCTTCACTGATGAAAACTGAGAACACACATATCTGAAGAGTGTGAACTGCAGTGGTGTTCCAAGACTCAGCACATTCCATGATCAAATAGTAGGGGAATCTAAACTTCTCTCCACTTTCTGTTTTCATAAACCAAACTGCAATAAATTCTAAGAAAATGATACATATGCATTTTATAATTTTCTAAGAATCTGACATAGTCAGTGAATCAATAACTCTTTCTGATCTGCTTACAAAGCCAGTCAGTGGACCAGTGTCTAGAATTCTGAATGTAGCTCTTAAATGTCTGCCTTTCCAAGAGCAACAGCATGACTTAATAATTAAGAGCAAATGACCTTGCTGACAAACTCTGCAGTCCTTGATGCATTTCTATAAGAAGGAGGTACAGTCTAGAATGAATTGAGAAACTGAGGGAGGAGTCTGACTCAACAAAGAAGGAGGACTGTTATTTATGGTACTCATAGAGACCCTCTGGGGTGAGAGATTTGATAGACCATAGTCTTGGTAAAATCTGGTTGATTATGTGAAAGTGATAAATGCCTAAACAAACTAAGCATCTGAATTAAAAACTAAATAATTTGAAAGTCAATGCAGCATAGATTTTAAATTACTTTTGGCCTATAAACTTAATACACTGGCGCAGTCACATAATAATTAAGCCTTGGAGTTAAGTCCTTAGAGAAGCAAAATGATCACTCCTAGACAGGAAGGAAACTTTCAGCTACTCAGGTCAAAGGTAAAAAAGAATTGAGACACAAAGGGGGGAAAAATCAATTAAAGATATCCACCTTTGTATCGCACAAGAGCTGAAGCTAGAGTTTGGGAGTAAGAAGTCTATGTGGTTATAAATTAACCTATTTTCCATACAAGCACTTCATTCTTGTATGGAGATGATTAATGTCCAAAGGCCATGGCTTCATACCCATCAACAAGCTTAACTTGATTGGATATGTACTCTGTGGCTATTTATTGTTTAAACATATTGCGTGACCTCTAGTAGTAAGGTCTGGCACTCTTACCCTTCTGTATCTTTTGAGGCCTTAGCTGAAATATTATGAGAACTAAATAAAGTGGAAAAGCTCTCAGCAAACAATAGGTGCTGTGTTGCTTAGCTAATGGTTGTGGCTGTTATGTTCATCACCATCATGAATCACTATAATAGACAGACACCTAGACCTGTGAATGGACTAGCTCAAGAGGACAATTTAAATAAGTATAAGACAAAACTTCTGCTCTATAAATAATGCATGATTCTGTGGCATTGGAGACAGAGGGAGCAATGCATACATAAATAATGAAAGGAATCAACCAAACAGTAAGAGAAAATGCCACACTGAGCTGAGAACTCTACCTTCTTCAGTGAAACATGGGGTTAAGATGAGCCCCCAAAATCATGCCCAAATGATTTTTTAATATGAGTACCAGAGAACTGGGAGACTGAAAATAGCAGCTTCCAGAGCTGTTATCATTTTGATCCCAGCTCCTGGCCAAAGAGGAATTATTATGTGAGTTGATCCTAATGGGTGTTGCTAGTATTATGACCCAAACCCCCCTGCCTCAGTAGTACTGCACATGCCTACCTACTAAATTAGACCTGTGGTTTCTGTTTAGTGCAGTAAATCCAGATTTTTGGGGGGATAAAATATAGAGCCCATATTTGAAATCAACTTCCCAGATTATTCATATTCCCACTTCAATTTTAAGGCCATGAGCTAGGATAGAAGATCATGTCATTTGTAAACATTTTCATTGACTTAACTGAGAGTCTTGATTTGGCTTAGGGACTTAACAGTGAATTTTTATTTCTGTATATTTAAACTTAAATTAGAGATAGTATATATCAGAAGGCGTGCTGTAAAGAAAAAAGAATCACTCAAGGATGATTGTGTGAGCTGCATTTTTCTTTTTTTTAAGTAAATTTTATTAAATTATAAAAGTTTCCATTTCCGCCCCTCTTCCCAACACCCTCCCACTCCCCCCACTCCCTCTCCTCCTCCCTCTTCATCCCTTAGGGCAGTCAGGGTTTCCTGCCCTGTGGGAAATTCCAGTTCCTTCCCCCTCCCTCCAGGTCCAGGAAGGTGAGTGTCCAAACAGACTGGATCCCCAAAATCCACTATATGCAGAGGAAACAGGTCCCAGTATCATAGTCAATGGCTTTTCAGAAAGACTTCGGGCCAGCCACAGTCAGAGAATCCGGCCAAATTCCGAGATCTGGTTAGATCACGTCCTCGTTCAGTCCCAATCCAACTGGCCTTGGTAAACTCTCATCAGATCCGTTCCCTTGTATCAGTGGGTGATAGCATCCCTCGCAGTACTGATTTCGTTTTTCATGTTCTTCCTCCTTCTGCTCCTCATTTGGACCTCGGGGGGCTCAGTCCAGTGCTCCAATGTGGGTCTCCGACTGTATAGCCGTCCTTCGACAGATGAAGGATCTATGGTGATAAGCAAAATATACATCAGTATGGTTATGGGCCACGGCCGATTCAGGCACCCTCTCCTCTGTCCAGAGAACAATCTGGGGATCTCTCCTTGGATCTGGCATCCCATATATAATCAAGTCTCCTGTAAACCCTAAAATGACTCCCTTAGTTGAAATATATTCTTCCCTGATCCCATATTCATCCTTCCTCCCTCCCCCCCCATCCCAGGCCACCAAGCTTTCCCCGTTCCTCCCCTACTCCCTTCTCTCTAACCCTCTCCCCTTCCATCAACCCTCCTACCCCCCCCATGCACCCGAGGTTACCTGGGACTCTTGTCTATTTCCTACCTCCTGGTGGATAGCTAAATAATCTTCATCAGGTTCATCTTCTTATTTAGCTTCTCTAGGATCACGAATAATAGGCTCAAAGACCTTTAATTATGGTTAGAATCCACTTATGAGTGAATACATACCGTGTTCCTCTTTTTGGGTCTGGCTTACCTCACTCAGTAAAGCGTTTTCTATTTCCATCCATTTGCATGCAAAATTCAAGATGTCTTTGTTTTTTACCGCTGAGTAAAACTCTAATGTGTATATGTTCCACACCTTTTTTAACCATTCTTCTATTGAGGGGCACCTAGGCTGTTTTCAGGTTCTGGCTATTACAAATAGTGCTGCTATGAACATAGTAGAACAAATGCTTTTGTAGTATGTTAGGGAATCTTTAGGGTATATTCCCAAGAGTGGTATTGCTGGGTCCTGAGGGAGGTTGACTCCCAGTTTCCTGAGAAACCGCCACACTGATTTCCACAGTGGCTGCACGAGTTTGCATTCCCACCAACAATGGATGAGTGTTCCCCTCACCCCACATCCTCTCCAGCATAGGCTATCATTGGTGTTTTTGACTTTAGCTATTCTGACAGGTGTAAGATGGTATCTCAAAGTGGTTTTGATTTGCATTTCCCTGATCGCTAAGGAGGTTGAGCATGACCTTAAGTGTCTTCTGGCCATTCGAAGTTCATCTGTTGTGAATTCTCTGTTCAGTTCAGTACCCCATTTTTTAATTGGGTTAATTAGAGTTTTAGTGCCTAGTTTCTTGAGTTCTTTGTATATTTTGGAGATCAGACCTTTGTCTGATGAGGGTTTGGTGAAGATCTTCTCCCAGTCAGAAGGCAGCCTTTTTGTCCTACTGACAGTGTCCGTTGCTTTACAGAAGCTTCTCAGTTTCAGTAGATCCCTTTTATTCATTGTTTCTCTTATTGTCTGTGCTGCTGGGGTCCTACTTAGGAAGAGGCCTCCTGTGCCTATATCTTGTAGACTACTTCCCACTTTCTCTTCTATCAGGTTCAAAGTGGACGGATTAATGTTGATGTCTTTAATCCATTTGGACTTGATTTTTGTGCATGGTGATAGATATGGATCTACTTTCATTTTTTTATAGGTTGACATCCAGTTATGCCAGCACCATTTGTTAAAGATGCTTTCCTTCTTCCATTGTATACCTTTAGCTCCCTTGTCGAAAATTAGGTGTTCATAAGTTTGTGGGTTAATATCTGGGTCTTCTATTTGATTCCATAGGTCGACTTCTCTGTTCTTATGCCAATACCAAGCTGTTTTCAATACTGTAGCTCTATAATAGAGTTTGAAGTCAGGGATGGTAATGCCTCCAGAAGTTCTTTTATTGTATAAGATTGTTTTGGCTATCCTGGGTTTTTTGTTTTGCCATATAAACTTGATTATTGTTCTCTCAAGGTCTGTGAAGAAGTTTGATGGGATTTTGATGGGGATTGCATTGAATCTATAGATTGCTTTTGGTAGAATTGCCATTTTTACTATGTTGATTCTCCCAATCCAAGAGCAGGGGAGGTCTTTCCATTTTCTGGTATCCTCCTCAATTTCTTTCTTCAAAGACTTAAAGTTTTTGTCAAATAGGTCTTTCACTTCCTTGGTTAGAGTAACCCCAAGATATTTTATGCTATTTGTGGCTATCATGAAAGGTGATGTTTCTCTGATTTCCCTCTCTGCTTCTTTATCCTTTGTGTATAGGAGGGCCACTGATTTTTTGGAGTTGATCTTGTATCCTGCCACATTACTAAAGGTGTTTATCAGCTGTAGGAGTTCTTTGGTAGAGTTTTTGGGGTCACTTATGTAAACTATCATATCGTCAGCAAATAACGAAAGTTTAACTTCATCCTTTCCAATACGAATCCCCTTGATCTCCTTATGTTGTCTTATTGCTATTGCTAGAACTTCAAGCACTATATTGAAGAGGTATGGAGAGAGTGGACAGCCTTGTCGCGTTCCTGATTTTAGTGGAAAGGCTTTGAGTTTCTCTCCATTCAGTTTGATGTTAGCTGTCGGCTTGCTGTATATTGCTTTTATTATATTTAGGTATGATCCTTGTATCCCCAGTCTCTCCAACACCTTTATCATAAATGGGTGTTGAATTTTGTCAAATGCTTTTTCAGCATCTAGTGAGATGATCATATGGTTTTTTTCTTTCAGTTTATTTATATGATGAATTACATTGATAGATTTGCGTATGTTGAACCAGCCCTGCATCTCTGGAATGAAGCCGACTTGATCATAATGGATAATTTTTCTAATGTGTTCTTGGATTCGGTTTGCCAGTATTTTATTGAGAATTTTTGCGTCAATGTTCATGAGTGAGATTGGCCTGTAATTCTCTTTCTTGGTTGTGTCTTTGTGTGGTTTTGGTATTAGGGTAACTGTAGCTTCATAAAAGGAGTTAGGCAATGACTCTTCTGTTTCTATATTGTGGAATACGTTAAGGAGTATAGGTATTAGCTCTTCCTGGAAGTTCTGGTAGAATTCTGCATTGAAACCATCTGGTCCTGGGCTTTTTTTGGTCAGGAGATTTTTGATAACAGCTTCTAATTCTTCGCGACTAAGAGGTCTATTTAGATTGTTCACCTGTTCTTGGTTAAACTTTGGTATATGGTACTTATCTAAAAAAATGTCCATTTCTTTTACATTTTCCAACTTTGTGGCATATAAACTTTCATAGTAAGATCTAATGATTCTCTGAATTTCCTCTGTGTCTGTGGTTAGGTCCCCCTTTTCATTTCTGATCTTATTAATTTGCCTGTTCTCTCTGCCGTTTGATTAATTTGGATAGGGGTTTGTCAATCTTGTTGATTTTCTCCAAGCACCAGCTTTTTGATTCATTGATTCTTTGGATTGTTTTCTGTGTTTCTATTTTGTTGATTTCAGTGCTCAGTTTGATTATTTCCAGTCTTCTAGACCTCCTGGGTGAATCAGCTTCTTTTTTTTCTAGATCTTTCAAGTGTGCTGTTAAGTCTCCAATGTGTGCTTTCTCTGCTTTCTTTAATTGGGCACTTAGTGCTATGAACTTTCCTCTTAGCACTGCTTTCATAGTGTCCCATAGGTTTGAGTATGTTGTGTCTTTGTTTTCATTAAATTCAAGGAAGAGTTTAATTTCTTTATTTCTTCCTTGACCCAGGGGTGATTTAGTAGTTGACTGTTCAGTTTCCATGAGTTTGTTGGCTTCCTGGGGGGAGCATTGTTGTTGAATTCTAATTTTAGTCCATGGTGATCTGACAAGACACAGGTAGTTACTAATATTTTTTTGTATCTGTGGAAGTTTGCTTTGTTACCGAGTATGTGGTCAATTTTCGAGAAGGTTCCATGAGCTGCAGAGAAAAAGGTATATTCTTTCCTATTTGGGTGGAGTGTTCTATAGATGTCTGTTAAGTCCATTTGATTCAATACTTCCAATAATTCTCTTATTTCTCTGTTAGGTTTCTGTCTGATTGACCTGTCTATTGGTGAGAGAGGAGTGTTGAAGTCTCCTACTATTAGTGTGTGTGGTTTGATGACCGCCTTCAGTTCTAGAAGAGTTTCTTTTACATACGTGGGTGCCTTTATATTAGGAGCATAGATATTCAGGATTGAGACTTCCTCCTGATGAATTGTTCCAGTTATGAGTATGAAATGTCCATCTCCATTTCTTCTAATTGATTTTAGTTTGAAGTCGATTTTGTTAGATATTAGAATGGCCACGCCCGCTTGTTTCTTAGGTCCATTTGCTTGGAAAACCTTTTCCCAACCCTTTACTCTGAGTAGGTGTCTGTCTTTGTGGTTGAGGTGTGTTTCTTGTAAACAGCAGAATGTTGGATCCTGTTTTCGTATCCAATCTCTAAGTCTGTGCCTCTTTATAGGTGAATTGAGTCCATTGATATTAAGTGATATTAATGACCAGTGGTTGTTGACTCCAGTCATTTTTTTTTTTTTTTTAGGTAGTAGAGTATATGTGTTTTTCTTCTTTGATTTGTGCTTGTGAATGGTCGCTAGATGTTCGAGTTATTGTAGGCCAGGTTGGGAATGTTGGATTCCTTCGGTAGTGATTTTCCTTCTAATATTCTCTGTAAGTCTGGATTAGTAGCTACGTATTGTTTAAATTTGTTTTTATCCTGGAATATTTTGTTTTCTTTGTTGATAGTACAATAGCTTGGCTGGGTATAGTAGTCTGGGTTTGCATCCATGGTCTCTTAGTTTCTGCAGTACCTCTATCCAGGATCTTCTGGCTTTCATGGTTTCCATAGAGAAATCCGGTGTAAACCTGATAGGTTTACCTTTGTAAGTTACTTGACCTTTTTCCTTTGCAACTCTTAAATTTTTTTCTTTAATATTTATGTTTTGTGTTTTGATTATTATATGGTGAGGGGATGTTTTTTTCTGATCCAGTCTATTCGGTGTTCTGTATGCTTCTTGAACCTTCATAGGAATATCGTTCTTTAGGTTGGGAAAGTTTTCTTCTATAATTTTGTTGAATATATTTTCTGGGCCTTTGATCTGCAGTTCTTCTCCTTCTTCAATCCCTATTATTCTTAGATTTGGTTTTTTTATTGTGTCCCAGATTTCCTGAATGTTTTGTGAAGAGAATTTGTTGGATTTGCCGTTTTCTTTGACCAGAGCATTTATTTTCTCTATGGTATCTTCAGATTCTGAGATTCGTTCTTCTATCTCTTGTATTCTATTGGTTATGCTTGTTTCTGTAGTCTCCGTTTGTTTACCTAGGTTTTCCATATCCAGCCGGTTCTCGGTTTGTGTTTTCTTCATTGCCTCCATTTCAGTTTTCAATTCTTGCACTGTTTCCTTTACTTGTTTGATTGTTTTTTCTTGGTTTCTCAGGGTCTCATTCACGGATTTACTTATTTCTTCAAACTTTTTGTTATATTTCTCATCAATTTCTATACTCATTTCTTCAAACTTTTTGTTATATTTCTCATCCAATTCTTTAAGGGAGTTATTCATATCCTGTTTAAGGGACTCTATTGCTTTCATAATGGCACTTTTTTCCACTTCTTCTGGGTTAAGGTGTTCAAGCCCTTCTGTTGTAGGGTCCTTGGGATCTGGTGTTTTCATGTTGTTTTTCAGATTGTTGGATGAGGTCTTGCCTTGGCGTCTGCCCATCTCTTACTTCAAATGTTCTCTAGTGGAACTTCTGTTACCGGGTCAGGTTCCCTGTCTGGGCAGGGACTTCACTGACAGAATGCCCACCTTTCCTCAGGCAGGCTATTGAAGCACAGGCACTCCCTCTTTCCTGGATGCGCTTTCAATGCAGGCTCAGCTTGCAAGGCAGCTGTGCTGGGGAAAATTTTATGGCCCCAGGGGGAAGGAAGAAATATAGGAATTCGTACCTGGATGGGAGCTGGGATGGCAGGTGGGAGGGGGTAGCCAGCACTGCAGGGCGACCTGGGCGTCTATGGGGTCGGGGAACACCCAAGCTCCTCCTCAACGGGACCCTGCCACGGCCCGAAGCAAACTCACCCCACCGATGGTCCTCTGCTAGAAGTCAGGGCCCCTGCTGGATGGGAGCCGGGACGGCAGGCGGGAGGGGGTAGCCAGCACTGCAGGGCGACCTGGGCGTCTATGGGGTCGGGGAACGCCCAAGCTCCTCGCTGGGACCCTGCCACGGCCCAAAGCCAGCTCACCCCACAGAAGGCCCTCTGCTAGAAGTCAGGGCCCCTGCTGGTCAGGAATGTGGCTGAGCTGGCACCTGGACCGCCTGTCCTCAGGGAGGCCTTTAGGACCCAGGAACTGCCTCGAGCCGAGCTGCACCTACAGCCAAGGCCCAGCTTGCAAGGCAGCTGAGTTGGGGAAATTTTATGGCCCCAGGGAGATGGGAGAAATATAGGAATTCGTACTTGGACGGGAGCTAGGATGGCAGGCGGGAGGGGGTAGCCAACACTGCAGGGCGACCTGGGCGTCTATGGGGTCGGGGAACGCCCAAGCTCCTCCTCGCTGGGACCCTGCCATGGCCCGAAGCCTGAGCTGCATTTTTCATTCATTTCCCAGATAGACTTAATTTTCGAAGGTGTGTGTAGAGATGTTAGGTAGCCAGCATCCTGCTTCCTCTCATTCTCTTAAGAGTACTGTGCACATTACTCACAGGTAACCACAGAGTGCTCACATCTATTCACAATTTGTTTTAGCATAGTCTTTCATGTAACGAACTTCAGTCAATTGGAATTACTAAGGGTGATGAAGCCTTCATGCCAGACCAGAGAAACACAATTAATTCTGTCTCCTTAACAGAAATAAATAGAGGAAAAGCCAGTCCTTCTCTATAAAGTGTCTATGAGGGAAATTATGAGCTCAGTTCTTCTTGTTTTCTTTTCATGAACCGGATGCTATTAGTATGGGTGGGGAGGGGCAGAAGCTGTTTGAGAACACTAATAAATATTGTGGTCAGGTTAGACAAAAGTTTCTGCTCAGAGGAAGTGTTTCTGCTCAGCTGTAGACAGTGATCAGGTAACAGGTTCTATCACCAGGCTACATGGGTTTTATCACAGCCTGTGCCTATCTTCATGAAGGTGGACAAACTGAAGTATAATGTCTTCTGTTTCCTCTTCTATAACACAGAGATAATAATGCTGGGTTTCTCCTTGGTGTGTGGAATCGAGAGTGATGCATCCTGTCTGCCCTTGAATTCTAGTCATTGTTAATTGCTGTGGATCTACCTTTTTTTTTTTTTTGCTTCTTTTGCATGCTAGAAAACAAGTAATTGAATCAGGGTAGTGAGGTGAAATAAAACTAAAGTAAAACACTGAAACCACTTTGGCGTTGCTTTTTTCGAAAAGGCAAAATTAAAGGTGAGTTCATGTATGATTCCAGACCCTTTCCAGCATGAGAAAAGCACATGCTTGATTACAGTCCAAATGAACACCATGCTTTGCCTCTGAGAAAGGTTGGGTTACATTAGAGGGATTTACACTGGATGACTGTGATGAAGAATGGTGGCAGAATGGCAGTGTCAAAGCGGAACGCTGTAGGAAAGTGTCATACTTCCCAAGCGATACACTAAAGACAGATGAGACAGTTGGATTTCGAACTGTTTGCCTCTCAAAGTATACGGGCCTATAAACCAACAGTCTCCAAGGTATTTCCTTATAGGATCCCTTGCAGTCAGTTATGTGGCACAGAATACTCGCAGTACTTCTCTGCTGCGGTGAGCGTCTGTTTATCCCCTTCCTCTGCATTTTCTGAAGTAATGAACTGTTGGCTATAAGTAGCTGAGAACAAATATGAGAAGGTCATTGTATTGCTAAAATATGATATGCTGGGAAATGTGAAGGTTTAGGGACTTCTAAAGTACTGTCACGCAGGAAGCAGTGCAGTAAGTGGGTTCATCCATCACTGGTAAAAACGTGGACACAGCATCGCTGCTTGAAGGTTGGCATAGAAATGCTCAACTCTGATTAAATGGCCATAATTTCTCAAGGCTGTGACATTGCTGGCAGTCTTAGGAAGCTGGGGCCTTAAAACATAAATGGTTGATATCTATAATAAAGTGCTGTAGGAAGAAAAAGGAGAGATAAATTCTCCCTAAATTAAAATTATTGAATATTTTATTTTAATGTACTGGCATTTCAATTGTATTTTAATATATAAAGCTTACCTGGAGATCTGAAAGTAAAACAACCCCACTGGTCAACCTTACAGAACAGGTAATGGTAACATACATCTTTAATTCCAGCTGCCAGACTAGTTTGCCATAGAAACTGGGTGGTACATGCCTTTAATCACAGTGGTAAAGGCCTTTAATCTCAGCCCTAGAAGGGAATATAAGACAGGAGGAAACATCTCTCAACCACAGTATCAGTCTGAGATTCCTGGAGGTAGGAATGGCAGTTTAAACTAAAGTAGGGGTAAGAGCCAGTGTCTGGCTGCTTTGCTTTTTGAATCTTTAGGTTGAATCCCAATATCTGTCCCTAATCTTTAAATTGTGTTTTATTCCCACCCCTTTGTCTAAAATAAAAAAAGAAGGCTATAGATAATTTTAGAAAACTCTATGCTAGGTCTTGAGAAAGGTTGTTTTCTGAGAAATTGTTATACTGATATCTAATGGACTGTACCAATTTGTACTCCCAACAGCAATGCAGGAGTGTTCCCTTTACCACACATCCTCTCCAGCATAAGTTGTCACCGGTGTTTTTGATCTTGGCCATTTTTACAGGTGTAAGACGAAATCTCAGATTTGTTTTGATTTGCATTTCTATGATGACTAAGGATGTTGAGAATTTCTTTAAGCATGTTTCAGTCATTGTAAATTCCCCTGTTGAGAGTTCTCTGTTTAAATCTATACTCCATTTTTTGTTGGATAATTTGTTCTTTTAATGACCAATTTATTAACTTTTTGTATATTTTAGAGAACAGTCCTCTGTCTGATATGGGATTGGTGAAGATCTTTTCCCATTCTGTAGGCTGCCATTTTGTCTTGTTGACCATGTGCTTTGCTTTACAGAAGCTTTTCAAAGCCCAGCAATACCACTTTTGGGTATATACCCAAAGGATGTTCAATTGTACCACAAAGACATGTGCTCAGCTAAGTTCATAGCAGCATTGCTTGTCATAGTCGGAAACTGGAAGCAACTTAAATGCCCCTAGACCAAAAAATGGATAAGAAAAATGTGGTTCATTTGCACAATGGAATACTACATAGCGGAAAAATAATAATATCTTGAAATTTTCAAACAAATGTATGGGTCAAAAAAACATCATAGCCTACCATTTACAATTCCAGAGAATCTAGACAACAATGAGGACTCCAAGAGAGATATACATGGATCTAATCTACATGGGAGGTAGAAAAAGGCAAGATCTCCTGAGTAAATTGGAAGCATGGCGACCATTACAGAGGGTTGAAGGTGAGGGGATATGAAGGGAAGAGAGCAGAGAAAGATATATAGCTCATTAAAATCAATAAAAAAATAAAACTATATGCAATAAGTACAATAACTACATATAATATATGCAGACAATAAATACATCAGCAATGTCTAGCTCATTTGCATACAACAAATTCAATGAAAGTACTCCATATCTATCCTATCTTGGTGAGTCCAAAGTCTTGTAGCCAATTTAGTTTCTATCATAGCTTGCATTACCATCCCAAACTATCTTTTGATATCTATCTTTCAACCTTATTTTAACTTTCAAATATTTTAATAGTTCAAAATGCATTTTGATGTCCAAGAGAAATCCATATTTTTAAAATCTTTAATAAGAATATCATGGGTTATGTACATGTTTTGAAATGTATATTGTTTCTCTGAAACTCAAGACCTCTGAGAGTGTTGCTGATTTGTTAGCAGTGTTGCTTTAATCAGTGGATTGTAGGAATGGAAAAAAATAAGAATGCTGGAAGTAGACATTATTTTTAAAATTTCCAGTGCATCTTAAAATTGGAAAAAATTGACCCATTAAATTTATTCTATTAAGAAGCCTTCCTCACATGTACTTCTCTGCCTTTGGATCTTTTACAGAACAAGAGGATGTGCAGGTAAATTGCTAGAACAAAAAATAAAGCATACAACTGAACTGACTTTATGATAACTCAGTGGGAAAAGACATTTTATGTCAAGCCTAATGGCATGACTTTAAACTCCCGAACCTATGTGGTGAAAGGAGAAAACAAATCCCTTAAAGTTGTCCTCTGAACTCCACATTCATGTTATTGCACAAACCCAGGCACAAATACACAAAAATACTCTTTTTGAAAAATTTACTAAAGAACTGAGGCTTGGTTTCTGCTTAAACTGTTCTTCATCCACATCCCTACAACTCAAGGTTATATCTTTTCTTTTGTATTACGCAGCCTGTATATACAGGAGAAATGAATGAACATTGCATTACAGGATATTTGATTAGTAGCCACCAGAGTCTGAGGTGTGTAAGCCTATGAAAGTTAATCTCCACAAGTGTTTCGAAAGGATTTCTATAGCTTCTGGACTTGTCTTGTCAGAGCAAAATTGTTTAGTTAGTTCTTTTTGTGTGCCTTACTAAGGAAGATGAAAAATTATAAGACAGAAAAGGAAGGGGAGGATTTCTTTCCTATAAGTATCTTATTACCTAGGAAGATAAACCTCAAATCAAATAAGCACTGAACCTACTTGAATGTAGTAGTTGTGCTAAAAGACAGACTCACAGGAAGACAGTGGTACTAACTAGACAGCCTGAAATGACCACTGGAAGTAGATTGGTCTTAAGGAGCATATTGGATTTACAAGAAGACATTTTGAAGTCAGAAGAAATCCTTTTTATTTTTTCCTTTATTTTATATTTCAACCACAGTTCTCCCTCCCATTTTTACTCACAGTCCCTGCTCCCCTCCAAACCACCTCTCCACCCACTCTTCCCAAGGGTTAAGGGCTTCAATGGAGGGTCAACAAAATCTGGCACATTAAGTTGGGGAAGGACCGAGCCCATCTCTCCTGAATTAAGACTGAGCACAGTATCCCAACAGGGAATCTGCTCCATCAAGCTAGCTCATGCACCAGGGATAGATCATGGTCCTATTCCCAGGGGGCCCTCAGATTGTCCAATCTCCACCATTCTCTCCTGTTTATAGGGGTCCTATAGTCAACCAATGCGAGCTCCACAGCTGTCGGTCTATAGTTCATGAGCTTCCACGAGCTTGGTTCAGCTACCTCTGTAGATTTCTCCATCATGATCTTGACCTTCCTTGCTTATATATCCCCTCCTAACTTTTGTCGATTAATGTCCCAGTGCTTGGACAGGTGCTAGATAATGGATCTCTGCATTTGGTTCTGTTGCTAGATGAAGGCTCTATGTTGATAGTTAGGTAGGCAAGTTCGGGCACCCTTTCCACTGTTGCTAAGGGTCTTTGCTGGAGTCATCCTTGTGGATCATCCTCGGGAATTTCCCTAGCACCAGGTTTCTCGCTAACCCCATAATGGCTTTCTCTGTCAAAATCTCTCTTTTAATGCTCTCCTACTCCATCCCTCTCCCTCCTTGACTGTCCCATTCTGTCAAGTTCTTATTCCCCATCCCCTCCCCTTTACCACTTTCCCCTCACTCCCAGGAGATCTCATCTAATTCCCCTTTCCAGAGGGATCCGTGGATCCCTTTTAAGGTCTTCCTTCTTACCTACCTTCTCTCGAGCTGTGGACTGCAGTCTGGTTATCCTTTGCTTTATAAATAATACCCCAAAAGGAATACTTTTAAAGAAACTTGAGTAAAGCACACATAAGACCTAAAGGTTGAGAGAAGCTAATTTTGAGAATGGAAAGATGGAGTTCTATGGCATGGGACATCATGAAATATAAGTTAAGCTACAGAACACGGTAGGAAGGATTTCTTTGAAGATGCCACAGCTGCAGTGCTCTATAATTGCCAAAGATGCTGCGGTCCTGGTGCGCTTTACTCATTCACGCTTTGCTTCACAGAGCACCCAGAATGCTGTGTCATCATAATCTATCTGCAACGTTTTATGAGCATCCACACAATTTCTTTTGCTGGGAGGGCCACCAAGACCTCCCTAGGCTGTCTGTATCCTGTCACTTATGCATATATCCCTCTTTTCCCAAAACACCTGCCTCGCAGTTCAGCTTACAATAGATGCTGTGTAAATGCATGTTTGTTTAAATTCCCCATCCATCACCTACCATGAATAATAGAAAAGTTACACGATGCTATTTTGTGAAACTAGGAAGAGCTAAAGCTTTTTTTAAAAAAAAAATATCTGGAGTGAGCAGAAGGGGGTGGAAAAGAAGAGTCTCTTGAAAACTGGCCTGATCTTGTTCATTTCTGTTTGTTGCAGTATCACTAAACATGTTTGCCAGATGAGTGGGTACATAAGAACAGATATCATGTGGTTGTTCCCATACTTCATGATGCTCTCATTGTGTCAACATTGATTTGTTACCATCTTCAAGTCCAAGCAGATGAGTTAAATGTGAACAATCATGGTCCAGACTGGCTATAACCTGTCACAGGCCTGTTTCTGTTTGTTTCTCTTCTTGGAGTTTTTCTATAATGGAAGGTGGGCTACCGATGTGTATAGAGCGGCACAAACTTCAAACAAGATTGTGGCTCTATGATGAAATAAACTTACCTTTCATGAAACAAAACTACAGGAGACATCCAGAGACTACTTTTATTTTAAACTCAAAGCAGTTGAAGTTTTATCATTTGATTCTTAGAAGTCACGTCTCTCCAAGTTAACCAGCATAGCAATCATATCTTCTGAACTGTGTGTGTAATTTGAATATTTCCCTGCTACAAATTACATATTTTTTTTACTGCTTTGCAATCTTAGGAATTTCACTGTTGTAGATCATAAAGAGACATACAAATCATTTTTACTTAGAATATGAGGTCTTAGGTGAAAACAATAACCTCATAAAATTTGAGGCAAATGAATGGAACTAGAAAAATCATTCTGAGAGATGTAACCCAGACCTAGAAAGACAAACATGGTATGTATTTATAGGATAACCAAACTACAGACCACACCCCAAGAGAGAGTAGATAGCAAGGAGGGTCCAAAGAGGGATCCATGGATTTCACTGGGAAGGAGAAATGGAAGAGATTTTCTTGGTAAACTGGGGGCAGGGGAGAGGAGATGGAGGAATGGGAACTTAAGAGAGCAGGTTGGGTCAACTGGGTGTGGGAACATTGGAGGCAGGATGGAGAGGGAGAGTAATGAAAGAGACATCTTGATGAGGATGGGTGCATTTTGGATAAGTGAGGAACTTGTCACTGGGGAAATCTTCAGGAATCCACAAGGATAACTCCAGGTAAGACTCCTAGCAATAGTGGAGAGGGTGCCTGAACTGGTGATCTGTTGTAACCAGATTGGGGACTTCCCTACTTGTCATCAGATATACTCTATCCAGTAACTGCTGGAAGCAGAAGCAGAGATCCACTGCTAAATCCTCATCTGAGCTCCTTGTGAAGTAAAAAAGGATGGATTGATTGAGTAAGCCAGAGGGGATCATGTTGAGGAACCCACAAAGATAGCTGACCTGAGCTTCCAGATACCCATGGACTCTGGACCAACAGTTAGGGAGCCTCCATGAAATTGACCTAGGTCCCCTGCATGTGTGCGACTGTTGTAGAGCTTGCTCTCTGTAAGGCTACCAGTGAGATCAGAACCTATCCCTGGGATTTAACTGGCTTTTGGGAATCCGGCCCCCATACTGGATTACCTTACCCAGTCTTGAAACAAGGAAAAGAACTAGATCCTGTGTCCTGTCTCAATTTGATGTGCCATACATTGCTCAAGCCTATGGGAGGCTTGTCCCTTTCTGAATGGAGATGGAGGAGGAATGGAAGAGGAGGGGAATAGATAGGAAGCAGGGTGGGGATGACTAGGAGAATCTGAAGATGTAAAACAGGTGAAAATATGCTATTTTTAAAAAGTAAATGGACATAGAAAAAGAAAAAAATGAAAAATAAATAAATTACTTTTTAATTTTCAAAAAAGGACAGATTCTTTGAAAGGGCAGTGATACATATATTATATATATATATATATATATATCACACAAATGGAATTTTTAAAAAGTTATTAGAATATATTGTTAATTCATGAGTTTCATGATGACATTTTTGTTCATATATAACATGCTTGATTATATCAACCCCCTTTGCCCATTTTGTATCCCTCTGTGATCTCCTTCTCTGTTTGTCTCTTTTATACTTGCATGAATTCTCTCTCTCCTTTCTCTCTCTCTCTCTCTCTCTCTCTGTGTGTGTGTGTGTGTGTGTGTGTGTGTGTGTGATATGGTGTGATGACTGATGATCAATATAAGTAGGGTCTCTTGCAAGAGTATGGGCGTGGGCTAATTTACAGAGGCATGGGAGTTTTATCAGTGCTTGTACCAGTAAATTTCATGAGTGTGTCTCCTTTCACCAGCAACCATAAACTGCTTAATATTCTAAAATGCTATAAAAATGGAGAGGGCAATTCAGTAATTCCCATGCAGAGGAAGGATTCCAGAGAAACTCAGTATTATATCAATCATTATATTAATGAACAGTATTAGAATCATATTAGGATGATTTGACTTGAAAAACCAGGCACCTTCATGCCCACAAGAGTTCTGAATCATTTTAACACTTCAGATGTATCTTGTAATTATATATACAGCGTATCTTGACATATGGTCACAATGCAATTGGTTTTCTCTCACAGACTTACCAAAAAAAAAAAAAAAAAAGAAAAAGAAAGAAAAAAAGAAAGAAAAAAAAAGCATTATAGCCAAGTTGGCAGATGCAGGCATCCAGCCTAGTTTTACCACACTAAATCTACATGAGGAATTACATTCAATGGCAAGGGTCTGTCTGACTAGTGTAAAGTGATTCATTAGCACGGAGAAAATTCCAAATAGCAACAGATCTCAGAGCCTTTGGCAAGCGTGTTGAAGCAAGCCCATAAGGGATGAACTCAATGAACTAACATCTTAAATAGCAGTTGGGAGCTGAGAGAAATGAATGGACTGACCTCACAACAGTGAGCAAAACTTCATGACTAGAAAACACAAACTTTTGGGTCCTTATGGGAAAACGTTTCCCATTATGTATTAAGGGGAGGAGCGAGGGGCCACATAGTTATGCACATCATTAATTAAACTTACCACAGAGAGTTACTGATGTCTACCTTGGTGCCTGATTTACATACTGGGTGAAGGATGTTAGATATTTACTGCCTGTTTTTGCATTAGAAACCATAAGGGAAATGGCCCCTCAGAAGTACATCTATAATTCATGGACCAAATCAGAAGCTGGGTGTGCAGGCTTCCATTGCTATGCATTCTTTCCACTGATTCAAGTGGGAGCTAGCCAAGCGTAAGGAAGGTCAGAGCACGCTGTGTGATTCCATTTGTTTGCGTTCTTTTCAAGATGTTTTGGATATCCTGAGGCATGGGCAAGGACATTGGAGGGGAATGGGAAATGTAGGTTAAATTAAAGGAGACTTGTTTATTTTAGTAAATGTTTCAAGGACCTACAGGTACTAATTAGGGAAAAACAAATTATTATAGATCTCATATGTATAATAATACCTAATAGTCACCATTACAGAGTTAAATTATATAAAAGGAACTATGAACAATTGATTTATTTGATACTTAGAATTATTTAGTATGTACACCATTTGTAGCTAGGAGAGGTCTTCTTAAGTATTTGTATTTACCTCTATCCTTAAGTCTTTTTGTATGAAAGGTGGTATTTTTTTTTGTAGGTTTTGTTTTTCACAAAAGCTATTTCTATTTTGGGATATATGTATCTTATTGATCTTTGAAAATTAATACAATGTCATTGAAAATGCAAGTAGACTATCTCTATGATTTTTTATTACTTAAACGATAAGCCATACATATTATGGGACTTTTTAAAATGAGTACTTTCAGCTAATCTTCAGAGAAGAAATAAAAACAGCTTGTTATCTCATTATAGGATTTCTATTTTAAAGCAGAATGTTTGACAGCAAAGCTTGTAAGTCAAGCATGAAAGCTGTGTACCCAATCAGTTTCACAATTAACCACAGCACACTGTGCTGCTGTACCAGGGAGAGACATGCCCACCTCACTCAATAACTTTAAGGTCAAACCAAAGTGCAGTGATAAGGCTACAGCCTGAAGGTCACAAACTAGAACCAGACATTGACCACACATCATGAAAAAAATTTACTCTCCAGTATTACCCTTCAGCAATATTCTGAACCTCTTTTAAACATTTTATAATTTAAAATTGTTAAAATTCTTCAGTTTTTGCTAATTTCATTCCAAATCCTAAAGTACTCACAGACAGAATCATTTGTTGTGTTTTTCTAAACCCAACTCAGATAATAGAAGCCCAGAAAAGATAGATGTTATGTGGGTTCTTGGGCTGTATTTCCTTTGTGCTGCCTGAAGTAGGGTAAGATGGTCTGATTTATCTACATACTTCAAGAAGTATGATTTGTTTCCTATGCTATATGACTTGTGGTTCTAGTATTTTCCAGAAACAACAGCCCGATCTTGATTCTTTCTCTTTCAAGGAAATTGTTCCTTATTGGCATGTGTTTATATAAGTGCACTTGGTATCTAGGTTCTGGCACCATCATACCTCTCACTATACTTCCATTTTGACAGCACAGACTCATGCATTCTGAATTCTCCATTTTATACCACATCTAAAATCCCTCTCAGTTTGTTTCCGTAGACCACTAAACACAGGGAATGCATTCATTTCAAAACCTTCAAAAGAGATCAAAGTTTGGTGATTGACCACATGGCTAGTGATTGACCACCTGGAATTGGCTGCACATTCAAAAAGGTTTTCACGTATGCATAGGCAGTTTAAATGTGGGTAAATTTGTTCACATCTGCAAACCATCTGTAGTCTTCAGCTCAATCTCATTTAATGTTAGAAGCCCAAGAGACTGTGGGAAAGAGCTCACTCTGCTGTACAGACAAAATGTTGGTTCAGCTGAATTCTTGTCCTGTCCATTGTCAGAAAGCAAAGGAGGGGAGGATAGGAACAGTAACCTTTCATCCTATATTTTCAATTTGCAGTATGTATTTCTGGAATATTTGTATTGGTTGGGACAAAGACTTTGTTCTTTTCTTAACCAGTGGGAAAAATCACAAAATGAAACTGGTGGAGATTACAAGAGATCTTGCTGGTCCCTATATTTGTTATTATAAATGTAGTATGCATTCATGCAGCAGAGCTGTACTGGTTATTAGTATGGAAAAACAACTAACAACTTTAGAGAAAAGTCGTGTATCATCGTTTCATAGGGATTTAACTCCTTCAAGGTTGGTGGCAAGGGGTGCATGGTGGAATTCACAGTAGTGAATGTTTCAAGATGAGCCAGGCTGCAGAGAGAACAGGTTAACAGCAGAGGTGACTTTAGTATGTGAAGAGCCCCCAGTAGTGATCAACTTCTTAGCCACCCTCTAGGATTTCACTGTCATCAACATAGCACCACCAGTTGGACCAATCATTTAAACAACTAATCTAGTGGGGAAACTTCAGATTAAGGCCACTGCAATGAATGAGATAGTAAATAAAGAATAGTCCTGGAGAGGACTCAACCTTTGGTGTTTGCTTTAAAAGATGATAGAATATCAAGGTAATTCTTTGTGATATCACTTGCCTTTGTTTTCAATTTCTTAGTTTCTCTTGGAGAACATATCAGTCAAAATGGAAAAATAAGAACCAACGTCATGAAGTAATTTGAATGGAAATGTGTGAAAGCTGGTAAAAAAAATACTATGACCATTAATAATTGGTTAAGAAAACATCAAGAAGGGCTCAGGTCCCAAAGTTCAGTAGAAGAGTAGGAGAAGTGAGAATATGAGCAAAGAGATCAAGACCATGATGGAGATATCCACTGAAACATCTTACCTGAGCTAATGGGAGCCCACAAACTCCTGCCTGAAAGGGAAGGAACCAGTAACAGTACCAAACTAGGCTCTCTGAATGTGAGTGACAGTCCTATGGTTGGGGTAAACTGTGGGGCCACTGGCAGTAGGACCGGATTTATCCCTACTGTTTGCGCTGGCTTTTTGGTACCCATTCTCTTTGGAGAGATTCCTTGCTTAGCCTATATGTAGTGTGGATGGCCTTAGTCCTGTCTCAGAGCAATGCTCTAGACTTTATTGACCCCCCACTCTCAGGAGTGGAGGGAAGGTGGGGTGGGGGTGGAGGGAAAGGGAGAAGAAGAGGGAGTAGAAACTGGGATTGGTATGTAAAATGAGAAAAGATAATGTAAAAAATAAGTTTAAAAGCTTCAATTAAAATAAATAAATATAAATAAAAAATAACATGAAAGAGGGAAGGTAAATTTCTTTTATAAGACAAAAAAACATCTGAAAGAATGATTGATGCTACCAAGCATTGGTAATCCAAATGAGCATCCTACTGTGATATCAAGCATTGATAACCCAAATGAGCATCTCACTGTGGTACCAAGCATTGGTAACCCAAATGAGCATCCCATTGTGGTACCAAGCTTTGATAATCCAAATGAGCACCCCACTGTGGGATCAGGCATTGGTAACCCAAATGAGCATCCTGCTGTGGTACCAAGCACTGGTAATCCAAATAAACACCCCACTGTGATACCAAGCAGTGGTAACCCAAATGAGGATTCACTG
Organism: Myodes glareolus; assembly: GCF_982192425.1. Classification (NCBI taxonomy): domain Eukaryota; kingdom Metazoa; phylum Chordata; class Mammalia; order Rodentia; family Cricetidae; genus Myodes; species Myodes glareolus. Next base: position 30,945,864 of record NC_142036.1, on the reverse strand, counting down.
TGGTGTGTGAATACAAACTTCATTGTTAGTTATTTGAATAAAATCATTTAATAGGTATAGGCTGAAGAAAAACTTTATGGTTTCCTACTCTAATCTTTCGTCCTTGGGCCTGCTTCCATAGATTATCAATCAATCATTTCTTCCTATAGAAATATGAAAAGAGGAGAGCTTGTTCCTAGCTTGCAAAGACTGTAATGTTTTTTTTTCTCATCCTTTCCTTGATTTTAATCTCTCCTACTGCCTTGTTTTTCTTCTTCTTTGTGCACCACTGTCTGTCCTCAGTCAGGTCTGTGCTTCAGGAAATAACTCTAACAAATTCACAAGTAGTATGAAGTTTGTTTTCTTTCCCCTTTAAAGTTAATAATATTCTTAATTTTAAAAAAGAATATATGGTTATTTTAAAATCTATCAAAAAAGAAACGTCCAGGTGGAGTGGGTATAGTTAGAGCCTAAGTAATGTATTCTAAATATCTCTACATCTTATCATTCATTTTCTTTAAGGTAAGATAATCTGGTATCTACATTTTGTGTGAGCATGTCATTAAAAAGAGAGCAGTAGCACAGAAGACAAACACCATGTCTTCATCACATAAATACACTAGGGCTTCTAGAGTCTGTTTAGGAAGGCTGATACTGTAGCTTAATGATAGATCATTTACCTAGTATGTGCAATACATCACAATGGAAACAAGCAAAATATGATGAAAAGGAAGGTGTTTCTACAAAATGCTAACTAAACCCATTTATATGTTAATGAAGTCTTTTTCTACCTAAATAATGTCTCTGAGACTATTTGTGAGAGTAGGAAATAGCCTTAATTATCAATATGCTTGTAGCTTGCTTTATAAAACCAAGGGGCTATTCTCTCATTAGTGAAAATCATAAACCTGGACAAACTTCTGTCCCTGTGGGTATTTAAGATGTGCCTTTCTCATATTCCTTATTTCCTCTGTGATTCTTTGAGTCTGGTTATGGATAATAGTTGCGCCATACAAGCTTTAATCGAATAGCTTTCTCTTTTTAATTTGCCTCCAGATAATAATTTGGTTTCTTAATTAAGGCAGTGAAAACACACATTATGATCTTTACCTGAAATATGTTTTGATTAGCACCAATACCTACAATTGCATTTGACTAAAGTACTCCCTTTTCCCTGCAGAGTGGCTCTGTGTGTGTTAAAACAGTGATTTCATTTTACCCAGAGGTAGGTGTGTTTCTTAACTAAGAATATTGCTTATTCATATAAAAGTTTTGCTATATCCATTTAAACAAATTCTGCCTATTCCCTGAGTGCATTCTTCTGTGTGTTTTCTCTCTGTCTTTTACTTGCTCTTCTTTCATGTTGTGGTTTGAATGGGAAATGTCCCCCGCAAGGGTATGTGTTTTAGTATGTGGTCCCAAGCTAGCCGTACTTTTTGAAAGGATTTTGGAAATTTCACGAGTTAGAGACTTACCAGAGCAGTGGTTCTCAAGATATGTGTTGTGACTCTTTTGGGAGTCGAGTGACCTTTTTACAGAAGTCACCAAACACCACCTGAATTATCAGATATTTTCATTACTGTTCATCACAGTTAGCAAAATTACTGTTGTGAAGTACCAACAAAAATAGTTTTATGGCTTGTGGTCACAACAACATGAGGAACTATATTAAAGTGTTGAAGATTTAGAATGGTTGAGAAGCACTGCTCTAGAGAAAATATTCCAATGGGAAAAGCTCTTAGTCTTTTATCACCCTTAACATCTTCCTGTTTTCTCTCAGATTTCTAATCACGGATGAAGTGAGACCAAACGCTTCATGCTCTTGCTGCCATGTCTTCCTTCTTCTGATGCCTGGTATTCTCTTGAAGCTATAAGCTACATTAGAGTTTTCCTCCCTTATTATGATAGTCAAGTGTTTTGTTGCAATCACATGTCAAATAATTACGACCCTTCCTGTAGTAAAAAGTCTGTTAGCATTCTTCAAAAAATGTCTCATCAGGATTATGATTTAAAAAGTTTCATATTGTTACAATGTTGTGTGTTCATTTTCATTTTAAGTCTTTTTTATATGACTTCCTCTTTCTTTTTATATTGAAAATTCATACAATATATTCTGATCAGGGTATCATTTCCCCCATTTCCTCCAAGTTCCTCCTCACCTCCCTACCTATTCAACTCCATGTTTTCCTTCTCTCTTTCTTTATAATACATGCATGCCAGTAGAAAAATTATAAAGCTAAGAGTGATAATAAAACATTAACAGTGAGAAAGCACAGGAAGCATATACAAAGATACACATCCAAAAACAAAAGCCATAAAAACACAAAATTGGCATCTATAATATAAAAACAAAAGATTAGGAAATATATATGTGTGTATGTATATATATATATATATATATGTTACATACATACAAAATATGAGACAACAAATGTAAAAACACCATGGAGTTCATTTTCTGTTGGCTATCTATTGATGAGCTTTGCATCTGCTCTTAAGTATGGTTCATATACCCAGTAAGACTTTGTAAGAGAAAAAAACTACTTTTTCCTTTGGAAGCCATATTGATTGGAGAAAACGACTTGGTTAGAGTTGGGAGCTCATATCTACTTCCCTCATATTAAACTTGTTTTGTAAGGAAGACACTCTTTCTTTGGTCTCATCTTTCCCCTCTGGCTCTTGCAATGTTTCTCCCTTTTCTTCTGCTTAACTCTGAGGCATGAGGGCATAGGTTTCTTTTGAAGAAATCTCATTTAGGATTGAGTTTTCCCAAGTCTCTGACTCTCCGCTCATGTAGTTGTGAGACATGCCACAGTCTTATATGCTACAAAATAATCTTGTAATGTAGGAAATAACAATCCTCTTAAACCAAGGACACTAGCAGAGATGCAAAGTGTTTATGCAGTGAATAAGCAAAGGCTCAACAGCATTGTGCATTCTTTGAGTCTGTTTGTGCCTTGAATTGAAATTAAGAATCGGTTACAAGCCACTTGAAATAAGAAACAGTAACTTATTTCTACATAGCAATCAGAGTATTTATTCTAAAGTACCAAGTTGATCATGACATTTTTCAAGTAAAATTATTCAATTGATCCCAATTTCTCTCAAAACAGAGTTCAAGTTTGTTTCTATGGTGTCTGTCTCCTTCAAGCTAAACTGTGACTTACACAATGCACTCAGCCTCTCATAAATACATTCTTCTGTAAATAAACCTTATTTCCATCAATTTTTATGTTTTACCTTTGTCTACCTGAGACATATTTCTACTACTAACTAGACTTGATTTGTTTCACCTTAAGCCTGAGCTAGGAAAATTCTATATGTGAAAAGCCACCCAGAGGTCCCCAAGTCTTCTAATTGCTTCTATCTTTGACATGCCAGACTATAAGCTTGCCTATCTACTTGTCAACTTGAGTTTTTCTTCTGCTTGTGCTACAATGAGTTCCTTGAAGGTTCAGGTTCTCCAATATTCCCTTCCCTTCTTCTCAGCAAGAAATGATATAGTGGATGCCCAATTATTGAATACAGGGGAAACTAAGAATGGGTTTAGGTTTCATTTTGGTAAATTCTGAGATAATACATATTAAAACTTATTTTTTCAAACTTTTCAATAGAAAAGTAATTGTTTCCTTTTTGTAGATCAGTGCATAGTAGTTGATTGGTTTAATAGAAACATACAAATTAATGAAGAATTTAATCAGCTCATTCTAAAAATTTTTAACTTTACCACTAAAGTACTGATATTTTCCCGTCATTTAGATTCTTTGGTTATTATCTTTATTTTTGTCAATCATTACCCATTTTCTTTTATTGTTCTAAAATGTAAATATTATCATGGTATTTTATTCATTAAGGTGCTTTAGGCATTGGAGTTATTACTCAGGAACTAAGAGAATATATTATATTTCTAGACGAAATGATTAAGTTCTCAGTAACTGCCTGCAACTACAACTCCAGGAAATTACAATGTCCTCTCCTGGCCTCTGGAGGCACCTGCATACAGGACGTGCATTCAGATAAACACATGGATACAAACTAAGAAAAAAAAACTGAAAGGAACTGCTTTAATGATTTCCTGTTACTCCTTGATGAATAAATTGGTTTTGAGTGGATTCCATAACATAAAAGCAACTCTTGATCCTATTGACTGTTACACAGCATTTACAGCTCTACCCCGTATATTTATCATTTACTATACATATGATGATATTTCGTCCTCCTGTAGTTTGGCATGAATATCCCTTTCTTTGTCACTGGGTTACTTACCCATCATTATGAATCTAGTTTTCCTGCATACTTCTGTAAACATTCCTATAAAGCACTGATGTCTCAACATCAATTGTATGGAACACGAGTTTCTAATTCTTGACAAGCTTTCCATGGGATATCGGATTCTTAGAGCCAGCATAGGTTATTTGTTAATCTTTATGGAGCATTCTGTAATACATTATTTTGACTGATTTTATTTTTCAAACTTGTTTATAGTGTATATTGACCATATTCTACCTTGCAATTCCCTATCTTCATATCTTAACTCCATGTACTCCTTCTTGACTCCATAACCAATTTTGATTCTAGCTGTAGGTCATTTACACACCCAAATGTTATGTATCTGTATAAAACCTTGGAAAGAAAAATGAGTAAAATCCTTTGATTTTTCTCTTTTTTCGTCTGATTTAATTCACTTAATGTTGTTGTCTCTAGCTGCATCTATTTTTGTTTCAAACATGATGTTGCTTTTATTTATGAGTAAGAACTACCTATTTGTGTATATATAGCACATGTTCTTATTCATACCTCTGCTGACAGACAACTTGTTGGCTCCATAGTTTAATGACTGTGAACAGTGCTGAAGTAAATACAAATGTGCAAATACCTGACAAGTTGAGTTGTAAGACATTACATAAATTCCCAGGAGGATGGCTGGGCATGGAAACAGTTAAATACTCAATAATGTGCATGGGATGAATAATCAGGTCAAGTTTAAGATGCTTTTAAAAGCCCCTTGAGAATGTGTGCCATTCTGAGATGTACTACAAACATAAGTCAATGCATGAAGAAGTGGAAGCAAACTCCTGTTGCATCTCCCTGATCAAAATATGTGCTTTTTTGTGGTTGCCCCAGATAGAGAATGTCCCACATATGACGCTAATAAGAAGTTACTCTAGTTGATCTCAGCTTAAAGACTCAAAAGCCATTAGTTATGCCCTTTGTATTACTGTATTCATATGAAACAATATTGGCAAACCATTTCTCTAAAGAACTAGAGGATAGTATCATAGGTGGAAGGAATTTTTTCTGCAGACACGATGAGAAAATTATTATTATGGCCTTATATTTTTCACTCACCTAATTATGGGGCATTTGATGCTTTCCAGTGGTGAGAGTCCTCTAAGAATTAAGCTAGCACAGTCAGAGTCAGTAGACTTGGAAGGAGATGCCGAGAGTTTTAAATGAGAAGACTATACATGAGCAAACATATGGAAATCATTCAATTATTTGGAGGTCATCTTGTGGACAGTGTCTGCTGGTCCCAGCTGGAGCTTAATACTAAAACCCTCAGGCTCTAGCAATACCTTCTACCCCTTCAGCACATTTCGCCAAGAACCAGGGAATTCTGCATCCTAATTAGGTTAAGCTTGTGACTAGAGTTGTTCAAACCAACAAAGGCACTTTCATGCAGATGAAATTGGCATGACTACATCTTAATTTTTTTTAGTGTGTTTGTTTATATGTAAGTTTCTTACTGCCAAATTATACATATGTGTTTTCTTCTCTGTCATTTCTATTTGTTCAGCTTGACAGGTTCAGAGGGAATTGGGGGAATTTGGGGGTGATTAATTTTCAGAAAAATGTCAAAAGATTCAATTTTCATTTTTTATGAGTAGTTTATTGTTTATTCTCACATTGTTTAAGTTCTAGAGAAATGTGGCTTCTGCATTCAGAATCACTTTACAGAGGCTACATTGCTATAGAGTAGAACCTTTGGAAGAATGAAATTTTGCATTGGCATCTTACAGTCACAAAATTAAAACAATTTGAAGTTGTGCCAAATTTCAATGCTATTATATCATAGGGTAAATACACTCCTTCTCTATAAGTGAAGAATTCCCATAGGATGAAGCATACATACATGTGCATATGTTCATATATGTTGTGTATGAATTTTTATAATGCTTCAATATGACATATAACTATATATACATATATATTATTACACACATAATAGATATTCAGAGATATATAGAGGGGAATTTATCTTTTAAGGCATTGCTTTACATAATTTGAGATGGGGAATCTGAAGTCTGCAGGACAGGGTGGTCACTTAGAAACTCAGTGAGAAGATCCAAATTTAAGCTTCTTAGTAGTACTTCAAAGCGATTCAGAAAAATATTTTGTAGACTCTGTAAGCAGACAAAAAGGCTACTAATAATCTTGTGGTTTCTTACCACATCATATTACACAATCAGTGTATATACCAAATGGTCTTTTACAATGCATAGAATTCAGTTTTTTTGGCTGTCGTACCTGATGACTCACTAAAATGTTATAGGATACCCATAAAAACTTTTCTATTTGGATTTTATAGGATTTTGTCAGTATAAACATCATTGCCCAGAACAAAGTTGTGCAAATATGCCTTAAGATTGTCAACAATGGTTTAAGAATGTTTATAACAAAAGCTATATCTTAGGAAAAAAGTATAAAGACTAAGGGTATAGAAAAAATAGAATAAGTAGAGATTCATGTGAGGATTAGATTTGACTTTAAAATCTGTGGTATGTGTCTATTTCTATTTCAGAATAGTCATAGCCCATCACTTACAGCACACTTCTCATTAGAATCTAGAGTACATATCTCATGTTTGTCTTACATGACCAGTTATATGATCAAGGAGTTAGAAAACATTATTTATTTATTTATTTATCGAGTATTTTGTGTGTGTGTGCATGCACATGCATATGTGTGTGTGTGTTTGTGTGTTTCTGATATATGAAACCAAGGACATATGTGGAGGCAAGAGAAGGATACTGAGCTTTCTAATATCTTATTCTTCACATTATTCCCACCAGACAGGGTCTGTCACTGACCCTGAACCCCAATGATCTTCCTGTCAAGAGACCCCACAGATACGGAGTTACAGGTGCTCACAAAGAAGACACACGTTCTTTGTGGATGCAAAAGCTTTTTTTCAACTTATTTCTCTTTCTTGTTTAATGCCCATCTTTGGATAGATATTATTTTCTCCTCAGAAGTTGCATCTCCTCATGAGTCAGACTTAGATGATCACACACAGGTCCTTTTACTTGGTGGCAAAATTCGGAGAAACTGGTGATTTTGAAACCGGAAAACGATATTTTGCTTGTGGAGAACATAATTGATTTGCAACCATAAAGGAGACTACACTGGGTTAAAGTGAGCTACAAATCAATTATTATTTCCCTCCACCAAGAATTAGGGGTTAATGTTCCTTTTTAATATGGATTGGCCCTGTGGTGGATTCATAATGACCTTACAATGGGAATGCCACCGGGTCTTTCTATTGCATTCCCTATTTTAGAATTTTAGAATTCCCTTTTCTATTGCATTCATGTAGCCAATATTCCCTATTTTAGAATTTTAGAATTCCCTTTTCTATTGCATTCATGCAGCCAATCTCAAAACTCCCAGAAATTGGAGAGAATAGTCTGTTTGACAGGTTACTTTTTTTTGGTGATGTGGTTTTAGCATCAAGATTCACATATATTCTATACAAGAAGACTTGGATCAGATATTTACTATTTGTTTCAAAATATCTGACAATTACAGGTATTTTTTTCTAAATAAACATAAAACTCACTCTTCACACTGTTCCTAATTCTCTCATGAGATATTTGCAAAATCAAAGTTAGAAAAGGTAGTTTAATATTTATGTTAAACAACGTAGAGTTCATTTTTATCCTACTAATAAGAATTTTATAATATGAGCATGACTCATTGTATCATCATATGAAAATAGCCTAAGGTTATGTAAAATCTAGGTTAGTGCCAAAGAAAGGAACACTAGTGTTCTTATAACTAGCACAAAAATAGCACAAATATTTATTTCATTATACTTGAAGAAAATTGTTCACACCTGCTATAGGAAACTATCCATTTGATGAATTACATTATGGGAAACCATGTTATTTATGAAAAATGTAAAATGTTCAACATTTTAATTTCATGATGTGAGTGGAAATCAATTTTCATTTGATTCCTACCAACAGTGGAATATGTTATGTGATTTCTTTGCACAAAATGAAGTAAGACAAAGTAAAGAAAAGGGAAATCAAATAGTATTTTGCAAAAAAAGAAGTTTAAAGTGAAAAGATTAGATAAAAATTTAGAACATGTGTCAATGATAGTATAATATCCAATATTATTTTAGAAAGGTAGTAAATATTATCTCAATTAAGCATTTATTACTATAGCATTTACTACTATAGTGCAACCCCTATTCAGAATTTCAGCCTGGACACCCTCAAATTGAGAGTTCAGTGGTGGGGTGAGATGTATTGAGTCTATCATAAATGTACTCGAAGGACCATGTAACTGTTGTATCTGTTTTTGGAATGCTTGTTTGAGACTTTAGAAAATGCGTGGGCCAATTAAAAAACAAATTGCCATCAGGCCAAATAGGGAAGAGATGAGAGTGGTAAGCCATGGGGATCAATTAAACCAGATCTCATACGGGGTCCTTGACTTAAATGCATTCATATCTTTTCTTAACTCATCCAAGGCTTTCCTATTTTGTAAGGTTACCCTGGCTAAGAAATCCAAAGACTTTTGTAAATAACAAAATGCAGTCTCTGTCTTTTCTAATTGTGTCCAGTCCAGTCTGCTCACATCCCCAGGAAGAACAATAGTAATCAGGAGTACCCTCCTACAGTTTCAAATATTGGAGGTAGTCTAGTTGCTTCCTGGGCATACATAAAATGGTGTCTGCAGGAGGTCACGTCTCCTAAGGACATGAGAACACCCAGGCTCATTAGGGCAAGATGCTTGGGGTAGGATGCACCTCTGAGAACCTCCACATTTCGGTCTCCCTTCTATCCCCTGAATCCAGTCTCCAGTGATCCAGTTCCCATGCACTAAATATCAGAGGTCAAATATCAGGTCAGACCACCATGTCTAGGGTGTTGTCATCTGAGAAGTCTGGTTTAGGATCCTCCAGTGCCAGTACTTGACAGGATCCACATCACCTTCTATGGTTGGTGGGGCTTACTGCCAGTAACATGATTGTCATTGGAAGGGCTATGTGAAATGGATAAACAGGCAACACTCTCCTCAAGGTTTAATTTTCCTTAGGCAGTGGCTATTTTTCTTTTCTTGTGTTTGAATTTAAGGTTTGTCCACCATCATCTCTTTTTTTTTCTTTATTGGTCATCTTGATCTTCCCTATAGTCCTGAGGGGAGGAGAGAAATTTTCAGTTACATGCAGGTAGCCATATAGGTGTTTCCCCTTTGTTTGGGAAAACACATCTGTATCCTCTGCCCTGTGTCAAAAGGGATCTGGACCCTTCCATTGGTTAGTGAGATGATCTTTCCACCTAACTTTTAGGCAAGGTCTCATTGGTAGGGATACCCAATGTTTCTGAAATCTATTTTGTTCATCTGATTTTTGGAAATTTAAAATATTAATGGTTAATAATGCCTTTTGAAATTGTAGAAGGGGGAGACTTTTCCCCCTTTTTGTATTATAAGGACCTCTTTAAGTTATTGATGATGTCTTTTGACAATCGCTTGACCCTGAAGGTTGTATGGAATCCCGGTGGTATGAGATATATTTCATCTCTGGAAGAATTCTTTTAGTCCTTTACAGTTGACATAAGTTAAGTCATGCATTTGGGTAGCATTTTGTATGGGCAGACTTGTCTTGGTTCCCCCTGTAGGAAAATTACAAAGGCAGCACCATTCTTCCAACCATCTGTACAAACAGTGAATGTTTGGGGCAGGGGCCTAGAAGAAAAGAATAGACAATTCTCCAGTGTAGCTCTTCATGTAGCATCACTAACTATGATTCCCCAAAGTGGTTGTCCCAAGTCCCCAAAATTCCCTCCAGGGTAAAGCTCAATTGAGAATGATGCCTGGCTACCCACTCTAGATCCTTAATTTTGAATGGAATTATTAATTTAGAGAGATCTTTTCTACAATGTCAGTGGAAGGTTCCCTGATTTTTGTAATCATATTAGCTATTTGATCAACTAGAGAGTACACTCTGAGAGTGCCCCCTATGGTAGTAAGTACCCATTCTAGTGGTTGTGACTGCTGAAATATGACAACCAGCATGGTCTTTTTCCCTTATTATACTCAGCCTTGGATTGGAATGTTAGTATTGTGTCTCGCCAAAGAAGCCTGATAGAGCTCATTGACAAATTCAGTGAGTGCCTGATGGCCCTCATGGGGCAAGAAAATGATCTCATAAGGCTGTCTCCATTTTAGAAGATCATATAACATATCCAGTTTTCCAGTCTTTACAGGCAATGAGGGCCTTACCCTGTTGAAGAAGAGGCTGCTTGTTCACCCTGGCTACCCAGAACCAAAATAACCACACAGAAACTACATTAATTAAAGCACTGCATGGTCCATTAGCTCTAGCTTCTTATTGGCTAACTCTTGTGTTAATTTAACCCATTACTATTAATCTGCATATCACCACATGGCAGCAACTTACTGGCAAAGATTAGGTGTGCTTGACTTTGGCAACTCCATGTAATCTCCCTAACTCTTCTCTTCTCTCTCCCAGCATTCAGTCCAGTCCTCCTGCCTATGTAAGTTCTGCCCTATCAATGAGCTATGCCAGTTTCTTTATCCATTAACCAATAAAAGCAACACATAGAAGGACCTCTCACACAATTTTCCCTTTTCTGTTTGAACAAAAAGTAAGCTTTAACTTTAACAAAGTAAAATTACATATAATGAAACAGTTATTAAGCAAGAATTAGAGTTATAATATTTATATCTACTTAATCTTTTATTATAACTAAGGAAAACTATAACTATAAATTCTTCAACTCCATCAAAGACTCAAGAAAGATATAATATTACTTAAGTGAACAGGCAGTACATTGTAAGCAACTTTCAAAACTCTAAAATTGACAGAGACATCTTGCTGTCTGAAAAGTCATCCAAAGTTCTTTTGTACCATTGGGGAATCCATCTTCAGCCTGCAGACCCATAGTACCCGGAAAACTTTTCCATTAAGCTGGACATTTCAAAGACAGTTCTGTCATTTTCTTCTATATTCTTTAGAATGTCTAGAAGACTCTTTCATGAAGTAGGAACATCTCACCTTTATGCAAATTCAGCAGTCATTTCTCTGCAGGCCCTACATGTCTAGTTAAGCAGTCTAGGCAAGAGCAGTTTCTTACCCAAATGGCTAACCAACTCCATAAGGAGCCTCTTTGATGCCCATCTTCCTCTTGAAGTAACTTGTGCGGCCAGGAGCAGATGTGTCTCATTGTCATGAAAATCCCTCAGTTATTAAAACATTTTAAATGCCATATTCTGAAGGTCTCCGAAATATTTGAAGAATACCTATCTAACTGAAATATATCTCTATCCATCAAAAAATCTAACTAATGTGAGTTCAAGCTTGACTATTTTAGATGAGTATGTATTAACTTATTTTTTCTTTATTTTAGATTACATTTTTAAATGAACTAACTACATGAATGTAATACCTTAATCAAGGGCAGAAATGTACATATACAGTATAACAAAATTGACTTTAAATTTGTATCTATAAACCAAGATCTGTACCATTGCAAAGTATCCATCTCTATAGCATATCCCCCATTAAATGTAAACAAACATTTACAAACAATATTTGTAAATATGAGCACAGTTATTTCTCTCCAAACTACTTCCTGCTGTTTATTGAGCAAAGTAATTTTTTGAGAATATTTTTGGGGTGTTCATGATGACCTTTCAGGGGATCTTGATACATCAATCCATATTAAGCTGGAATAAATCCACAGGTTCTCATCTTCTGTGAAAACAAAAGATGAACCTCTTTTCCAAAGCAACATATCCTTAGACTCAACTTTTGAAACGAAGATACCTTCACGTTGGTTTAACTTAGCAGTCCATACAATGAAATGTTTCTTTGTACTTAGCTCATTCACAGTCAAAAAATTTAAAGATAATGCAATAATTTAAGTAATGCAGACTCTCTGTGAATTTTCCTTCTTTACGTGACTTATTTTCTTTACTCCTTTAATCTATAATTATCTGTATGCTGTCTCTTTAAAGACTTTACCCTTTTTAAAGCATTAACTTTAAGACTCTTTCTACTCCATTTCTTCTCCCTTCCAAGCCTATGTACATTTATCCAACACTATGACTCATTTGGGTTTGTCTTTATTGCATATCTGTAATTCTTTACTGTCCATGAGCAGTTTTTAAAATGATAAGAACTTCTTAAAACTTAGGATGTGGCATTACTAGGTCAAATATGGTACTTCCTCCTTGCCTGCCCAGTCTAAAACTTAAGCTGTGACATTACTATGATATATATAGTACTTTCTACTTGTTCTGCACAGTCCAACATGATGGAAGTATGTTAGTGCCTGAGACTGCCAGATGGGAGCCATCCTCACCACCTTAATTCTGATAACCAGTTGACCCATGATGTCACCAAATAACTTGCAGTACGCTATCCACAAACCTCATTTAAATGCTTGATAGTCAAACCTCCTAAAAGAGCCAGAGTCATCAGTGCTGGCAAACCAGGACGCTCCTCTTTTTTTAAAGAAGCAGTGCAGTTTACTGTGCCCTATGGCACCTTGCTTGCTGCAACCCCATCTAGAGAAAAACAAATTGTAGCTACAAAAAACTGTCCTAAACTCTGTTATTTTCTGTCTAGAATTCCTTTTAAAGCTCTATCAGGTTTTTAAGTAGATTTAGTTTACCACATTGGCATTCCAATGTTGCAGCAAGGCTACTTGCTCGTCCTGGCCAACCAGAAACAAAATAATTACACAGAAACTGTATTAATTAAATCACTGCTTGGTCCATTAGCTCTAGCTTTTTATTGACTAACTTTTACATCTTAATTTAGCCCATCTCCATTAATCTATATATTGCCATGTGGCAGTGGCTTACCACAGAGTTTTGGCAAGTCTGACTCTGGTGGTGACTCCATGGCATCTCCCTCACTCTGACCTTCTTTCTCCCTGCATTCACTCTAGTCCTTCCTGTCTACCTAAGTTCTGCCTTGCTATAGGTGCAAAACAGTTTCTTTATTCATTAACCAATACAAGCAACACATAGACAGAAGAATCTCCCACACCATTCCCCAGTTCATTTCTCCAAGTATCTTTTGGAACCCCCCAAAAATGAGAGGCTCAGGCAGAATTAATTGGGGTTCATTCACTTTGGCTTGAGTAAATGTTAATTGGGATACCAAATAAGAAATGAGGTCACCTTTTGTATTATGCTTGAGGCTATTTTAAAGCCATGTTCTTGGAGGATATCAACAATAGTAATTACCCAGATTTCCACAAATGCCCAATGATTAGGTCATCCACATAAACATATAGAATGGTATTATCTTTGTCAAAATAAGGAAAGAGGATACTATACAAATATTGTTGGCAGAAAGCCAGACTATTGGCCATCCACTGGGGAAGAATAGTCCATTCATGTCTCTCATCAGGTAGAGAGAAGTTAACTGTAGGAATGCAAAAGGCAAATATTTTTCAGTCCTCCTCATTAAGAAATAGTCCTTTAGATCAATTACAGTGAGGTGATTCTAGGAGGGGATTGCTGTGACCAAAGGTAAGCTGCTTAAAGGGGGTCACTACTAGCTTCATAAGGGCATTGGTTGTTCATAGGTCCTGTAACATTCTCCAGGGCCAAATAGGCTTCCATATCACAAACACAGGACTGCTCCAGGGACTCATTGAAGGCCTTATCTGTCATAAAAAGCTAGTTGCAGCCCATTCTGCCTAAAGGTGCTATGGCACCATGCAGATGTTGCAAGCAACCCCAGGAGGATCACAGGACCTTACTTTAGACCTTCCCCCATCCCCCATGATAGGTGGCCCAGTTATGAGATACCAGCTTTGCAGTTCATTCCAGAGGCTGGCATATAAATTCATTGCCTCTGTCTGCTGTATTCCTTTCCCCTGGAACCACTCTTCAGTAAATTTTGCTCATTTTTGTTCTTCCTCCTTGTCCATTTCCCCCTCTCCTGCTCCCCTCCTCAATTGGTTACCTTTGAATGACATTTTGAACCAGACTTTGGTGAAGTTACCTGGAGTGAGTGAGAATGAAGCACAGAACATGCAAAAAAAACCCCACTTATGAGTTTATTGGAGGTGGCATGTGCAGGCCTGGGGAAGTCAGTGTTCATAGATAGAGAGGAAGATGGCACATCCAGCTTTTTAAAGCTGTCCAGCACAGGTGCACAAGGGTTTGACATGGCTTACATCATGTGCAGATGACAGGGCTCATGCATACATTCAAGGGCCTAGCTGAGTTATACGTGGATAACGCACCCATGTGCGCATGCAAGGGCTTAGCTGAGTCATATGTGGATGATGTAATCCACACCACACATGTGTCATCCCTGGGGGCCCCCTTTTACATCCCTGGGGGCCATTAGGCACTTCGGTCTAAGGGTTTGTCTGCACATACTTGGCCCCTGGAACCTGGAAGTATCAGCCTTATGTGACTGAAATCATTACATTCCACCCTTTTGTTTATTATAAACATTTGGGGAGTTTGGGGTTTTTAATGAATGGGAATGGGGTATCACTGAGATTTTTGGTGATGGCTTCCTGTTGATTTTTTGGGTGTCAGAGAGCTGAGATGCTTGACCACTTCCTGGGGTGACTGGTTACTTCTGTGTTTTTTCCAGGTTCTGTGGAAGTGGTTGGATGGTAGCTTGGCCCTCATAAGAAGTTGGAAAGGCAGACAATTATATCAGGAAAAAAATTTAGATCCCAGTGATTAAGGGAGGATAATCCCAAGATAGACGATAGAGGGTTTTAGAAGGAGAGCAGAGGAGGGTATTTCCCAGGGATTCCTGAGACCAGGAATGATAAGAGAAGAATTAAATGATACTTGTTCTGGGAGAGTCTGGTACATTTAAATAGGTCCAATTGGCTTCCTGGAGCTTATGAAGAAAATGTTTGGAAAGGAATAGATTTTAAACACATTAAAAGCTATGGTTACGATGGTATTGTGATGGAATAAAAGATGGTGGAAAGGAGGGGAGAAAAGAAGTGGTAATTTATAGAAAAGGAATTATTAAACCCTTTAATGTTTTACCTGAAGCAAATCTTAAGGCACTTGTTCTCTTTAGTGTCATGGTATTACCTTAACATCAAGGAAACTCTGCTGCAGACAGTTATTAACCTGTTATGTTAAAGTCTGTTTTGTGAGTTTCTGGAGTTTGGGGTTGTTAATATCCCCAAACTCGTTATTGTTTCTTACAACCTGGGCTTTTGACTGTCCTTGTACCTCTGACTCAATGTTTAATGATGATCCCTGTAATAACAGCTGAGTGCTTAACTGGAAATTTAAATATGACATTGGAGATTTAGAGAAGTTGGTAAAGCAGATTGAAGAAAGAGGAAGAAGAAACATATATGGAGTTTTTGGCAGAGGAGAGTTGAGTATGGTGATGAGACTTTTATTTTTCTGTTACTGGGGAAAGAGTGGCTAATCTTGGTGCCCTTTGACTTAAGGGAGCAGGACCCTGTTTGAGTTACTGTATATGAGTGAGTATTTTGAGCTGGAAGACTCAAAATGGTTTGAGGTAGGACTGGGGATTCAATGAGGAAGTCTCTTGAGCTTCGCAGCTGTGGGTTACAAGAATTACTTAAAAGGGGCCCTGCCATTTAGGGAAAAGGGTGAGAGCATTGGTCTGGGGGAGGAAAGAATAGTACCTGATCCATTATTTTAATTGTCAGTGGGCATGAATTGGCACATGGTTTAGGTAAGGAGTAGTCAGTAAAATCCTATAATAGGGAGTGAAGATGGAGTATGCAGGTGATCAGAAAGGGGAGAGGTTTTTAGGTTTGAGGCTGGGAGTTAAAACTGGCCTCCCATACATGAGTTCAAAAAACAGATGAAAAGGGGAATTTGGGGAGAACCCTAAGCCTAAGAAGGGCCAGAAATAAAAGTTTTACCCAGTTGAGGTGAAGCTCCTGTGACATCTTAACAAGAACATTTTTAAAGGAACGGTTAGTTTGTTTTACCTTCCCTGAAGATGGATGGTGGTATGGGATATGAAAATGCCAAGAAATATTAAGAGTCTTAGACAAAGTTTGAGAAATCATGGAAGTAAACTTTGGACCATTATTTGACTAAAGAGAGGTTGGGATTCCAAACTGGGCAATAATTTCTCAGAGAAGAACATCAGAAACCATCTGGGTCCTCCTGTTAGTGGTGGGAAGCGCTTCAATCTACCCAGACATGATGTCCAGCAAAACCAGGAGATATTTAACTCATCTGACTGTGGTCATGTGAGTAAAATCAATCTGCCAGTCAGTTCCTGGAAGGGAGCCCCTGGCCTGGTGTGTGGGGAAAAAAAAGAAGCTACGATATTTGGTTTTGGAATCTGACTTTTGAGAGATTTTTACAAAAGGCAGTGATAGCTTTTAAGAACTCTTAAGTCCTCAGGGGTGGGCTGGAGGTGAGCCTTGACAAAATGAAACAGAGCTTTGCTGTTAGGATAGAAGAGCTGATGTAGGTAGGACAGAATTTGCTGGATGTCAGAGGGTGTTTGTGAGAATATAGGCTGTACTGTATGAGGTGATTGAGGTAGGTTTGGGCTCTGGAATGCTGCTGGTTTAGCTGCTTGATCAGCCTGGTTATTTTTCTTGGAAATAATGGAACTGTCGGTCTGATGAGACCAACAGTGAATAATTCCTATAGCCATGGGGAGATGGGAGGTTTTTTAACAAGTCCATAATGTAACCTGAGTAAGTTATGAATCCTCCTTTCATTGTAAAAAGCCAATGCTCTTCCAGATAACTGCATGAGACAGAAGGATATGAAAGGCATATTTGGAGTATGTGTAAACATTTAAAGATTGTCCCTTTGCTAACTAGAAGGCACAAGTGAGGGCTATTAACTCAACCTGCTGATTAGTGGTATGGGGAGGGAGTACCTGTGCCTCCACTACTCCCGTATCTGACACTATGGCATAACCTACTGTACAGGTCCCATCACATAAAAAGGAGCTGCCATCGGAGTACCAAGTATAAGTGGCCTGGGACAGTTTGCCCTCCTGTATATGTAAGGGGTGGGACAATAAATCCTCTAAGGTTTCTATGCAGGAATGAGATGGAGAAAAATTAATATTAGGTTGAGATAGGAAATTTGAGATATTAAGGGGTAGGCAGCATTGAAAAGTGAGTGTGGCATCTTCTACGAGTGCAACCTGAAGGGAAAGAACTCGGGAAGGGGGTAAGGTTTGTAAGCCTTTGTAAGTTAAGAGATGGGACAGATTGTTGTGAGACAAGACAGGGGTAGGCAACCCAAAGGTTAGTTTCTTTAACTCACAAATCAGAAGCTCAATGGCTGCTAAAGTATGTATGCAGGGTGCCCAGCCCTGAGTGGTGAGGTCCAGCTTCTTTGACATGTATGCTACAGGTGCAAAGGAAGGTCCCTGCTGATATCCTAGGATCTGTTACATAGAGGGAGAAAGGACAAGTTAATTCTGGGAGACAATAGTTGGGCATGAATAAGGGCTTGTTGAAGTCTCTCAAGGTTTTAATAATGGGATGGAGAAGGAGCTCATGTAGAAAGCCGAGAGCTTCCTCATATAAGGGGTGGGTGAGGAGAGAAAAAAAATGGGGATCCAGAAAAGCAAGAAATCAGCTATTCCTAGAAACAATAAAACCTATTCTTTGGAGAAGGAACTGTAAAAGACTGGATTAGCTTTTTTTATGTCTAGGGTAACAACTTTTTGGGTTGGGGTAATAGTTAATACCAAGTACATGACCTGAGAAGTAAACAGTTGGGCCTGAGAAGGTGAGATTCTATAACCCTTTTTGGAAAGGAAATTTAAAACAGCAGAGGTATCAGATTTGCTGATCTCCAATTATGGACTGAAAAGTAAAATATCATCTCCATACTGTATAAGTTTAGACGTGAGTAGAGACAGTGACAGTAGTTCAGAAGCTAAAGCCTGACCAATTAGGAGTGGGCTGCCCTGGAATGCCTGGGGAAGAATGGTCCAGGTGAGTTCTTTGGAGAGATGAGTGTCAGGGTCAGTCCAAGTGAAGGCAAAGATATTTTGAGATTGAGAGCTGAGAGGAATAGAGAAAAAAAAATCATTGAAATCTAGAACCGAGAAGTGGGAGGTTCCTGGAAGAATAGTGGAAAGAAGTGTGTAAGGGTTAGGCACTACATGACGAAGAGGGACCACTGTAGAGTTAATGAGCCAGAGGCCTTAAACCAGGCGATAAGTTCCTTTCGGTTTATTAATGGCAAGAATAGGGATGTTAAGGGAGAAGATATGGTCAAAGTAACTTTTTTCTTAGAGGGTCACAGATAATAAATAGGTTTAAGTCCCCTAAGGATTTGGAGAGAGACAGGTTACTGAGCTTGGGTAATGTACTTAGTAGGGTCTTGTAATTGGATAGCAATTGGGGAATGGTGTTTAGCAACAGAGGGGTTTTGGGTGTCCTAGACTTGGGGGTTCACCTGAGAGGTGGGTAGATTAAAAGACACATTGTATCTGGGAGTTTGGGATGCTAGAAAGAGGAGGAGGGGAGCTGCTGGCAAGTCTAGGGTAAGGTGAATGGAAGGAGCAAATGAAATGGAAGGTCCTACTTTTTCTACAAAAAAATCTCTTCCCATAAGAAGTACTGGGCAGGTTGGCATTACTAAAAATGAATAAGTGAGATAAATACACATAAAAGCACTGTTGAGTTGTGGAGACTGATGAGGTAGATAAGACTGTCCCCCTACCCAGGCAATAGGGAAATTAGAAGGATGGGTAGACCCTCAGAATTCCCTTAGGACTGAGTAAGTGACTCTAGTGTCCAAGAAAAAGGAGATGGGCCATACTGATACTATGATGTTTACCAATGGGTCCCTGTTACAGATGATGGTCGGGTCAAAGGAGCCTGGGCAGCCTCACTCATCCATGGCCTGACCTAGAAGGTCAACTTGGGAATTTTCTGGATTTGATGTTTCCATGCCACTATGTGCACGAGGACAATCAACTGCCCAATGTCATTCCATATGGCATCTTGGACAAAGTCTCATGGGACTAAGATGAGGCTTTCAGCATGCTTGGGCCCAGTGAAACAGTTCTACCACATTTGAAACATGGGCCTGGCAGTTCTCTAGCCCTGGAGGGCAAGGAAGCAGCCCCAAAAGCATGGATTGAGTGGTCTGTTGCCTCGGCTGGCCAGAAGGCCATGGCCAGCATGTGATAGTGATTGCAGGATTTGTCATTCCTTGCATGGTACACCTTAAAAGCCAACTCTAAGACTTCTGCCTGCATGGTCAAAGAGCCTTTCTCCAAATGTCGAAGTTTGGCCTTAATATCAGGGTAGCACCGAGAAAAAAAAGAAGAAGAAGAAGAAGAAGTCATGAGTAACGGTCTGCCTTCGACAGTTTCTAGATCTAAGTTAGTATATTGTAACAGAGCTTTATTGAGGCATTGAAAAATGTAGAAGGATTTTACTTCATATCTTGAATGACCTCTGACAGCTTATTATAGTTTAGTGGCTTGAGGGCGGCTTTAGGGAGTCTTGCCAGGAGGCAAGTCAAAAATCAGTCCCTAGAGAAAATCCCACCTGGAATGTTATAGTCTCAGTGAGGTTCCTACATGGAGACATGCCTCTGCATGTGTTTGGTGAATATTGTCTGCATGTATTCTGTCCTGCTTCCAACTCACCTGTGCTCTTCAGAGAGTAGGTTATTTGGTGGGATCATATAGATATTATGAAAGGTGAGATTATAAGACTGGGTGGTATATTGGAATTGCTTTATGAACGTGGTAGAATTAGACGTATAGGACCCCAGTTTTTGTTTTAAATGGGAGAGCTCTGAGAGGGAGAAAGGAACATGTACCCTAATCAATCCACCTATGCTGGCCACCTCTTGCGACAGGAGAACTGCAGCCGGCTTGTCGTGGTCATGGTTAGGTTCCATAGCAGCGTGTGAGCATGTGAGAGGAGGGGTAAAGGTGGGTGCCAGAGCTTGGTGGCTGCTGCATCCAGGTACTAGAGAGGAATAATGGCCCAGCAGGGATGATGGGATAATTAGTGCGGGGTGTGAGAGCTGAAGAGCAAGTGGAGGGAGGTAGTGAGGCAGAGGAAAGTAAAGGAGCAGAATTGTCTGTCTGTTGAGGTTGGAAAGGTGTGGATTCCTTAGCAGAATTGAGAGTAGTAGATGACGGAAAAGGAGTAGGAGCTGGAGGGACAGCGGTTGGAGCTAAAGGATCAGGGGTAGGAACTGAAGGGTCAGTGGTAGGAGCTAAAGGATCGGGGTGGAGCTGAAGGAGTGGTGGTAGGAGCTAAAGGAACAGGGATAGGGGCTGGAGGAATAGGGGTAGGAGTTGAAGAAATGGGGGTAGCTGCCCACTGAGGTGGGCGTTTGTTAGCTGGGTCCAGAACAGAAGTGGAGGGTTCTTCATGTTCAGATGGCATAGCCAGGAATATGTGAGCAGGCGAACAACTTGCAAGGGCAGAGGGTTTAGGCTTAAAGCTTAGATAGTAAAAGGCTTGGATTGCCTGTGCGCTGACATTAGTTAGAAAGCTCCCATAAAATATTGGGATCAAAGGTGCCATTAGGTGGTCACTTTAGATTGCTATCTAAACTGTAATGAGGCCATTTTTTTTTTAACAAAGATGGACAAGCGTGGGAATCTGTAAGCAGGACATTAATGCCTGGGGTTTAAAGTCTTCTAAAATGCATCCCAGAAGGGAGGCTAGATTGATGGGTTTGGATGGCTTGCTACCGATAGCCAAAACCATGAAAACCTGCAAAAATGGTGACACCACAAGGCCTACAGGAAGATGTCTCCCCTCTATAGGTGAGGTATAAATTGGTGACAAACACCGCAGGACTTGTAGGAGAGCATCCTCTATCTACAGGTGGGCTGATAAAGCCTGCTAAGGAAAGTAATCATAAGATGAATGTCAATGAAGGGCTCAACTGTAGTTGTAAAGACCATGGTCAGGGATTGTCCCTCTGTTTGAACACCTGAAGATTGCTGAGAGCTCAACGGTTAATTCCTTGGGTTCAGAATAATGATTAAGCTGACCAGAATGGGGGAAACTCACCAATTGTAGCCGGTAGTGTGCCTATAAGTTGTGGTCAGGCATAGAGAACATGTGGTTATTGTGAGAAAAATTTCCAGTTCTGGATCCTGACCTAAGGAAAGAGGATCAGGGCGGGAGAGCCTCCTGAGTCTCACGGCACCAATGAAGTCACCTGGCGTGAGTGAAAAGCAAACATGGAACCCACAACAAACTCACTTAAGAGTTTATTAGAGGGTGAATTACAGGCCTAGGGAAGTCAGTGTGCAGGAGAGAGAGGAAGATGGCGTGTCCAAATTTTAAAAGCTGTCTAGCACATTCACACGGGGTTGATGTGGCTATGTGATACACAGATGGTGGGGCTCATGCATGCACAAAAGGGTCATATGGGGCCCCACCATTAGGAACTTCTGTCTGAGAGCTTGTCTGCACATATGTGGTCCCTTAGAACCTGGAGGTATCAGCATTATGTGGCTAAAATAATTACACCTGGTCCCTTGGGGAAGGGCCCCTGTAGGCCACTCTGCTGCTGTAAGCCCCGTAGGGCATATCTTTACAGCCCTGTGCCTGAGACCCACAGTGTGCCCTGGGTCAGGCTTGCTCTGAGCCCCACAAGGCCAGACTGCTCTGTGCTCCTGCAGTCCAGGCTATCTCAGGATATGTGCCGGTTGACTTGGGGCTCCCTAGTCCCCCACCAGCTGCTATCTGCTCCATGCCAATCTGCAAATTCTCAGTCACTGTGGCTTCCTACGTGGGGGTCCGGCCTCAAAATCTCAAACCTGCTGTTTCTGGGACCCACAGTGCTCATGGCTTCCCCAATGCCTGCTCACCCCAAATTCCCACGGCAGCCCTGGGCTGCCCCTGAGCTTCTACAAACACTGCGACCCTGGCACCATCTGCCCAGTACAATGTCTGCTCTGGCCACTTGCTGGCTGTGTGCACGCTGGTGGAGTTGTGGCACTTTCTGCCTTGGAGCTGGCAAATGGCCCCCTCCACTGGAATTGTTGCCTCCTGCTTTCTACAGCCGGACCCATGTGTCCCATGAGAAAAGTTTCCTGGTGTGTACCAGGAGGCCAGGGTGATTAGGGTAATTATATCCTCCCATGCCTGGATTGCATTGTGGTCTGGCAATTCTAAGCCTCGGTAATATCTAAGCACCTTAAGCACTGGGTCATTTTCTTGTGAAGTTGCCTTACCCCTCTTTGAGTCTCACTTGCCTTGAGATTGCTTTGCCCTGGGACCAGCTTCCACTTTCCTTTGCTCTGGTGCCATTTGCCCCATGTTCCGGTGCCAGTTGCTGGCTTCTTGAGCCTCCTTAATCCCCAGGGAAAAAGTGAGTGTGCTAGCCACCCATTTCCACAGCTGCACAACACAGGACAATCAGACACGATAGGGAATTGAGTCAAGCAGGAACTCAGTTTATTATTGTGAGCGTCAGCTTATATACTTTAAGAGACATAGTATGATGTACCTCCATACAATGAGAGGCAGTCAAACCCACCTTCTGGCTGGAGGGGTGTCTATCTAATTTTTGCTGTCTCATCCTCAGTCAAACTCGAGCCAGGCTTTTCTCTGTCCTATAGGCCTCAAAGTACAGGCCCTGAAAAAATTTTGGCCCAGCAAATTACTATCTCTCTCATCACAGATAAGAATAATGAATATTAACTTTTTGGATATACAAATGAAATAATATATTGCAGGCTAGCCCTTGTACTTGGAAGATAAGTATGCTTCAAATAAGCATCTACATATAGTTTGCTTATTATCTTTTGTAAATAATCTATAGTTTATGAGTACACTTTGGTACCAAAGTGTATAGCCTGAAATCTGTCAAAACACAAGTACATGAGACAAGCATCTAGGGCAAACAACTAGATATTTTTGCATGTCACTTTTGTCTTCAACTGATTAAAAACAAGTTGTACATGTGGGTGGTGCAAACAAAACCATACTTGATTTGAGATGATGTTCAGTTCTGCTATATTCATTTTTAATTGCTCTTCTGTTAATTTTGATTGTCAACTTAGCTGTATATAGGAACAACTAAGCCAAAACATCTGGTAAACTTGCGTGGGATTTTCTTGATTAGATAAATTGATATAGGAAGGCACAGCCCGAATGTAGGTCATTTGAGGTAGGAAAACCTATCCTAAATCTAGGCCACAACTGAAAGTCATCAAGTCACAGAAAAGGACATGGAAGGAAGAAACTTTTGTTTTGGGCCTTTTTTTTTAATATATAGTGACTTTACCAGTGAGTTCATTTATTCTATTTCAGGGATATTCCTTCACTGATGTTAGAACCTATTTCTCTGTGATTCCAACATAGGCTGAATACCAGCAGTTAATTTTGATTTCTATTGAACTCTAGCTGTAGACTGGGACTACTGAGACATTCTGTCCCATAAACTGAGCAACTAGAGTTCTCGGTCTTCCTATTGGGAAACCATGAGTGTTGCCATGTTGGACTACTCCACCTGTATGGGTGTAAGTATATATACACACATACATACATATATATATATATATGTGTGTGTGTGTGTGTGTGTGTGTGTGTGTGTGTGTGTGTTTGAAGGTATTAATTATATGAGCTCCATTACTTTAGGAAAAATCCTTACTAATTCACTTGCTTATGTAAACTTTATAAAACTGGAGTAGATTGAGCTCTTTTCTGTCTCTTGTTTAATAGAATTATTCCCTAAGGCTGTGTTTTATTCCTTATTGAATAACTAACAAGAGGCTGATTCTAGATATTCTCAACAAGGAGACAGAGGTGGTAGAAGCAGGATAATTGCAAGTTGTCTTAGATATGCTGTCTTAGAATACATAGTGGGGTAGGAGGAGGCTGCTTCTTCATCCTGGCTGCTTAGCCCCAAAATAATCACATAGAAACTGTTTAATTAAAACACTGCTTGGCCTGTTAGCTCTAGCTTTTTATTGACAAACTTACATTATTTTAACCCATTTCTATTAATCTGTATATCACCATGTGGTAGTGGCTTACCAGCAAAGATTCAGCATGTCTGACTCTGGTGGCTCTGTGACTTCTCTCTGACTCTGCCTTCTTCTATACTGGCAGCTTGCCAATCACATTTTTCAGTGTCCTGCAGAATGTTTAGCAGACTCTTTCATGAAGCAGGCACACCAAAGGATCGTCTTGCCTTTAGTCAAGTTCAGCAGTCATTTTTCTGTGGCTCCTACATGTCCAGTGAAGCAGTCTAGACAAGAGCAGTTTCTTGCCCAAATGGCTAACCAACTCCATAAGGAGCCTCTTTGATGCCCATCATCCTCTTGAAGTAGATTGGTCCTGCCAGGAGCAGATTTGTCTGTCATGAAAAGTCCTAAATTATTAAAACATTTTAAATGCCATAATCTGAAGGTCTTTGAAAGATATGAAGAATACCTATCTAACTGAAATATATCTCTATACATCTAGAAAATATAACATGACTATAAACTTGACTATTATAGATGAGTATCTATTAACTTATATTTCTAAATTATACATTACATTTTTAAATGAACTACACAAACACAATATCTTAATCAAGGGCAGACATATACATATACAGTATTACAAAATTGACCCTAAATTTGTATCAATAAACCAAGATCCATACCAATGCAAAGCATCCATCTCTATAGCATATATCCCTTTAAATGTAAACAAACATTTACAAACAATATTTGGGAATATGGGTGTAGTTATTTCTCTCAAAACTGCTTCCTGTTGTTTATAGGGTGAAATAATTTTTGAGGGTATTTTTGGGGTATTCATGGTAACCTTACAGGGGCTCTTGGTCCATCAAACCATATCAGCCTGGAATAAATCCACAGGTTTTCATCCTCTGTGGAGACAAAGAAAGAACCTCTTTTCCAAAGCAACTCATCCTTAGACCCATGTTCTAAAATCATGGTACCTTTATGATATACATACTGGGTTAGCTTAGCAGCACATATGATGGAATGTCTCTCTGTACTTAGCTCCTTCAAATTCAAAAATTCAAAGAAAACAATAATATACATATCCAGACTTTCTGTGTATAGTCCATCTTTACATGGCTTAGTTTTCTTTACTCATTTTAATTTACAACTGTCTGTACTCTGTCTCTTAAAAGAGATTTTGTATCTTAAAAAGAACTCTGTCTCTTTTTGTAAAATGATTTACTTCTTTTTCAACTCTCTATACTCTTTTTCTTTTCTCTCCCAAACCTACATACATTTATCCAACAGTATGACCCATTTGGAGTTCTTTTATGTTTGAATTTGTCCTTAGTGTATTATCTGTAATTCTTTACTGTCTTGAAGAGCTTTTAAAATGGTAAGCAGCTTGGTTACAGTTGCTCTAGATGCTGGCTCTGCTTCTCTCCACTTCTAAAGTGGTGGAGGTGCCATTACTGCCAGGTCTGGTAGGAGCTGCACTCAGCACTTTAACTCTGGGAATTAGCGTGCAGCACATAAACCCTTTTCATCTGAGTAATAGCTAAATATGTCCTGCAATGTACTGCACAGCCTGAAAATATCTCTGTGTATGGCAGCTCTCCTGCTTGTGCACACCTAGTAGACCTGATCCTGTTGCCTGCCCAGGCAGGGAGCACTGAGCTGTGAGCATGATCTCAGCTACTCCCAACCCTGAGTGGGCTCACAAACATCCTGGCCCACAAATGCTATTCAAATGCTCCATAGCCAGAGTTTGTGCTGGCACCCAGGAAGATGCCTTTTTAAAAAGGTGTGGCTTTTTTTCCCTGCTACCAGTGAATAAGGTAAACCTTCCTTAGGGGAGCTGCAGCATTCCCCCAGCCCCAAAACAGAGGCTAAACTTTGTTTTTCTGTTTCTAGAGTTCCTTTTCAAGTTTTCTCAAGTTTTACGTAAATTTTAGTCTACCACGTTGGCATGGCAATTTGTAGGAGGAGGGCACACTTGTTTTTCCCAGCCTCTCTGCTAGCTTAGACCTGAAATAATCACACAGAAACCGAATTAATTATATAATGGCTTGGCCCATTATCTCTATCTTCTTATTTGCTAACTCTTGAATCTTAATTTAACCCATCTCCATTAATCTGTGCATCACTATGAGATTGTGACCTATCAACATAGTTTCAATATGCCCATTTCCAGAGATGGCTCCATGGTGTCCCTCTGACTCTACCCTTCTTTTTCTAGCATTTAGTTCCCTGCCTACATAAGTTCTGCCCTGCTATAGGTCCAAAGCAGTTTCTTTACTCATTAATGGCATTCAAGCATACAGAGGGTAATTCCACATCACTGTGTACCGCTATGTGGCTCTGGCTTACCCGCTAAAGTTCCATCCAGCTCCAGTGGGGCTATATGGCTTCTCTCTAACTCTGCCCTTCTTTCTCTCAGCATTCAGTTCTGTCTTCTCCACCTACCTAAATTCTACCCTGCTATAGGTCCAAAGAAGTTTCTTTATTTATTAATGATAATCACAGTATACAAAGGGGTCTCTCACATCATTCTCTCTTTAAAAATGTTATCTGATGTAATGAAGTAGAGGTCAATTATGGGAACACAATTGACACCAAATATCATCTTAAAAATTAAATGGTAACCTCAGGTAAAATAATATTTGAGGATTTTTAAAAATATTATCCCCTTTAAAACAGATCTTTTTTCTCATAAAATATATCCTAATTACAGTTTCTATTCCTCCCAGCTCTTAATCATCTTCCCTTACATTTGAATCCATTCTCTTTTTTTCATTGCAAACGAACAGACTTTGAAGAGATAACCAAGCATGACAAAATAAAATAAAAGATAAAAAAAAATGACATAGAAGCTGGAGAAACTGACCAAGATAGGAAAAAAGAGCTCCAAGAGAAGCACAAGAGTCAGAGACACACTCACTCACACACTCAACCTTCTTATAGTCATACTAATCTATAAGCTATTGCGCACATGCGCATGCACACACACACACACACACACACACACACACACACACACACACACACACACACTGGTGCAGACCTGTGTTGGTCCTGGGATTGCTGCTTGATTTTCTACAAGTTCATATGAACTTTGTTCATGTTGATTTAGAAGGTTTTGTTCTTTGGTGTAGGAGTTCCTTCTGTTTGTGTGTTGCTTTCTTTGGGTAATGAATAAAGAAACTGCTTTGGCAGTTTGGAGACCCCACTTTTATAGCTGTGTGTTCCAAGGTCTGTCTCTCTGCAAAATGTCTGAGTATGGGTCTCTGCATTCATTTTTATCTGCTACAGTAAGAACTTTCTCTCAGGGTGGTTGAATATGTCAATGGTTTAGGACTATTGCAAAATATCATTAGAAATAATTTTATTCTTAATTTTTTAGACAAGTAATATTTGCTTTTTACCCAATGTCTCTGGGCTACCTAGTCTAGGGCTCTTGGTTACTGAAACAGTGCCAGATATTGTTTCTGTCTCCTGGAATGTGTTAAGTCAAACCAGATATGGATTGGTTACTCCAATAAGCTTCGTGCCACCATTTTCCCAGCATATTTTTCAGGCAGGACAAATTGGGTACCAAAAGTTTTGTGGCTGAGCAGATGTTTCTGTTTCTCTTTTTGTAATTTTCAGAGTACCTTGAAATACCAAAGACATTAGAAGATCAGAGAGAAGGTTCTATGTAGGCACCAGCTCAACCTCTCCATGTTCACTGAGTTGTGTGAGTGTTGTCTTCAGCAATAGGTCCTTGCTGGTAATTTTTGTGGAGCAACATATTGTTTTCTCAACAGCCTGTGTTGTTTGGGGTTTTCTGTGTGACCCCTTTGTCCAACAACCCTATTGGATGTAATCCAATAACAGTAGTGGAAGCTTTGGTGAAAAGAAAAGCCCGGAGATACTCTGTTTCCTCCATTATTTGTAGATTTCAATTAGGGTCACCTTTATATATTTTAAGACGTTTCCACTACACCAGGCTTCCACAGCACCCCATAAATAATTCTCAATTCTAGCCGTCTTTCTCCACATTCCTTCCACCAGTGTCCTTTCTCCATTCTTGCCTCCCAGCTGAACCTCCCATTCCTATCAACACCACCTCCAGTTCACACATAAATGTATTTTCTTTCTCCTTTTCAGGGAGATCCAAGTGTTCATTGTACACTCTTTATCTTTACCTAACCTCAGTGGGTCTATGGATTGCAGTTTGGATATTACTTATTTTAGGGTTAATACCCAAATATAAGTGAATGCATGCTATATTTATTTTCTTAGTCTGATTGCTTTACTCAGGATTGTTGTTTTTCAATTCCATCCATTTACCTGTCATCATCATGATGTAATTTTTAAACAGTTGAGTAAATGTATCCATTGTGTAAATGTATCATATTGTGTTTAGTCATTCTTCTATTAAGGGACATCTAGGTTATTTCAAGTTTCTGGCTATTATTATTAGAGCAAAAGTAAATATGGCTGAGTAAATATCCTTGTGGTAAGATGAAGTGTCTTTTGAGTGTATGCCCAAAACTGGTATAGGTGGATCTTAAGGTAGATCAATTCCTAGCTTTCTGAAGAACTGTCATATTGATTTTCATACTGGTTGTACAACACTCCCATCAGCAATGGATGAGTATTCCCTTGCTCCACATCCTTTCCAGCATGAGCTTATTCTTATGTCATTGATCTTAGCCATTCTGATAGGGGTAGAGTCTCAAAATAGTTTTGATTTACATTTCCCTGATTTCTAAAGATGTTGAACATTTCTTTAAGTGTGTATCAGTCATTTAAGTTTCTTCTATCAAAAATTCTTATAGGTCACATTGTATTACATTTTTAAATTGCAACTTATTTAACTGCTGCAACCAGATTTTATTTGATGATATTTTGTTAATGTCAACTAAACTTTCATTTTTGAGTCTGGAGGCATCACAATCCCTGACTTCAAACTCTACTACAGAGCTACAGTACTGAAAACAGCCTAATATTGGCATAAGAACAGACAAGAGAACCAATGGAACCGAACGGAAGACCAGGATATCAATCCACACATCTTTGATCTCCTGATATTTGATAAAGAAGCAAAAAAAATCAAATAGAAAAAAGAAAGCAGCCCTTCCTTCTCTGGCCACAAGATCTCCCCAGAGCAGCTCACTTGCGTGCTGGACCTGGGCTGTGGGCACAACCCTGCAGGGGAAGTTCCTGTGTTTTGATAGCCTGCCTGAGGACAGGCAGGCCCTGTGTCAGCTCAGCCACATTCCTGGCCAGCAAGAGGCAATGATCTTCTAGCAGACATCCATTGGAGGAGGGGTGAGTGTGCTCCTGGACCAAGGGCTTCGGCAAGGAGGAATTCAGACTTTCCCCGCCCCCCTCGACTTCCTGGTCACCCTGCAGTGGTTGCTCCACCCTGCAGAGCTCTCCCGAATCCCATCCCAGCCTTCATCCAGGTAAACTTTCCTCTCTTCCCCCCTTCCCCCTGGGGCCACAAGATATCCCCAGAGCAGCTCCCTTGCGCGCTGGGCCTGGGCTGTGAGTGCAACCCGGCAGGAGGGAGTGCCTGTATTTCAATAGACTACGTGAGGAAAGGTAAGCCTTCTGTCAGTGAAGTCCCTGCCCAACAAGGGAACATGACCCGGTACCAGAAGATCCAATAGAGAGCATCTGAAGGAAGAGATGGGCAGACGCCAAGGCAAGAACTCCTCCAACAATCTAAAAAACAACATGAAAACACCAGATCCCAACGACCCTACAATAGAAGGACTTGAACCTCTTAATTCAGAAGAAGTGGAAAAAAGTGCCATTATGAAAGCAATAGAGTACCTTAAACAGGATATGAATAACTCCCTTAAAGAGCTGGATGAGAAGTATAACAAAAAGATTGAAGAAATGAGTAAAGAAATGGATGAGAATATAACAAAAAGTTTGAAGAAATGAGTAAATCCGTGAATGATATACTGGGAAACCAAGAAAAAACAATCAAACAGGTAATGGAAACAGTTCAAGAATTGAAAACTGAAATGGAGGCAATGAAGAAAACACAAAACGAGGGCTGGTTGGATATGGAAAATCTAAGTAAACGAACAGAGACTACAGAATCAAGCATAACCAATAGGATACAAGAGATGGAAGAACAAATCTCAGAGTCTGAAGATACCATAGAGAAAATAAATGCTCTGATCAAAGAAAACAGCAAATCCAACAAATTCTCATCACAAAACATTCAAGAAATCTGGGACGCAATAAAAAAACCAAATCTAAGAATAATAGGGATTGAAGAAGGAGAAGAACTGCAGATCAAAGGCCCAGAAAATATATTCAACAAAATTATAGAAGAAAACTTTCCCAACCTAAAGAACGATATTCCTATGAAGGTTCAAGAAGCACACAGAACATCGAATAGACTTGATCAAAAAAAAAAAAATCCCCTCGCCATATAATAATCAAAACACAAAACATACAAATTAAAGAAAGAATATTAAGAGCTGCAAAGGAAAAAGGTCAAGTAACTTTTAAAGGTAAACCTATCAGACTTACACCAGACTTCTCTATGGAAACCATGAAAGCCAGAAGGTCCTGGATAGAGGTACTGCAGAAACTAAGAGACCATGGATGCAAACTCAAACTACTATACCCAGCCAAGCTATCATTCACTATCAATGAAGAAAACAAATATTCCAGGATAAGAACAAATTTAAACAATTCATAGCCACAAACCGAGCCTTAAAGAAAGTAATAGAAGGAAAATCACAATGCAAGGAATCCAACATTGCCAACACTGCATACAATAACTCAGACATCTAGCGACCCTTCAAAAGCTTAACTCAGAGAAGGGACACATACAAACTCTATTAAACAAACAAACAATAAATAATAATAACCGGAGTCAACAACCACTGGTCATTAATATCACTTAATATTAATGGACTCAATTCACCTATAAAAAGGCACAAACTAAGAGATTGGAAACGAAAACAGGATCCAACATTCTGCTGTTTACAAGAAACATGCCTCAACCACAAAGACAGACATCTACTCAGAGTAAAGGGTTGGGAAAAGGTTTTTCAAGTAAACGGACCTAAGAAACAAGCAGGTGTAGTTATTAAATTTCCAACAAAATTGACTTCAAACTAAAATCAATCAGAAGAGATGGAGACGGACATTTTATACTCATAACAGGAACAATTGATCAGGAGGAAGTCAAATTCCTGAATATCTATGCCCCTAATATAAAGCCTCCTACTTATGTAAAAGAAACACTTCTAGAACTCAAGGCAGTCATCAAACCACAGACACTAATAGTAGGAGACTTCAACATTCCTCTCTCACCAATAGACAGGTCAATCAGACAGAAACCTAACAGAGAAATAAGAGAATTATTGGAGGTATTGAATCAAATGGACTTAACAGACATCTATAGAACATTCCACCCAAATAGGAAAGAATATACCTTCTTCTCTGCAGTTCATGGAACCTTCTCAAAAATTGACCACATACTTGGTAACAAAGCAAACTTCCACAGATACAAAAAAAAAATATTAGTAACCACCTGTGTCTTGTCAGACCACCATGGATTCAAGTTAGAATTCAACAACAGTGCTACCCCCCAGGAAGGCAACAAACTCATGGAAGTTGAACAGACAACTACTGAATCACCCCTGGATCAAGGAAGAAATAAAGAAAGAAATTAAAGTCTTCCTTGAATTTAATGAAAATAAAGACACAACATACTCAAACCTATGGGACACTATGAAAGCAGTGCTAAGAGGAAAGTTCATAGCACTAAGTGCCCAATTAAAGAAAACAAAGAAAGCACACATTGGAGACTTAACAGCACACTTGAAAGATCTAGAAAAAAAGAAGCTGATTCACCCAGGAGGTCTAGAAGACTGGAAATAATTAAACTGAGCCTGAAATCAACAAAATAGAAACACAGAAAACAATCGAAACAATCAGTGAATCAAAAAGCTGGTTCTTGGAGAAAATCAAAAAGATTGACAAACACCTATCCAAATTAATCAAATGGCAGAGAGAGAACATGCAAATTAATAAGATCAGAAATGAAAAGGGGGACATAACCAAAGACACAGAGGAAATTCAGAGAATCATTAGATCTTACTATGAAAGTTTATATGCCACAAAGTTG
Organism: Myodes glareolus; assembly: GCF_982192425.1. Lineage (NCBI taxonomy): Eukaryota > Metazoa > Chordata > Mammalia > Rodentia > Cricetidae > Myodes > Myodes glareolus. The sequence continues at coordinate 30,913,555 of NC_142036.1, read as the reverse complement.
GAAAATGTAAAAGAAATGGACATTTTTTTTAGATAAGTACCATATACCAATGTTGAACCAAGACCAGGTGAACAATCTAAATAGACCTGTTAGTCACGAAGAATTAGAAGCTGTTATCAAAAATCTCCCTACCAAAAAAAGCCCAGGACCAGATGGTTTCAATGCAGAATTCTACCAGAACTTCCAGGAAGAGCTAATACCTATACTCCTTAATATATTTCACAATACAGAAACAGAAGAATCATTGCCAAACTCTTTTTATGAAGCTACAGTTACCCTGATACCAAACCCACACAAAGACACAACCAAGAAAGAGAATTACAGACCAATCTCACTCATGAACATTGACGCAAAAATACTCAACAAAATACTGGCAAACCGAATCCAAGAATACATTAGAAAAATTATCCATTATGATCAAGTGGACTTCATCCCAGAGATGCAGGGTTGGTTCAACATACGCAAATCTATCAATGTAGTACATCATATAAATAAACTGAAAGACAAAAACCATATGATCATTTCATTGGATGCTGAAAAAGCATTTGTCAAAATTCGACACCCCTTTATGATAAACGTGTTGGAGAGATTGGGTATACGAGGATCATACCTAAATATAACAAAAGCAATATATAGTAAGCCGATGGCTAACATCAAATTGAATGGAGAGAAACTCAAAGCCATTCCACTAAAATCAGGAACACGACAAGGCTGTCCACTCTCTCCATACCTCTTCAATATAGTGCTTGAAGTTCTAGCAATAGCAATAAGACAACATAAGGGGATCAAGGGGATTCGAATTGGAAAGGATGAAGTCAAACTTTCGTTATTTGCTGACAATATGATAGTGTACATAAGTGACCCCAAAAACTCTAACAAAGAACTCCTACAGTTGATAAACACCTTTAGTAATGTGGCAGGATATACGATCAACTCCAAAAAATTGGTTGCCCTCCTATACACAAAGGATAAAGAAGCAGAGAGGGAAATCAGAGAAACATCACCTTTCATGATAGCCACAAACACCATAAAATATCTTGGGGTAACTCTAACCAAGGAAGTGAAAGACCTATTTGACAAGAACTTTAAGTCCTTGAAGAAAGAAATTGAGGAGGATGACAGAAAATGGAAAGACCTCCCCTGCTCTTGGATTGGGAGAATCAACATAATAAAAATGGCAATTCTACCAAAAGCAATCTATAGATTCAATGCAATCTCCATCAAAATCCCATCAAACTTCTTCACAGACCTTGAGAGAACAATAATCAAGTTTATATGGCAAAACAAAAAACCCAGGATAGCCAAAACAATCTTATACAATAAAGGAACTTCTGGAGGCATTACTATTCCTGACTTCAAACTCTATTCCAGAGCAACAGTATTGAAAACAGCTTGGTATTGGAATAACAACAGAAAAGTCGACCTATGGAATCAAATAGAAGACCCGGCTATTAACCCACAAACTTTGAACACCTGATTTTCGACAAGGGAGCTAAAGGTATACAATGGAAGAAGGAAAGCATCTTTAACAAATTGTGCTGGCATAACTGGATGTCAACCTGTAGAAGAATGAAAATAGATCCATATCTATCACCATGCACAAAACTCAGGTCCAAATGGATTAAAGACATCAACATTAACCCGACCACTTTGAACCTGATAGAAGAGAAAGTGGGAAGTATTCTACAAGATATAGGCACAGGAGACCACTTCCTAAGCAGAACCCCAGGAGCGCAGATAATAAGAAAATCAATGAATAAATGGGACCTCCTGAAACTGAGAAGCTTCTGTAATGCAAAGGACACTGTCAGTAAGACAAAAGGCTACCTTCGGACTGGGAGAAGATCTTTACAAACCCCTCATCAGACAAAGGTCTGATTTCCAAAATATACAAAGAACTCAAGAAACTAGACACTAAAATTCTAATTAACTCCATTAAAGAATTAACTGAACAGAGAATTCACAACAGATGAACTTCGAATGGCCAAAAGGCACTTAAGGTCATGCTCAACCTCCTTCGCGATCAGGGAAATGCAAATCAAAACAACTTTGAGATATCATCTTACCCCTGTCAGAATAGCCAAACTCAAAAACTGCAATGATAGCCTATGCTGGAGAGGATGTGGAATGAGGGGAACACTCATCCATTGATGATGAACACTCATCATCATTCCATTGTGGTGGGAATGCAAACTTGTGCAGCCACTGTGGAAATCAGTGTGGCGGTTTCTCAGGAAACTGGGAGTCAACCTCCCTCAGGACCCAGCAGTTCTACTCTTGGGAGTATACCAAAGAGATGTCCTATCATACTACAAAAGCATTTGTTCAACTATGTTCATAGTAGCACTATTTGTAATAGCCAGAACCTGGAAACAACCTAGGTGCCCCTCAATAGAAGAATGGTTAAAGAAGGTGTGGAACATATACACATTAGAGTTTTACTCAGCGGTAAAAAACAATGACATCTTGAATTTTGCATGCAAATGGATGGAAATAGAAAAAGCTTTACTGAGTGAGGTAACCCAGACCCAAAAAGAGGAAAATAGTATGTACTTACTCATAAGTGGATTCTAGCCGTTGTTAAAGGTCTTTGAGCCCATAATTTGTGATCCTAGAGAAGCTAAATAAGAAGGTGAACATGAAGAAAATCTTATAGTTATCCTCTTGGATATTTGAAGTAGACAAGATTGCCAGGCAAACTTGGGTACGGGAGGGGGATTAGGTGGGGGAGGTGGAAGTAAGGGGAAATGGTTAGAGAGAAGGGAGAGGGGAAGGATTGGGGATGGCTTGGGGGAATGGGAGGAGGAGGAAGGATGGATATGGGACTACGGAAGTATATCTCAACTGAGGGAGCCATTTTAGGGTTTGCAAGAGTCTTGATTCTTTAGGGGTTCCCAGGCCCAAGGAGAGGTCCCCAGATTGTTCCCTGGGCAGCAGAGAAGAGTGTACCTGAACCGGCCCTGGTCCATAACCATACTGATGAATATTTTGTATATCACCATAGATCCTTCATCGGGCGATGGATGGAGATAGAGATAGAGACACACATTGGAACACTGGACTTAACTCCCTAGGTCCAAATGAGAAGCAGAAGGAGGGAGAAGGTGAGCAAGAATGGCAGCACTAGAGGGAACCTTCATCTGAAGATAGATGGAGATAGAGACAGAGACCCACATTGGAGCACTGGACTGAGCCCCCAAGGTCCAAATGAGGAGCAGAAGGAAAGAGATCTTGAAAAAGGAAATCAGAACTGTGTGGGATGCGTTCACCCTCGGATACAAGGAGACTGATCGAATGAGAGCTCACCAAGGCCAGCTGGACTGGGACTGAACGAGCATGTGATCAAACCGGAGTCTCTAAATGTGACTGACATGGGGGCTGACTGAGAAGCCATTGTCAATGGCACTGGGTCTTGTTTTGTCTGCATGTACTAGCTTTCTGTGATCCTAGTCTATTTGGATGCTCACCTTCCTAGACCTGGAGGGAGAAGGGAGGAACTTGAACTTCCCACAGGACAGGAAACCCTGACTGCTCTTAGGACTGGAGAGGAAGGAGGGGAAGGAGTGTGGGGGACGAGGAGAGGGAGTGGGGAGAATGGGAGGGTATGGGGATGAGGGGAGGAAGTGGAAATTTTTAAAAACAAATGAATTAATTAATAAAAAAGTAATGAATTACAAATTACACCATTCAAATGTTCTAATGGTACATATCAAAACTAAAAAAAAAGAAAGCATATTTAACAAGTGGTGCTGGCATAACTGGATATCAACATGTAGAAAAAATGAAAATAAACCCATGTCTATCACCATGCACAAAACTCAAGTCAAGATGGATCAAAGACCTCAACATAAAGCCAGCCAGAAAGAACTGAGAAAGTGGGAAGTACACTTAAATGCATTGGCACAGGATACCACTTCCTATATATAACCCCAGCAGCACAGACACTGAGAGAAATATATGGGACCTCCTGAAACTTAACAGCTTCTGTAAAGAAAGGACATTGTCAACAAGACAAAACAACAACCTACAGAATGGGAAAAGATCTTCACTAACCCCACATCAGACAGAAGTCTGATCTCCAACATATACAAAGAATTCAAAAAATTGAACACCAAAAAATCACATAATCCAGTAAAAAATGGAGTACCGGCCTAAACAGAGTACTCTCAGCAAAGGAGTCTAAAATGGCTGAAAGACACTTAAGGAAGTGTAACATCCTTAGTCATCATAAAAATGCAAATTTAAACAACTCTGAGATTCAATCTTTTACCTGTAAGAATGGCCAAGATTAAAAACAATGATTACAACTTATGCTGGAGATGTTGTGGGGAAAAGAGAACACCTCTGCATTGCTGGTGGAAATGCAAGCTGGTACAAACCCTTTGGATGTCAGTTTGGCGATTTCTCAGATAATTAGGAAACAACCTTCCTCAAGACACAGTAATACCACTTTTGGGTATATATCCAAAGGATGCTCAATCGTGCCACAGGGACATGTGCTCAACCATGTTCATAGCAGCTTTGTTTATCATAGCTAGAACCTGGAAACAGCCTAAATGTCCCTCAATCGAAGAATGGATTATAAAAATGTGGTACATTTACACAACGGAGTACTACACAGCAGGAAAAAATAATAAAAGCTTGAATTTTGCAGGAAAATGGTTGGGACTAGAAAACATTATTTTGAGTGAGGTAACCCAGACACAGAAAGACAATTATCACATGAACTCATTCACAGGAGGTTTTTAAACAAAGCAAAGAAATTCAGACTACAAACCACAATCCCAGAGAACTTAGACAACACTATGGACATTAAGAGAGACTTACATAGATATAATCTACATTGAAAGTACAAAATATAAAAAGACAAGATCTCCTGAGTAAATTGTGAGCATGGTGACCTTGGTGGAGGGTTGGAGTGGGGAGGGGATAGGCAGGGAGTAGAACAGAGAAAAATGAAGATCTCAATAAGTATTAATAAAAAATAAAAATACATTGAGATTTTATTTTATATAATCGTGTATAATTTTTCTTGATTGATAGATCACATGGAGTTTGAAAGCAATCTTTGTTCTTTACCTAATAGTTTAATATTTTCTAAGTACCAGATAGCTCAAGTTAGTCAAATCACGCTTCTGTATGAGTTTTGCTTTGATATTTATGCACTGGTCTGAGGAAAATCCCAGTTACTCAGAAAATGTTTTTAAAAACATTGTGGTTGTGCTCTTATCCTTTTTTTACTTGTATATTGTTAGTTCTGATATGTTAATGTTGATGTATTTATAACTGGAATTAGTCTTCTTGAATCAACATTTGTGAATGAAGTAAAAAGGACTTCATACACTTGAGATATGGAAATATGATTGGCACTGCATGACAATGTTCTTCTTACTAGGCATTATAAAAATCTAGACACAGTAACTGGAAGAGCCATAGATGATTGAACTCGCTATCTCATCATCTGCATTCTATTTCCTGAGTTAGCTATATAAGTTAAGTTTTTTATTGTCTAGGATATAGCTGTACCAATCAAAGTTAGTATTCAGTCAAAAAGAAAAATAACTATTTGCATGACTGCCTAAGTCTGTTCTAGGGCAATACCTCAGTGGCAAAGTGCTTGGGTAACATTCATGAGGTCAACTGAGTTTCAATTCTAAGCACTCCCAAATATAAGACTAATACCAAAAAAATCAACAAAATAAGCAAAACAATAATCAGAAATGAAGAATGATCTCTGCATCTGTTTTCATTGGTTGCTGTATAAAGGCTCTCTGATGGCAGTTGTGTTAGACTTTTGTCTAAGAGTATAGCAGAACATCATTAGGAATCATTGCATTGACTATTATTTCCTGTCATATCAGGATCTATCCTAAGTCTCTGAGCTACCTAGCCTCTGGGTCCTGGCACTCTAGGCATTGTCAGGAGTGGTCACCCTCTCCTAGCACGTGTCTCAAGCTGAACCAGTCATTGGCTGGCCAGCTTTACCACAGAACATCTTGTAGGCAGGACAAATTTTAGGTTGAGGGTTCTGTGGCTGAGTCAGCATCACAATCCTTCCACTATAAGTGTTGCCTGGTTACAAAAGATGGAAGGTTCAGGCTCTCTTACTCCCCCCCCACTAGTAGTCTTAGCTAGGGTCACCATCATAGATTTCTGAGAGTTTCCATTTTAATAGGTTTCTACTTCACCCCGAAATGCCCCAGTTCCAGGTATCTCTCCCAGCACACTCTCTCTCCATCTTTCCCCAGCATGATCTCTCCTGTTCCTGTCCCATCCAGCACCATTCCATCCACATTATCTCTCTTGCTTCTGAGGAATTTATGCAGCATCCATCCTTCAACCCTCCTTGTTGCTTAGTTTCTTCGGATCTTTGGATTGTAGTTTGATAATTCTTTTTCATAATGTGATAATTTATAGCTAATAATCACTTAAGCATGTATATATACCACTGCTGTCATTCTGGATCTGGGTTACCTCACTAAGGATGATTTTTTTTCTAGTTCCATCCATTTGTCTTCAAATTTTATGATGTTATATTTTTAGCAGATGAGTAAAAGTCCTTCAGAGACCTACAACCAAGCACTAGGCAGAACTCGGGGAATCAAGTGGATTAGGTGGAGGAAGGATTGTAGGAGCCAGACAGACCTAGGATACTACAAGAAAACTCACAGAATCAACTAACCTAGGCTCATAGGGGCTTACAGAAAGTGAACCAACAATCAGGAAGCCCGCATAGGTCTGACCTAGGTCCTTTGTATATATTTTATGTTTTTGTATCTTAAACTTCTTGTGGGACTCTTATGAGTGGGAGAGTGTGGACTGTGTCTGACTCTTGGGGCTGCTTTTGTGACCCTCTTTCTCTTACTGGGTTGCTTCATCCAGTCTTAAGATGAGGGGAGATGCCTAGTCTTATTGCAACTTGATACGTTATGTTTGGCTGATACCTCTGGTAGGCCTGTCCTAATCTGAATAAAAAGGAGGAGGCATAGATGGAGGGGAAATGGAGGTAGGGGTAGAGAGACTGAGAGGAGAAGAACAAGGGCAAACTGCAGTCAAAATGTAAAATTTGAGATCGTAACAATAATAATATAAAAATAAAATTCCTAAAGGCTCAATAAAAAAGAAAAAAAACGAAGAAAGAGAAAAATAAAGAACTAAAAAAAGAAAGAAAGAACATAAAGAAATAAAGAATCTACTGAGACCCAAATATCAGAAAATTGCTTTTCACTGTAGAAACAATACTCCTAATTACTATGTCATTTGCTTATAAAGTCATGTATCCACTCTTAAGTGACAATTTTAGGGTATTAATTTTAACTTGTTACTTGCTCACAAAGATGCAAATGAATTCACATGACTGGAGAAGTACAATAGTTTCTACTGTGAGTAAAGATAAACAAGCCTTCCTTGCTGGAAACAGTAGAACACCTGGGGAGACTGAGAATTCAGCCTACATCTTTTAATCTTTATTTAGTCATTCATTCTTTTATGTTGTGGTCTTGTGTTACTGTGCAGCTCTGTCTGTTATGTAGCCTTAACTGGCCTTGAACTTCAGCAGTTTCCTATCTCTCCTTCCCAAGTGCTGGGCTTATAGCCATGTTTCATAACCAGGGTGATTTTGAACTATACATTTTATACTACATGAGTGTGAAGGACCAGCATTACTAGGTGTATAGCTGTCCGTAAAAAAGATTAGTTAAAACATTTTGGAAAGGGGTTAAAGACCACTCACTCACACTAGCCCATGGGAGCAATGATTTATTGCAACTCAGTATCAATTATTACAAACCTGAGTCTGAACACTGGAGAACAAGGTCTATGACAAATGTAACCAAGGAAAGTAATGGCATCAACACAGAACTGAGTGGTTGAATTCTTGAGAGTCAAAGCACAGTGGGATTTATTGACTGACCCATTCATTTTAGACTTGTATGTAACAGGCACACCAAAATTGGTTTGGGCTTGTTTCATGGGGCTTGAGAATCTACATGCACACGATGTACTGATACTAGATTAATATAGTTACAATTTATTTTAACAAATATTCAGCATATGTCTGCTTTGCTTGATGGATATCAGGTATCCCTATTTCCAGAAAAAAAGCTAGAATTTAACATCTCTTCAACCTCTCCTTTTTTTTTAATTGTTCACTATCTGCATTATAGAAGTAGGACCTTGAAAAGTGGTGTGTAAAACTCTGCTTGAGGATTTTACTGCAAGAGGAGATAAAACTTAAAATGAAGAATCACACAAGTCAAGCTAACCTGAGCTAATTAGAAACCTGATTCCCCTTATTTTATTGCTGTTTTAATGTCTGTTATAGATTGTCATCCTGGACAGCTATTTTACATGCCAACTAATTTAAAGTTATTCTTATATAACACCTTTTTCTGTTGGCTTTAATGTTTCAGTAATTCCTTTTGTTTTCAGTGTTTCAAGGATTCAGTAATTTATTCTAACTTTTAATCTTTTTTCTCCCAAAACTGATTGTAGTATTCGCATAAGCTCATTAAGCTTCCTTGGCAACCAAAGACTTCTCATATATGAAATTATGTGAGTTACTATGTTCAGCTTTGACTTACCAGATAGGAAAGCAAAAATTCTTTGGATTCTATTGAAAAATTTATTTTTCATTTATAAACTCAATCTCATTTGTAAAACTAACCACAGCATCTTCTTTACTTATTGTTTCTTATCCAATTTTATTTCTTTAGCCAAATACCCAATTTCCTTATTATAGAAATCATATTTTATATGCTTTCTTTTCTATCCCGACTCCGAGTGTATCCCCCGAAACAAGAAAGTGAGCATCATATCTACAAATGTCAGACTTTACATTATTATCTGTTCATACTTTTTACAATATGAACCAGATCTGGAACATTATTGTAAAAACTCTTCAATTGAAATTATTTTAAATTTTCATAGAACTTTCCAGATGAATTTTGTGAATGTAAACTTTGTTAAGCCACAGTATGATCAAACCTCAAAAATGATGTGGGTGGTTGTTTTTCTTCTTTCCCTTTACTCCAAATTGAAACTGAACTCTATGTCTTTTCTGATTGGAAAAACTTCTTCCCATTCTTCTTTCCTCAGTGGAACACATTTCAGTTTTAAAGTAATACTAAAGCATCATTTAAATGAATTGTGAAAGACAGCAGTTACTGAACTGATGACATTAAATATTTATCAATATAATATTGTACTCTTGACTGTGAAATAAGCATTAGATACTTTTAATAATTTCTCATAGACTAAAAAATCCTGTACAAGTGTTTTCAGCCTAGAATACTGGACTTACAAATAAAAAGTTCAAAATGTGCCAAAACTGTATTGTCAAATGATTGACTACATCCTATACTGCGAAAGGAAAAGGCCACATTGTTTGTCCAAGTGTGTCTCATTCAATATTTGGCCTTGGTAGATAAACAGTGCAAAGTTGGCATTTCTAAATTAACCATTGTTTTCAATTAGCTACAGAACCATTGGTATAGGAAAAGGAGGCTCTGGAATTGAAGGAAAGAGCAATACCAGGAAGTCATAAATGACTATCTCCTGCAGGACTATTCATTGGGATTTATGGGGATTACAGGAATGTAGTGATTTTTTTAATATATCAACATTAATATATGAAAAATCTATTAAGTTTTTGGGTGGGGTGACTATGGCAATTTTTAAACAAACTTTGAAGAAGTAAATACTTACTTTAAGGTAATGTGATGTGGATGAAGTATTATTCTTTACAACCAAAGGATGACATAAGTTGCATTTTACAAAAGATAACCTTTTGATAACTACATGTGTTATCAAAGGGAAAGGTCAAAGCCAAACCAGGTGGTGCACTTCTACAATCACTCTGCTGGTGGAAGTTGAGTCCAGATCACAAATTCAAAGCCTGCTTAGACTAGAGAAATTAGTCGAAGTCAGTCTGAGAAACTTAGTAAGACTCTGTTTCAACTTGTGCATTTCTTCACGCTTTTAATAAACAATATAAGCTTTTTGAAAACAAAACAAAACATAAAAACGTAAGTTTGGTCATATATGACCACTATTACAAGATAGTCTGTTTTTCCAGCTAATGCTCTCAAATGAGTAATGTTACTTAAGGTAGTAAAATCAAAGGAGAGAAATGATGTTGGTTTAGGACGAGTTGGGAAAGAATCCAACTGCCATCAATGTATCTAAGATACACAAAATTGCCATACTACAAATAACATTTTTCTGAACCCATTTGTTTTTCTTCTGCATTTAATGGATAACTAACAACCTGTCTACAATGATATTCAGAGGGAAGTCACTGTCCCCTTATTCTCTATCTTCTTTCACATCACTATTTCAATGTTTTAACTACTTTGGAACTTTAAGCTTGGATTTCACCAGTCTTACATGATTCATTTAATAGTAGGAGATTGGCAAAGGATGTTTCCCATAGTAATAAGAACAAATAATGGAAGAAAAATCCACCACTGTGTCTATCCATCTGACTTAGAATTTTTATACTAAAGTTCCTTGAGCATCTCCAGAGGATGCACGGTGAGCATTAGTACTCCATGAATGAAGGAACAAATGTGGGACCCCATGGTTGAAAAGAGATCATCCCAATATCTTCTACTTCCCATTGTTGATATAGCAACTCACTAGCTCATTGTGAAGGGGCTGTAAACTACAGTCAACTATGGAAGAATTAGGAATGAGATCATTAAACTTGTTAATTGTTAAAAAGTCTTCACCTTTGTGAGACTATGATTTAACCTGGAGTCCATATCTGAGAAATATTAACCATTTGTAAAGCCTCCTAACAAACAAGATATCAGAAAGATTATACTACAAGGCTCTAAAAGTGACATAATATGTAAAGTCTCTGGAAGTCTCAGATCAATTCCTGGAACACACAAAGTATAAAGAGAAACAACCATTGTTGGATGCATTCTGACATCTACATATGTGATCATGTGCCCGTGTGCTCATACAAATACATTCATACATAAACAAACAAACAAGCAAACGAATGAATAAATAAAAGCTTGTACTTCATATTTAATAGTATAAATTCTACCTTTATCAAAAACTACGATGCAAACAGAATATTTTCACCTGTGTAATGTGGTGTTTGTTAATTAGCTTAAGTGTAGACAGAATATCTGATTATTAAAATAACATAGTCAAGATGTGGACACTGGTAAGATATTAGAGACATTTTCAATTTTGTATGAAAATCTTATGAAGAGCATTAGTAAACCCTCCATATTCTATCTGTGGGAATAATTGTTAATTTGAATAAAATAGACTCCTATGATCTGATTTTCTCTATGCAATTCTAAAAAGGTCTGGAGTGGGATAAAAAAGCTTCTGCAAAATGGTGTCTGCTTATTTGCAACATTTGTTTAATAAATCTACGTGTATACCCATGGTAGAGCTAACTCTAAATAATACAGCCATTATTGCTGTAAAGCAATTTGACAGTGTGAGTAATTTCCTCACTGTAAGACACATTTGGCAACTATGATAAAAAGTTGAAGAATACCACACAGCATTTGTGCATGAACCATTCTAAAGGAGATCTTGTCCCCTACATGCTGACAGGGTAACTGAATTTTAAATTAAGTAATATTAATATTTTATGTCTGGTTACCAGCTTCATATTTTTTTTGCAATTAGAGTTGCTCTTTAAAATAATAAGACTGGGTCTCCTGAGTCCTGAGAAGACCAGCTAGCCCTGTTGCCCTGCTGAGCAGTTCTTCCCAGAGAGGTGAGTGGGTGCTAGCCTGGGCAGCCTGCCTGCCTCTCCGGGAAGGGAGCACAGCCCTTCCCCCCTCAGCTTCTGCGGCAGGGTCTTCGGTGTTCCAAGGGACCCCTCCCCTCCCCCCACTGCTGCGGGCCCCTTGTCTCCTGAGTCCTGGGAAGACCAGCTAGCCCTGTTGCCCTGCTGAGCAGTTCTTCCCAGAGAGGTGAGTGGGTGCTAGCCTGGGCAGCCTGCCTGCCTCTCCGGGAAGGGAGGACAGCCCTTCCCCCCTCAGCCTCTGCGGCAGGGTCTTCGGTGTTCCAAGGGACCCCTCCCCTCCCCCCACTGCTGCGGGCCCTTTGTCTCCTGAGTCCTGGGAAGACCAGCTAGCCCTGTTGCCCTGCTGAGCAGTTCTTCCCAGAGAGGTGAGTGGGTGCTAGCCTGGGCAGCCTGCCTGCCTCTCCGGGAAGGGAGGACAGCCCTTCCCCCCTCAGCCTCTGCGGCAGGGTCTTCGGTGTTCCAAGGGACCCCTCCCCTCCCCCCACTGCTGCGGGCCCTTTGTCTCCTGAGTCCTGGGAAGACCAGCTAGCCCTGTTGCCCTGCTGAGCAGTTCTTCCCAGAGAGGTGAGTGGGTGCTAGCCTGGGCAGCCTGCCTGCCTCTTCGGGAAGGGAGGACAGCCCTTCCCCCCTCAGCTTCTGCGGCAGGGTCTTCCGTGTTCCAAGGGACCCCTCCCCTCCCCCCACTGCTGCGGGCCCTTTGTCTCCTGGGTCCTGGGAAGACCAGCTAGCCCTGTTGCCCTGCTGAGGAGTTCTTCCCAGAGAGGGCTGAGGAGCTCTATACAGAGAGTGCTGTGAAGTCCTACCCAGAGAGTGCTGAGGAGTTCTATCCAGAAAGTGCTGAGGAGTTTCATCCAGAGTGGGGGAGATGGGCAGGCGCCAATGCAAGAATTCCTCCAACAACCTGAAAGGCAACACGACATCGCCAGAATCCAGGGAGCTCGAAACTAGAAGAATTGAACACCCTACTCCAGAAGAAATAGAAGAAATCGACTCTAAGCGCTTCTTTATGAAAATAATAGAGGAACTTAAACAGGAGGTGAAAATCTGCCGTAAAGAAATGGAAGATATGTATAACAAAAAGATTGAGGAAATGAGTAAAGAAATGGAAGAGAAATATACCAAAAAGTTTGAAGAAATGAGTAAATCCATAAATGAAATTCTGGGAAACCAAGAAAAAACAATCAAACAGGTAATAGAAACAGTTCAAGATTTGAAAACTGAAATGGAGTCAATGAAGAAATCACAAACCGAGGGCCGGCTGGCTATGGAAAATCTGGGTAAACGAACAGAGACTTCAGAAACAAGCTTAACCAATAGAATACAAGAGATAGAAGAGAGAATCTCAGACTCTGAGGACACCATAGAGAAATTAAACACTCTGTCCAAAGAAAACAGCAAATCCAACAAATTCTCATCACAAAACATTCAGGAACTGTGGGACACAATAAAAAAACCAAATCTAAGAATAATAGGAGTAGAAGAAGGAGAAGAATTGCATTTCAAAGGTCCAGAAAATATACTCAACAAAATTATAGAAGAAAACTTTCCCATCCTAAAGAACGATATTCCTATGAAGGTTCAAGAAGCATACAGAACACCGAATAGACTGGATCAGAAAAAAACATCCCCTCGTCATATAATAATCAAAACACAAAGCATTCAGACTAAAGAAAGGATATTGAGAGCTGCAAAGGAAAAAGGTCAAGTAACTTATAAAGGTAAACCTATCAGACTTACACCAGACTTCTCGATGGAAACCATGAAAGCCAGAAGGTCCTGGATAGAGGTACTGCAGAAACTAAGAGACAATGGATGCAAACCCAGACTACTTTACCCAGCCAAGCTATTGTTCACTATCAACGGAGAAAACAAAATATTCCAGGATAAAAACAAATTTAAACAATACGTAGCTACTAATCCAGCCTTACAGAGAATACTAGAAGGAAAATCACAACCCAAGGAATCCAACATTCCCAACACTGCCTACATTAACTCAGACATCTAGCGACCCTTCACAAGCACAACTCAAAGAAGGAAAACACATACACGCTACTACCCAAAAAGTGAGCGGAGTCATCGATCACTGGTCATTAATATCACTTAATATCAATGGTCTCAACTCACCTATAAAGAGGCACAGACTTAGAGATTGGATACGAAAACAGGATCCAACATTCTGCTGTCTACAAGAAACACACCTCAACCACAAAGACAGACACCTACTCAGAGTAAAGGGTTGGGAAAAGGTTTTCCAAGCAAATGGACCTAAGAAACAAGCGGGTGTGGCCATTCTAATATCTAACAAAATCGACTTCAAACTAAAATCAATCAGAAGAGATGGAGATGGACATTTCATACTCATAACAGGAACAATTCATCAGGAAGAAGTCTCAATCTTGAATATCTATGCCCCTAATATAAAGGCACCCACATATGTAAAAGAAACTCTTCTAGAACTCAAGGCAGTCATCAAACCACACACACTAATAGTAGGAGACTTCAACACTCCTCTCTCACCAATGGACAGGTCAATCAGACAGAAACCTAACAGAGAAATAAGAGATTTACTGGAGGTACTGAATCAAATGGACTTAACAGATATCTATAGAACACTCCACCCAAATAGGAAAGAGTATACCTTCTTCTCTGCAGCTCATGGAACCTTCTCGAAAATTGACCACATACTTGGTAACAAAGCAAACTTCCACAGATACAAAAAAATATTAGTGACCACCTGTGTCTTGTCAGATCACCATGGATTAAAATTAGAATTCAACAACAATGGTACCCCCAGGAAGCCAACAAACTCATGGAAGTTGAACAGTCAACTACTAAATCACCCCTGGGTCAAGGAAGAAATAAAGAAAGAAATTAAAGTCTTCCTTGAATATAATGAAAACAAAGACACAACATATTCAAACCTATGGGACACTATGAAAGCAGTGCTAAGAGGAAAGTTCATAGCACTAAGTGCCCACCTAAAGAAAACAGAGAAAGCACACATTGGCGACTTAACAACACACTTGAAAGCTCTAGAAAAAAAAAGAAGCTGATTTACCAAGGAGGAGTAGAAGACTGGAAATAATCAAACTGAGGTCTGAAATCAACAAAATAGAAACACAGAAAACAATTCAAAGAATCAATGAAGCAAAAAGCTGGTTCTTGGAGAAAATTAACAAGATTGACAAACCCCTATCCAAACTAATCAAACAGCAGAGAGAGAACTTGCAAATTAATAGGATCAGAAATGAAAAGGGGGACATAACCACAGACACAGAGGAAATTCAGAGAATCATTAGATCTTACTACGAAAGTTTATATGCCACAAAGTTGGAAAATGTAAAAGAAATGGACATTTTTTTAGATAAGTACCATATACCAAAGTTGAACCAAGACCAGGTGAACAATCTAAATAGACCTGTTAGTCGTGAAGAACTAGAAGCTGTTATCAAAAATCTTCCTAACAAAAAAAGCCCAAGACCAGAGGGTTTCAATGCAGAATTCTACCAGAACTTTCAGGAAGAGCTAATACCTATGCTCCTTAATGTATTCCACAATATAGAAACAGAAGAGTCACTGCCTAACTCCTTTTATGAAGCTACAGTTACCCTAATACCAAAACCACACAAAGACACAACCAAGAAAGAGAATTACAGGCCAATCTCACTCATGAACATCGACGCGAAAATTCTCAATAAAATACTGGCAAACCGAATCCAAGAGCACATTAGAAAAATTATCCATTATGATCAAGTCGGCTTCATTCCAGAGATGCAGGGCTGGTTCAACATACGCAAATCTATCAATGTAATCCATCATATAAATAAACTGAAAGAAAAAAACCATATGATCATCTCACTAGATGCTGAAAAAGCATTTGACAAAATTCAACACCCATTTATGATAAAGGTGTTGGAGAGACTGGGGATACAAGGATCATACCTAAATATAATAAAAGCAATATACAGCAAGCCGACAGCTAACATCAAACTGAATGGAGAGAAACTCAAAGCCTTTCCACTAAAATCAGGAACGCGACAAGGCTGTCCACTCTCTCCATACCTCTTCAATATAGTGCTTGAAGTTCTAGCAATAGCAATAAGACAACATAAGGGGATCACGGGGATTCGAATTGGAAAGGATGAAGTTAAACTTTCGTTATTTGCTGACGATATGATAGTGTACATAAGCGACCCCAAAAACTCTAACAAAGAACTCCTACAGCTGATAAACACCTTTAGTAACGTGGCAGGATACAAGATCAACTCCAAAAAATCAGTGGCCCTCCTATACACAAAGGATAAAGAAGCAGAGAGGGAAATCAGAGAAGCATCACCCTTCATGATAGCCACAAATAGCATAAAATATCTTGGGGTTACTCTAACCAAGGAAGTGAAAGACCTATTTGACAAAAACTTTAAGTCTTTGAAGAAAGAAATTGAGGAGGATACCAGAAAATGGAAAGACCTCCCCTGCTCTTGGATTGGGAGAATCAACATAGTAAAAATGGCAATTCTACCAAAAGCAATCTATAGATTCAATGCAATCCCCATCAAAATCCCATCAAACTTCTTCACAGACCTTGAGAGAACAATAATCAAGTTTATATGGCAAAACAAAAAACCCAGGATAGCCAAAACAATCTTATACAATAAAAGAACTTCTGGAGGCATTACCATCCCTGACTTCAAACTCTATTATAGAGCTACAGTATTGAAAACAGCTTGGTATTGGCATAAGAACAGAGAAGTCGACTTATGGAATCAAATAGAAGACCCAGATATTAACCCACAAACTTATGAACACCTAATTTTCGACAAGGGAGCTAAAGGTATACAATGTAAGAAGGAAAGCATCTTTAACAAATGGTGCTGGCATAACTGGATGTCAACCTGTAAAAAAATGAAAGTAGATCCATATCTATCACCATGCACAAAAATCAAGTCCAAATGGATTAAAGACATCAACATTAATCTGTCCACTTTGAACCTGATAGAAGAGAAAGTGGGAAGTAGTCTACAAGATTTAGGCACAGGAGGCCTCTTCCTAAGTAGGACCCCAGCAGCACAGACAATAAGAGAAACAATGAATAAATGGGATCTACTGAAACTGGGAAGCTTCTGTAAAGCAAAGGACACTGTCAGTAGGACATAAAGGCTGCCTTCTGACTGGGAGAAGATCTTCACCAACCCCTCATCAAACAAAGGTCTGATCTCCACAATATACAAAGAACTCAAGAAACTAGGCACTAAAACTCTAATTAACCCAATTAAAAAATGGGGTACTGAACTTAACAGAGAATTCACAACAGATGAACTTCGAATGGCCAGAAGACACTTAAGGTCATGCTCAACCTCCTTAGCGATCAGGGAAATGCAAATCAAAACCACTTTGAGATACCATCTTACACCTGTCAGAATAGCTAAAGTCAAAAACACCAATGATAGCCTATGCTGGAGAGGATGTGGGGTGAGGGGAACACTCATCCATTGTTGGTGGGAATGCAAACTCGTGCAGCCACTGTGGAAATCAGTGTGGCGGTTTCTCAGGAAACTGGGAGTCAACCTCCCTCAGGACCCAGCAATACCACTCTTGGGAATATACCCTAAAGATTCCCTAACATACTACAAAAGCATTTGTTCAACTATGTTCATAGCTGCACTATTTGTAATAGCCAGATCATGGAAACAACCTAGGTGCCCCTCAATAGAAGAATGGTTAAAAAAGGTGTGGAACATATATACATTAGAGTTTTACTCGGCGGTAAAAAACAATGACATCTTGAATTTTGCATGCAAATGGATGGAAATTGAAAACGCTTTACTGAGTGAAGTAAGCCAGACCCAAAAAGAGGAACACGGTATGTATTCACTCATAAGTGGATTCTAGCCATAATTAAAGGTCTTTGAGCCTATTATTCGTGATCCTAGAGAAGCTAAATAAGAAGATGAACCTGATGAAGATTATTTAGCTATCCACCAGGAGGTAGGAAATAGACATGAGTCCCAGGTAACCTCGGGTTCATGGGGGGGTGGGAGGGTCGATGGAGGGGGAGAGGACTAGAGAGAAGGGAGTAGGGGAGGAACGGGGAAAGCTTGGTGGCCGGGGATGGGGGGGGGAGGGAGGTAGGATGAATATGGGATCAGGGAACAATATATTTCAACTAAGGGAGCCATTTTAGGGTTTACAGGAGACTTGATTATATATGGGATCCCAGGTCCAAGGAGAAATCCCCCAGATTGCTCTCTGGACAGAGGAGAGGGTGCCTGAATTGGCCGTGGCCCATGACCATACTGATGTATATTTTGCTTATCACCATAGATCCTTCGTCTAGCAAAGGACGGCTATGCAGTCGGAGGCCCACATTGGAGCACCGGATTGAGCCCCCCGAGGTCCGGAGGGGGAGCGGAAGGAGGAGGAACATGAAAGACGAAATCAGTACTGCGAGGGATGCTATCACCCACTGATACAAGGGAACGGATCTGATGAGAGTTTACCAGGGCCAGCCGGACTGGGACTGAACGAGGACGTGATCTTGCCAGATTCTCGGAATTTGGCCGGCTTCTCTGACTGTGGCTGGCCCGGGGTCTTTCTGAAAAGCCATTGACTATGACACTGGGACCTGTTTCCTCTGCATATGCTGGATTTTGGGGATTCAGTCTGTTTGGACGCTCGCCTTCCTGGACCTGGAGGGAGGGGGAGGGAGCTGGAGCTTCCCACAGGGCAGGAAATCCTGAGTGCCCTGGGGGATGGAGGGGAAGGAGGGGGGGAGTGGGGGGAGTGGGAGGGTGTTGGGAGGGGGGGCGGAAATGGAAACTTTTATAATTTAATAAAATTTACTAAAAAAAAAATAAAAAATAAAATAATAAGACTGGAAATCACTTTTTAAAATTTAAAATCAATATTAATTTGGTTGTTTTACTAAAAATGAAATATTACACTGACATGTTTTATATTTGAATTGGGTATTTGGTTTGCCTTCATTTCAGTTCAAGACTAGGCAGTATTCGTTCTCATATTTAGTGGTAATATTAACATGACAACAATATAAATTCACAGTCCTCCTGTTAGTGCTTGGAGTGGGAAGTGTCTCCCATAGCTCATGTATCTTATTACTTAACCCCCAACTTGTGGCTGTTTTTGAAAGCTATAGACCACTAGAAGTGGATGCCAACAGGAAGAAATTCAGTAGCTGAAAATCTGGCACTAGATGTTATCTGCAATTCCCTTTCCATCTCTTTCTAGAATCATCCCCTGCTAAGATATGAGAAGTCCCACCCGTAGAATCCTGCTGCTGTGAACTCCTTCTTGATAAACAATATGAATTAATGTATACATATGTACTATTTATATACACATATTAACATATAAACACAAAGGCATAAATAATGTATTTTGTGCTTATGAATGTATACACAAATGTTTCAGACTTTCCTTACAGTAAACCTACCATTAGTGAGCAGATATCACATTTAATAACAGCTATATGAAAACACAGGACAGAGAATAATATAATTTTATTATAAGTGGATTTGTCTTTCAGTGAGAGAAAGAGGGAGATTATCAGGGGCCTGGTAAGGACAGACCTTATTAAGGAGGCCTGGAGAACAAAAGGGAAATAGAATGTTCACCTTGATAGATATTATCATACCAAATTTCATTTCATCTCTGGCTTCTGCAGGAAGGAACTAGGTACTATTAAAAAACCATTGGAGTTAGGAAATGACCAGTTAAGAAAGAAAGATACATTGACAATGAGTTCAAAGAATCATGAGTTTGTAGTGCTGGTGGTGGGAAAAAGATTTATATTCACCCTTTAATTATGTTAAAAGATTCTAAGAAGAGAGAGGAGAGTTGGTTATTATATTCTACTTTTAGGCTGTCCTCTAGGTGAGTCCTTGCACTTTTTCATCTTACCATTTTACATATAACTATGTGTAGTAACATAACTCAAACATTACATAGAGACAAGCTGTATGCCTAGCTGAGTTCTTTAGATTAATCTCATTTTTTTTGATATATTTGTTTTGTTTTGCTTTTCTTTTTTTTTTGAGATAGGGTATATCCCTGATTGACTTGGTACTTGCTTTAGAGGTCAGGCTGTTCAATAACTCAAAGATTCTCCTGCCTCTGCCTTCTGAGTGCTAGGATTAAAGGTATGTATCACCACTGCCCAGATTTTTTTCATGCTTTTTTAAGCACAGGGTTTCAATGACCAACACTTCAGGGCAATTCCGAATCTATGAACACATTGAGATTAAGTACTGCTTGGTTTTTTTTTTAATCAACTCAACACAAACTTATACTTATTTAGGAAGAGAGAATCTTATCTGGGAAAATTGCTCCATAATACTGTACTCTAGACAAGTCTGTAAAGTGTTAGCTTTATTAATGGCTGATGAACGAGGAAGACACATCTAATTCTCATAGTGTCATAATGTGGGATTGTGAAGTTTTACATTCTGTGGGTTTGAGAAAATGAAAGAATCAATTATTAATGTTTAATAACAAATATTTTTCAGATTTGAAGGTAACTCAGTAGGTAGGTATCATATTTACATTACAAGCATAATACTTAACTAGATCCCCAGAGTCGAGGCAAAACAAAAACCAAACCCAAAATATAACAAAATTTTATAACAACAACAAAAACAAACTTTTGTAGACCCTACTTCTAATCTTAGTGAGTAGGAGTCAGAGACAAACTGATTCCTGAAGCTTCCTAAACAGCCAGTCTAATTTACATGTCTATACAGTTCATGAAGATATTCTTATCACAAATAAACAAATAAATATGGATTCCACCTGAGAAAAAGCCATCCAAGGTTGTCCTCTGGATTTCATATATGTCTGATAAAAGATACATGCATGACCACATACTCATGCAGACCTTTATCCACTCAAATGAGCACAAACTCAAGTATGAACATATACACACACAACAATTTTTGCAGCTCAACATAGGTCCTCTGTATCTCACCTGTTTATCTTCAAAGTTTTGCCTAATGTTTATAAAATGGTGATAGTATATCTACATAGTTTTGCCTTTTATGAAACTATTATCCATCACACAGCACATATAATTTGTAACAACTTGTTTAATTTTACGGTACACATTTTAAATACTCTCCAAACTTTTGTGTGGTCTCTTAGATCTTTTTCAACATTGAGTATCATTCTTTCATTTGAATGTACTGAAATTTATATATCTATTCTTCTTCAGAAACACAAAATGGTAACATCCCAAACACAATGTGTGAACAAGCATATATGCTGCATGCTATATGCCAGTGTGCATATTTCTCTGTGGATACAAGTTCTTAACACTTTTGTGTGAATACCAAAGATTATTACTGACATATTGTATGGTGTTGATAGGCTTAATTTTGAAAGAGATTCCATTGTTTACCAAGGTTGCATTATTTTTGTAGTAGGTGAAAGTATGTGTTACTGTACATATTTGTCAGCATTTGGTCATGTCAGCATTTCAAGTTATACTTAATCTAATCTATATGCAGTGGTATGCCATTGCATTCCTTTGAATTTCCTGAGTGACGTGTGAAAGGGTCATCTTTGCAGACTCTATTTTATTTATTTATTTTTTGCTATCTGTGTATCTTTTTGTTGAATTACTAAGGCCTGCTTTAAAAACAAACAGTCTTAAAAATAAGATTATCTGTCTGTACAATTTGTTGAGTTTCTGTCACTAATTCTTAAGGTCAAGTTTGTTCAAGAGCATGAATTACATTGGTAGCTAATTAAGCATGAAGACTGGGGGCCCTTTTCAGGTCACTGAATCACAGTAGTTGGAGTAACAGTGACAAATTTTATTTCTAAATGAATTTACTTCTTAAAGTTAATTAATCAAAGATGTTATAAACACTTTGCGAAAAAGTTCTTTCAACAAATCTAGATGTTTTTCCTAATCATTTAATTTAATTTAATTTTCAAAAATTTATTTTACATCCAAACCTGTTTCTGCTCCATTTTCTCCACCATTCTCTCCTCTACCTCCACTCTGCCTCCACCAATCTACTTCTACTTGGTTTCTTCTCAGTAAAGGGTAGGCCTTCCATAGATATAAGAAGCACAGCATATCACATTGTAGTAAGACTAAGTACCTTCCCTTGTATTAATGCTGGGCAAAGTAATCTAATATGAGGAATAGGAGCACAAAAGCCAAAAAAAAGGAATTAGAGACCTTTTCTGCCCCCACTGATAAAAGTCACACCGAAAACCGAGCTAATAGACTGTTTCATACATTCCGATGGAGTAGGTTAGCCCCAAGCAGACTCCCTGGTTGTCAGTACATAGTCTGTGAAATCCTAAGAGCCAAGGTTGGTTAATTCTGTGGAGTTTCTTGTGATGTCTTGTCACAAGCCCACGAGACTATACAGTGAAAGTACAACTGAGAGACCAATAGGCAGATCCATGGGAAGTGTATTCGTCCACATGGAATAACCTATTTTGCAAAGCTGTAGGAACCCTTGTCTCTGGAAAAGTCATTGTCAAATCTGAAAATCTTGTGAAGCCATGATTTCTCCCTTCAACATGGGATTCATTGCTAAAACTTCTCAGCAGGGTAACTTCTGCAGAGGCAATGGAATGACCTTTCCATTCCCCCACACCATGATGACCTAGAATGACAACATTCACTCTTTGTTCTAACAGTCAAATTTAGATAGAGCCAATCCCACAAAATTACCCTACAGACCATAAAGAAATTTCTAAGAAAACAGGCACAGAGTAGGAAGGTAACTTGCCCCACCTTTGCTAACAAACAAAACTGTGTGTTCCCAAGGCTGGTTATCAAAAAGGAGATTGGATGAGGATAATAGGTGAATCCAGAATTCAGGGACATTTAGTAACTTTATCTAATGATTTGGAATGCCCTTGGATGCTGGTTATTTCCTGGAGAGTGTCACCTGTTCTGGAGTACAGCTCTGTCAGGTTATATTATTATTATTATTATTATTATTATTATTATTATTATTATTATTATTATTGTTATTAAGGACATTATCATTGTTCTTGCCTTTAAAATTTTCAAACTGTGACTGAAAATCTAAAAACCTCGTGGAGATCACCCTTCACTTCACTTTTTCCCCTTGCCTGAAAAAATAAAAAACAATAAACATGCAGAGGTAACATGCTTAAGTTAATTTTTTAACCACAGATCCTCACTTGCCATAGACATGTTATTCTGAGCCCTGAAGGGTACTGAGCCTGGTACTCAAGGCCCTCAATAATGATGTCCTTGACCTTTCTGACTCCTACACTTCTTTCTTCAGCAGGATTCTCTGAGCTCTGCCTAAGGGTTGGCTCTTGGTCTCTGCATCTGTTTCCATCAGTTTTTGGCTGACACCTCTCTGATGACAACTGGGTTAGACACCAACTTTGAGTACAGAAGAATATCATTAGACATCACTACATTTACTTTTATTTTTCTAGCCATGTTTGCTTCTTTCCTATTTCCCTGTTTCTCCCAGCCTTTGGGTTCTAGCCCTCCAGGCAGTGTCAGGGGTAGGATCAATCTCATGTCATGGGTCTGAGGCTGGACCAGTCATTGGCAAACCACTCCCTCAATCTCTGTGCAACCCTTACCCCAGCACATCCCATAGGCTGACCATAGGTCAAAGATTATGTGGCTAAGTTGGTACCTGAATCCCTCCACTTTAACTCCCATTTTCCCTCGAACAAATGCTGTTCTGGAAGCTGAAGATATAACATGGTGTAGAAGGGTCTTCTTTCTATGTGTTGCTTTCATTGGTTGAATAAAGAAAACTGTCTTGGCCTTTTAATAGGGCAGCCCTTAGGTGGGCAGAATAGACAGAACAGAATGCTGGGAAGAAGGGAAGAGTGACAGATGCCATGCTTCTCCTGCCCAAAACGGATGTGGGCTAGACTCATGCTGGTAAGCCACGACCTCGTGGTGAACACAGATTAGTAAAAATGGGTTAATCAAGATGTGAGAGTTAGTCAATAAGAGGTTAGATCTAATGGCCAGGCAGTAATCTAATTAATACAATTTCCATGTGGTGACTTCGGGAGTTAAGCTAGTTGGATGGCAGGATGCAGCCCACCGCTCTTCTTACAACAATAACATATCTCTCAAAAGTGAAAAATGCACTTTTTTTCAGTGTATGTGTGTGTGGGGGGGTGTGTGTATTCACACCATGAGTCATGTACAGAGGTCAATTAGTGGAATTTGTTCTTTCCGTGAGGGTTGCTTAGGCTGAACGTAGGTCTGTAGACTATGTAGCAAGTTTTTATAATCACTGAACTATCTCACCAACACAAGTTTGGCAATGTTTGACTTTAGCAATATTTTGGTCTTATAGGTTTTCTTCACCATAAGTTCAAATCACTCTGTATTTTGTCTTCCTATCTTCTCCCCTCTGTTACAGTAATGATTGTGAACTTCTCTATTAACAGAGTCTCATTCATTTGTCTCTCCTCCCTGGTTTTCAAGCTTAGATGGATGTACTGTGAGCATGAGTAGTGTTGGTTACTGGGAGAGAAGTAAATACGTATAAGTCATGAGGAAAATGTCCACTGGCTAGAACGACATGATAAGTTGAAATAAAAAAAAAAACATAAGATCCTTTCTTTGAAAAGTTCAGAAGCTGAAAGAAAAGCTTTGGATCTTGTTGATGATGCCAGTGAGGAGAATGCCACTGGGTCAGTATATCAAAGCAAGACTGATGTCAAAATTTTAGCTCAAGTCATTGATGAATAGGGATAACGCTTTCTGAGCATTTTGATACATATGAGGTTAGTGTCAATGTTGACTGTCTATTGTCACCAAATTTGTGAGCATTCCACTTCCATGAAATCACCTATGAAGTTGGAAAT
Source organism: Myodes glareolus (assembly GCF_982192425.1). Taxonomy (NCBI): domain Eukaryota; kingdom Metazoa; phylum Chordata; class Mammalia; order Rodentia; family Cricetidae; genus Myodes; species Myodes glareolus. The sequence goes on along the minus strand of NC_142036.1, from coordinate 30,888,918 downwards.
GTTGAATGTACTGAGTCTGCATCTTATCTGTGTTATTCTTATAGAAGTCACAGCTCTTGTACTAATCCTCCAATATTTGAGGGACCCATCCCTCATAAAATAAAACCTTGTAATAAGAATTTAGTGAGAAAGCAAACTATCCTGGGAATTTCTTTTAAGAGCAGGAAAAGGTTTTATATTAAATGCTACAGTGCAGAAATGAATACGAATTCCCATTTGCCATCTCTGAGTTTTCCACATGTAGCCTTTGTCATTCAATCACCAGCTCCATTCTCAAGAGGTACTTTCAATACAGATGATATGTTTTCCCTCTTCCATGATCTGCATCTCAGCACTGACATCTTTACACTGACTATTCTTATGAATTCTTCCATGTCATTTATTACACTATTAATTTATAATATTTCAGTCTTTACTCAGGTTAATTCACAAATTAAATTCCCTTGATGTACATACAACTAATCCCTTTGTTATTAAAGATTTACCCTTCTGATTGCCACAAAAGTCAGTGATCTCTGTTGTTTTCGCAAATACCACACACACACACACACACAGAATTTCTAGTTTTTTTTTCCTTCTTTGGCACATTCTCAAACTCTCATACTCCTAATACTCAGGAGAAACAATCATAATTATCTCAAAAATAGATGAAAAATGACATAAGTATATACTTCAGAATTGTGCCTAGCCCATATAGATTACAGAAGCATGATTTAAAATGCATTATGCGTAGATAAATTTACAAATTGTCAAAGAATAGAAATTATTTTTAAAAATTAAAAAATATTATAAAAGCAGAAAATAATCTTATTAATTGATTTCCTATAATAGTGATATAAAGATAGCTTTTTGTATAAACATCTCTATACTCTCAAAAACATTATATATATGAAAAAATAATTGTGGCCTCAAACCATAATTTGAACTGGAGTCTTTAACGAAAATTATAGGCTCGTTTTACCCATCATTAGTAGATTTGACAAGACTCAAGCGTAGCTCTATGACCTTACTTTGTACCCCATGGAAATGCACTATCTCCCTCCAAATCTTTGTCTAGTTGCTTTTGAGGCAGAAATCAGATGTTCTACTCTCACACTTGGTAAGTGTCAAAATTTACATAGGAACTTGAAGGAGCTGTCACTGAATGGCTCCAGGCATCTTGCCAGGTTGCGTAGTTGAATATTCAGTTGGGCTTGTATCTCATCATTACAGTTATGGCTTTCCACTGGGGGAACCAAAAGGGCCAGACAGCCATGAATTAATGAAGCTCTGTGGGAAGTCTAAATAGAGACAAAAGTTTTCATCTATATTTGTTTAAGAATGTTGAAGTAGAGCCTGCTTTCCAAATGCCATGTCTAATTTAAGAGCAGGCCTGCAGTGGTAATAGCCCAATATCACCATGTCTCCACTGCCTGGTGAAGCTGATATCAGGAGACATCAAGCTGTGGAAACAATTATATCAACATAATTGGAAAATATTTTTTTCAATGTCTTTCTGCCTTAATTAAAGCTCATTTTACATCTTGGGGAAGGAAATGTTTTCACAAAACTTAAGGATAAATTCCAATTTCTTTCAGAAAATAAAGTCTGAATAAAATACACAAAGGAAGACTCAAGCCAGAGTAGATTAAAAATAAAGGAAATCAAATGGAAATAATCTTCTTCTTCTTCTTCTTCTTCTTCTTCTTCTTCTTCTTCTTCTTCTTCTTCTTCTTCTTCTTCTTCTTCTTCTTCTTCTTCTTGTCTTTTCTTCTCTGATCAGGAGGCAAAGGTTAGAATTCTATTTTTGACTTGTGCTGGCTGTATGAATTCATACAGACCTGAATAATCACAAAGAAACTGTATTAATTAAACACTTTTTGACCAATGGTTCAGGCATACTCCTAGCTAGCTCTTACATCTTAAATTAACACATTTCTTTTAATATAAGTATTTTCATGAGACTGTGACTTACCAGTAAAGTCCTGGCAACTTTCTCCTTCAGCAGCTACATGGCATCTCTTTGACTCTGCCTACTATCTCTATATATTTCTGTTTGAATTTCCAGCCTGGGCTTCACTCTTTTAAGTCATTGGCTGAAACATCTTTATTCATCAACAAATAAAAGCAATACATATACAGAAGGGCATCCCACATCATCTCCTTTTTTCCATTTACTTTAAGGTAGTAAAATTACATATACTAAACAGTTATCAAGCAAGAATTATAGTTACAATATTTAGTCTATTTACATTTGGCAAATTAGGGAAAATATTCTATCACATATCCTATCTCTGTGAGTCTAAAGTTTTATATTTAATTTATGTTTTATCATAACTAAGGAAAACTATAATTATAACCATCTACTCTTCAGCCCTATTAAAGATCCAGAAAAATATAATATTACCTAAATAAACATGAATTACATTGTAAGCTACTTCCAAAGCTTCTAGAATGACAGAGGTATCTTGCTGCCTGGAAAGTCACCCAAAGTTCTTTTATAACATTGGGGCATCCATCTTTAGCCTATAGGCTCATAATATCCGGTAGAGTTTTCCATAAAGCAGGAGATTTGAAAGACTGTTTTGCCAATATTGGTAGTTTGTTTGCCACATTTTTCTGCGTCATTCAGAATGTCTGGCAGACTCTTTAATAAAGTGGGAACCCTGGAGGACTGTCTCACCTTCTTTTGGTAAGAATAGCAGTCATTTTTCTGTGGGTCCTGCATATAGAGTTTATACAGCATACTGTTGAGCAGTCAAGGCAAAAGCAGTTCCTTGCCCAGATGACTAGCAAACTTCATAAGGAACCTCTTTGATGCCCATCAACCTTTTGAATTAGATTAGTGCTGCCAGAAGCAGACATATCTCACTGTCAAGAAGAGTCTAAGTTTTTAAAACATTTTACATGCCATATTCTTCAAGTCTTTGAAGTGTTGAAGATTATCTATCTAACTGAAATATATGTCTTTATAGCTAGAAAATATAACTAACATGAATAAAATTTGATTAATCTGATTATCTATTAAACTGCAGTGTTTAATTATATATTACATTTTAAAATGAGCTTCATAAGCTTAATATATTAAACAAGAGTATATACATAATCATATATATATATATATATATACACATATACAGCAGAACTGACCTTAAATTTGTATCAATAGACCAAAATCCATACCAATGTAAAGTATCATTTCTATATCATATTCCTTTTTTTTCATTTCAAAACAAAAACCTGGAATCTAATTTCCTTTTAGTTTTTCTTTCTTGACCATTACCAAAAACTTGTATCTAGCCTGCTAAACAATGACAAAAATTCATAATCCGTTGAATGACCAAAAACCACATACCCCACCTCTTGAGAATGTGGGCATTATATTTTTAAATTTGTTTCCTGTTGCCTGGTGTGACAGTATCTTTAGGGGATCCTGAAAAGAAAAAAAAAAATAGGCTAATTTTCAAGTCTTGGGAGAGATAGCTGTAACATTATTTTGTCTAATCTATGGCTAATGGGAAAGTGTAGGGCTTTCTCACATCCTGGCTAGAGTAGTCTGCCAGGCTGGATCATCTCAGTGAGCCACTTCAAAATATACCGAGTCGCTTGTAATTCAAAGCAGACTGTGTGGTGCTATCAGCTGAATGTCATCATATGAACCAGTGGAATCATTGCTGTGGGGCCTGGTTTTCTTTTTGGAGACTTCAGAGATTACTCTAGAAAAAAAATTATTGTTAACTGTGGAAAACGTAAACATTATTCATATCAAAATGGAAAGTTTGAATTTCAATAGATAAGTATTCAAAGAAAGGTACCATAGTGACAAAAATAGGTATGGGTAGAAATAGAATTTTTGAAAGTAGAGTTTTGATATCCTTAGTCCCTAGATTTTTATCTTTCTTCAGTCCCTCACCTGGTATGATGTTATCTCATAAAAGACAGAAAAATCTGAATTTTTCATTTGACATCATGTCTGGATTTAGAGAAAGAGAGTCATAATTATTGTAGTTATCTGTAGGCCTAAATTGTATTTCTTACAAAAATTTCCACGAAGAAGATATAGCCATGAGAATCAAAGTGAGAAATGAACTTTAATCATGAAAATATCTTCAGAAATGCATGGAGGCGAAGTCTTTGTCATTATGAGCAAATGAGGAAACAATGAACATAGTGTAGAGTCAAGTTTGAGGAGCAGAAGAGATAGTGAACAGGAGTTAGCACAATGGCAGAAACTAGAGCATGTGTGGATTTCCAGACATTTAACAACAGGTGACTAGATATTTAAGTGTTTCATTTGTTAAAGAGTAAGTACATTGTATGTACATTTAAAAGTTATTGCCTGATTTAAATGTGACTCTTGCATTATCATGGATTGTCAATGATATCTATCAAACACATGTGTGTGTAGTTATGTGAGTGATGTTAGCAGTGTTAATAGGGAACATGAGCAAGAGAAGGGCTTAGCTCAGCTTTATCGCTGATTTAATTCACTCCATAAAAAGTCACTGTTGAAAATAGGATCTTTGCCAAAAAGTGACAGTGAGAACATTATCCCACTAGAGACTCAAAAATCTTAGGGAGATTCCATTTCCAACTTCCCATGATGGGGTATGGGGAGGTGGACCTGTAATAAGATCAGTTGGCTTTGCAAGTACTTTCATCTGATTACTGATATATAGTAAATGCTTCCCAGACTATCAGAGATACATCCTTAATGCTTTTAGAAATTATTAGGATTGGTAAGACAAGAAAAGTAACTGAAAATATAACATGATATTCAGATTTCCGAGCTCCTTTTAACACTGGCCTGTCTACTCTCCTTATCTCTCATAGGGTTTTCCTCAATACTCATTCATCAGATGCATGGAAGTTCGATTTTTTCCTGTCTATACAAGAGGCAATTCCTCAAGAAGTAAATTATGTTAATCTTGCTTAGCTTTATGTTCCCAAAACGTGATCAAATGCCTATTTGTTAACTAAAATGCATTTTTTTGTGGGGGATGTGTTCCTTAGTGTGAAACAGGCATAAATCAGTTTGTCCTCCTTTATATATGAGGAAAATGAAGATCGGAGAACTAGACTTAAGAAAGCATAACCAATGATTGACAGTCACACACTAGAAGAATCTTTCTCACCATGCTTTTTAACTGAAAGTTTTCCAATCATAAGAGTCAAAAAGTAATAGAACTTAAAATTTCCAAGATAATTACCTTACTTTCAGGGAAAATTAGACAATTACCTTGTTCTAATGGTTATTATTCTAAAATGAGATTGGAATCTTAATGACAGATTTCATCAATTTGGATCTTCTGGTGCTGGATTCGTTCTTCATTCCTCAGAATTAAATGGCATCATTTTTAATTTGCAATGCTATTTTTAACTGAGAAAGAAAGAATGCTCTTTGTGTCAGGAATGAATACATGACCTTGAGGTGGAATGGAGGACCTTGTAGTCCTTTTCCTACATCCTTTCCCTCAATTATTAGTTACAGGCTGCCTTGACTTCTCCTTTAAGTTTAGTGGCAAGTTTTGGCAAGAGAAAGCAGGTGCAGAGAGAATCCAGGTGCAGAGAGAATCCAGGGGATCCCAAATGTAGAGTAAGCATCACAGTTACCTATCAGATCCTTTCTTTATTACATTTAGATACCTTTATCCTCAAACTCAAGTCTTAGCTACAATGATAATTTCAAAATTTACCATTTTACTGTTTCCTTGCTCTTCACCCAAATGTGTGTTCTAATTCTAGCACGTTTGACCACATTTCATTCCTTCAATTTAGTTATTTACTATAATTCTAGAGGAAGCATAAGAATAGTGGTTGGCATACACTTATTTCACTTATTTCCTAATCTCTACTGTTGAGATTGCAGAGGGAGAAGGTTGTTTGCTCAGAGATGGTCTCACTGCCCTAGTTTTCTTCTGTTTTTTTTTTGTTTTGTTTCTTTTGTTTTTTTTTTTTTTTTGGTATGAACCAGTAGTGTGCTGGTATCAGGGAGATGGTGGCACCTTTTGACATATCCTGTGAACTTCATCTTGGGAAAAATGAGGAAAAGATGATAAAAAGTGTGAGAGAACGAGAGAGAGGGGGGAGCAGAGAGAGAGAGAGGAGAGAGAGAGAGAGAGAGAGAAGAGAGAGAAAGATTTTATGGGAAGCATGTGATTTATGTCTTTTTAATCAATAATCTGTCAAATAAATGGCCAACCTCAGGTGGAGCATAGATAGCAGATAGCTAAAAAATTTGGACTCTGACTGCGACAATATATACAAATTCTTATTGCTACAGTGACTATAAATAGGCACCAAAACCCGAGAGTCTTGTATTCTCCAAGGACATCAAAGGTCACCTGTAGCAACCGTATATTCAAGTCTGATTTTCATGAAAATGTTTCCTCAGGCTTTCTTAGAAAATCATCAGCAATTTCCAGAAGCCACAGGATGATTGAGACTGCCATCTACACAGAGTGGCCTTGCATTTGCTTGAGATCTTTTAAATGGCACCACCTACCAGGTAAAGTGGCTCTCTGGTCAGCATATTCCATAGGCTGGGAATGGGGGCTAGTGAAGAGGGCAAAAAATACTAAAGAGCTTCCTTTCCAGGGTTCTTTCCCCTAAGTACCTGCTACTAGCCTATAATAGTAACTGAAAACAGCAATGTTCTGAGGGTGAAATTAATGACTAGAAAAAAAGTACTGAAGGGAGCTTGTCAACAATCTCTTTGGGTAGAGCAATAAACACTGTCTCTAGGTGATAGAAGTGGTTAGGCTAAATTGTCAATTCATTTTGCTGGATTACAGAGCAAAGAGCATTAGACATAAAGGCTGGTGGTTGCAAAAGTGGCTCCCCCACACTATAAACAGGATGCAGAAAGCTACAGATAGGTTAAAATTAGCTTAGTAAGGTGGAGACACTTTGATAGTTCATTTGGAGAATAGCACTACATAGCAGGGTAAAACCTACTGCCATGGACTGTAATGGTCAGGAAAGTAAGATCAAAATATTATCATTTATATTTAAGTGCTCAATTCATAATTTAATATTCTCACAAATTACATGGTTTTTTAAAAACAGAACTGCAAGGGAGAAAATCAAATCTCTAAACTCATCTAACCCATTGTTGAGAAGTGATTACATTAGAATATGCATGATGGTCTTTTCAAACTCCTCTGAAAATTGATCTGACTGAAAACAACTTTTCCTGCTCTCTATTTTATTCATAGTTCTAACATTATTTTTAGTTTATGTGGAAAGCACGAAACAAAAAAGAAACTCTTAAGTAGAGAAATAAGAAATCTGTGGTATAGAAAGTCTGCTATAGCATGATTAATTTGATACAAATGCCATCATGCTAGCTTTATTTTCGAGCATAAATTATGTATCTTTCATTATTCCCTTGAGAGGCACAGAAAGAATTAACAAAATATGATCAACAAATTATCAGAATTTTAATCTGGTAATACAAAAGGATTTAAGGAACTACTTGGCTCATATTTGATTATATTGCTTTTGCACAATTGTGAATGAACTAACTTTAACTTTGCGAGTTAGAAAATAAATTCATATAAGTGTACATATAAATGCTTCACCAACATCTTAACTTTACACTGATCAAAGAAGCCATTGATTGAAATTTCAACAGTCAGAGTTGTGATAATGAAAAATTATAATTCAGGTATGTTAATGTAAGAAAACGTCTTCTTTCTACAAGGGTTCATGTAGCCTGGACTGACTTCAAGCTCACAACAAAGCACAGGTTAATCTAAACCTTTAAATTCTCCTGCCTCTATCTCCCAACAGATAGGATTGTTCGCATGTACTAATATGCTATTTATATTGTGCTGAAGTTCAAAAGGCTTAGTGTGTCCCAGGGAAGCACTCTACTATTTGAACCATATTTCACTCTCCCACACAGTCTCTTTTATATCAACACATCATCAGGAAACTTAAAGTGTTCCCATTTTGATTTCTATCTACTCTTTGTGTGTGTGCATGCCTATGTGTGTGTGTGTGGTATGGGTGTGTGTGTGTGTGGTATGGGTATGTGGGTGGTGTTTGCCGTAATGCATTTAGTGGTGTACATGCCTCTGTGAGCAGGAAAGCTCAGAAGGATTTCTGATGTAGTTCTCTGTCACTGTTTCTTATTTTCTTGAGACTGTTTCTCTGTGATATTTGATCTTGCCTTCCTGAAAACAAGTCCCAGAGATTCATCTGTATATGCAGTATTTATATGTTCAGCCTGCACTCTGCTTCCTTTGTATTTGTTTTAGTAGACATTTTTCTTTCAGTTTTGAGACTATAATGTCATTACAGTCCACCATTCCATTTCTTTCCTCTAATTCCTCCCATATACCCCTTCCCATACTTTTACTCAAATTCATGAACTCTTTTTAAAATAATTGCTGTGATAGTCTTTCTTGATTTTCAACTTGCCTATATCTGGAACTAACTAAAACCCAAAAAGCTAGGTGGACCTGTGAAAGATGTTTTCTTAATTAAATTCCTTGAAGTGTGAAGATGCACTTTGAATCCACATCTTTGAGGTAGGAAGATACTTTAATGCAGATCTTTGAGACTAGAAGATGTCTCTTTGATCTGGCCCACACTTTCTGCTGACAGCCTGTATAAAGGACATTATACAAGATAACTCTACTTTTCTTCTTTTGTGTGTTCTTGTTCTTGCTAGCAAGTCCATACCTTCACTGACACCAGAGTTCACTTCTTTGGGATTCCAGAGTATGCTGAAGACCAGGTGAGACATTCAGCCTCGTGGACTGCATAGATCCTGAATTCTTGAACCTTCCATTTTTATATAGCCTTGTTGGACAAGCTATACCACAGAATGTAAGACATTATAATAAATTCCCCTTATTTATATATATACACACACAAATACACACATGTGCAATCTATTATATACATACATGTGTATATGTATTATGTATATGTAATACATGTTTGTATGTATTTCATACACACATAATCATTCAATAAGTCTGTTCCTCTAGAGAACCCCAACTAATATAATTTCTTTACTATGGATATTCCAGACTCAAACCCTGGTGGTAATGCATGCCCAACAAACACTGTTTCCTGTGAGCTACATCTCTATCTCCCTATTTTAGTTTTAATTTCCTAAAATGCACATACACTTAAGTCTATCAAACCATACAGGATATAGATATAGAGGATGGAAAAATGGACAGACAGATCCTGATATAACAAATGATAGATAAATAAATAGACATGTAATTAGATTCATGAGCTATATTCAGTATTTTAAGTTTTCTGTATGTTTAAACATAGGACTTAAAAAGTTTCTTTCAGTACCAAAAGAATTTCCTGAATTATTTCTAGAACTTTCTTCATTAGCAAACACCACTACCACTCTGAATTAAATTAGGATTGTTTAGGCAAAAGAATTTCCAACTTTGAACTTATACTCCTTTAATATTTATGAGCAAATATTACTCAGCAATGTGTTTTGTAACCAGTATTGTTGTACATCACCTCAATCTAGGATCTTACCTCCTTTTGATGTAGTGAGGTGAAACATTTACCCCAAATTGGGTTATGAAGACTTAATCCATAACAGACCAAATACTAAGGGGAAAAAAAGCCATATAATTTTGATGGTTTCCCACCAGCTACACCTATGCCCGGTTTGTGTACATAAGAACTCCACACTAGGCTAGTTTATCTATTCCTCAGCTATACAAGAAGCCATGATCCCATTCGTTGAATGTGGTTCAGGTTTTCTGTTCTACTTCATAAGTATTCCATTTTCACTGCTTCCCTTTGAGATTAACCAACAACCCATGAACTCATTTCTATCATTGAAGGAGTGAGATTGTCCCCAAGTAATTAAAGACCTTCCAAGCACCAGACAGTAGGTGAGAAAGTTTTTTCTCTTTTCTCACTTGCTCTCTGATGCTTGCTTCTGAGAGAAAAGTGTAATATCCAAAAGGATGCAGAGTTTTCTAGCTCAACATTAGCTTGCCTCTTTGTGGTTTTGTTTTTCCTTTTGCTGTGTCTTCATTCCCTCTTGTATGTATGATGAATTTATAATGAGTCAAAATTTCTGGTTTATATTCAACTTTATGTATAGCACTTAATACAACTAAAAAGTGAGTCACACAATTTAAACGCAATAGTAATGAGTCTTATACTACCCATTTATTGTTATAAATATATTTCATTTATTTATAAATATTTATATATAATATACTTATATTTTTATTATATTTTAATACAATGCATTATATATAAAATATTCATATGTAATATAAAATACAAATATAATTATGAGTGTATAAGTCATATTAAATTTATTTATAGAAATATGAGTATGTGAGAGAAATACAAAAATGAGTTGTAATCCTGAGCCACCAAATACGGTTGTCTGTTGATAGAGATTCTTTATTGCATTGTAAAAGAAAAGAGTTTAAGTGGTCGAGAGTTTTTCACTCACTTGTTCATTTGTGAGTTCATAGTTCATTTATCCAAACAAAATTGTGCTAAGAACCCACTATTTATGCAATAAATGCAAATTATAAATTGGAAATATTGAAATTGATATAAATTTTGCTTGTTTGCAGAAAACTCCATCAACTGAGAAACAAACAGACAAATGAGACACTAGTGTAGCTTGACTTTTGTACACCATGTTAACCAATATAATAGGTATAAGTTGAGCATTGATACAACCAATATAATATTTTAGGTATAAGTTGAGCATTGATACAGCAGGAGACAAATATAAGTGACTCTATAGAAAAATATAATTTATTCAAATGGAGAATTCCATTATCAGAAAAAAAATCTTATGTTGATCGCTTATAAAGACACAGCTAGATATAAGGGAATCACAGTGGATAACAATTTTTAATTTTTTTATTCCCTTAAGAACTCTTTCAGAGTGTAGAGAATTCTTCCAGACAAGAGCTGAAATCATCGGTTATATAGACCCGGTAAGGGGCCACTCTGTGAAGGAGACCTAGAGACAAACCCTACTGTCTGTTCTCTTTCCTCCACTCCCTCCAAGCAACATCAACGTTCAGTGTTAGTCAATGCAGCTTGAAACAGGCAAGAAAAGTACATAAGTCTGCTTTAAGGAAGACAGAGAGGAATGAAATGAATAAAGGATGGATCAGAAAGCATAGAGCACTTTGATCAAAAGTTCAAACTCTGAAACCAGTTTGCTTAGTTTCAGACACTAGCCTTGCCACATGTGAACTACAGTCTTAGGCAAGTTACGTAAAGGTTGGCTTGCAGCAATTCATTTTTCTTTATAATGGAGAGGAATACCAGTACTTCCTAATTGAATTTCTCCCAATAAACATTTTTAAAATTTTAGACTGGTTTTAGATTTGCAGAAAAGCTGAGATGATTATGACAAGTTACCATGCGCCTGGGATCCAGTTCCCTTTTGGCTAACAGTGTACACAACTGCGGTACATTTGTCATAATTAATAAAGCACTATTTATACATTAAACTGAAACCCATGCTTTAATCGCATTTCTTTAGATTTTAGCTATTTGGGTTTTTATGTTTGCTTCTTTTCCTTTTCTCCTGGATATCATCAATATACACATTGCATGTCACTGCCAAGCCTCCTTTTCGTTGTCTGGTCTGTGGCAGACTGTGATAAATTCTTCCTTCATCTTAATAATCCATGTAGCTTGGGGAAGCCCTGATCAAGTAACACTATGAACATGAGTCAGGGTGGCCTTTGAGGCTTTAAAACTGAGATTTAATTTTTAAATTTGCATGCTCAACTTATGAAAATGTCTGTACTTGCTTGTAGAGCATGACATTTCCCATACGAGTGTTGTCATTAAAGCATAAAAGATGGTTGTGTTTTTTCTTATATAGTATGAGTTTACATTACAGGGATATATGAAATTACAATGAGTAAGAACAGCTTTCTTAACTCTGAGTGGAATATTCCTAGTCTCTCAGCATTGAATACAACATTATCTTTTTTATTTTTGAAAATTAATTTAAAAGGGACATTTCTCCAGTTCTTCTTTGCTAAGTTTTAAACTGAAGAAATCTTAAAGTTAACCATACAATATGATATAAGGATGTGCTTTTTCTTGGTGGATTGCAGTAATATATTTTTGAGGATATAATGTAATTACATCATTTCCCTTTTCTTTCCTCTGCCGAACACTCCTATATATGCTTTTTTGTTCTCTTTCAAGTTCATGTCCTGTTTTTTTATTAACTCTTGCTACATACACATGTGTGTATGTATGTAAGTATTTGTAAATACTTAAATACAACCTGATTAGTTTAAACAATGATAAATGCATGTACATGTTTTCAGGACTGACCATTTTGTGCTATAATAACAATTAATGTGCTCTTCTCTAAGGGAGACTATTTCTCCCTCTTTGTGTTCCTTGGTTGCCTGTAATTCTTAGTGTGGAACTGAGGCTGCGTGATATTTACAATGTCCATGTTAGCATGTATTTTAGTTTCATTACTATTCAACCCATTTCTAGACAGCCATGTTCGTAAAATTCTATGCGTATTTATTCTGACATTGCTAGGAGATACAGTATCACAGAAAACTTCTTCTTCCTCTGATTTTTACTGTCCTTCTGCTTCTTTTATGCAATATTCCCTAAACTTTGGTAAAGAAGTGTATTGTTAATAATATCAGTTGGGATTGGCCTTAACAACTGTATATTTGCCTGGCATTGGTGGCGCACACCTTTAATCACAGCACTTGGAAGGCAGAGGCAGGCAGTTCGAGGCCAGCCTTGTCTACAAGAGCTAGTTCCAGGATAGGCACCAAAGCTACAAAAACACCTTGTCAAAACAAAAGAGAACAAAACACAAAATGTGTATTCTGATTGGATTTACCTTTCTAACCATTTTACCAAAAGCCACTTACAAAGTCAATGAAATTCCCGTCAAAATCCACTTTACAGAAATTGACAGAAATAGAAAACACAAAACCTAAAATTAATGTAGAGCAAAAACAACACAAAAAAAGAAAACCCAGAAAGCCAAAATATCCTCAGCAAAAGAACACTGTTAGAGGAATTACTATTAATTATTTCAAGATACATTGCAGAGTCATACCAATAGCAACAATACAGTACTGGAACAAAAAAGATACGCAATGAAACAAAATCCAAGTCCCAACTGTGAGTACATATAACTTCAGTTATTCAATATTTGTCATGGATGCTAAAAACCTATGCTGGAGAAAATAAAGTATCTGTAATAAATGATGTTGGAAAACTACATGTTCTAATGCAGAGCAATGAAAATTGGTTCCTTATCTGTCACACTGCTTGAAAACTAACTCCAAATAATTGACCTATGAACTAAATGTAACATCTAAGACCCTGGGATTTGTAAAGGAAAGCATAGGCAGTACTTTATAGGAAGTACGTACAGGGAAGGACTGTCTGAGGAGGACTTCATTGACTAGAATCAAGGCCAACAATTGAGAAATGAAACCGCATAAAATAAAAAATGTTTGCATCACTAAAAAAAAATGGTGATTAAGAATTCCACAGAATTGGAGAAAATCTTCCCAGCTATACATCTCAAAAAGTTAAAATACATAAAAAAATTTGAAGAAATATCTCAAAGATATTCATTCTCCCTAGCAATTAAGGAAATATAAGTCAATACATCTTTAAGGGCTCATCTTATTTCCATCAGAATGGCAAAGGTTATCCAAAAAGCAAATGTTGGAAAGGATATGGAAAAGAGAACCCACCCTGTCATTGCCGGTGGTATTGCAAACTATTCCAGTCACTCTCAAAGTCAGTGTAGAGAATACACATAAAGCAAAAATAAATCTTCCTCATGTCTAACTATATCACATCTTGCTTACTTCCAAAAGATTAAATATCCTAGTCCACAGATACTTGTTCAACCATGTTCACTGTTTCTGTAGTCACAATAGGTAGCAATTAGAAACTGTAGCATGTCTTTCTTCCACCAGTCAGCTCCCAAATAACCACATAGGGTCTCATTAATTATGAAAGCTTGGCCAATAGCTTGGGCTTATTTCTAATTAGCTCTTAAAACTTAAATTAACCCATGTATTTTAATCTACATTTTTAAATTGGCTTAATTACTTTCACTCAGCAATCCATGCTATTTCTTCTCCATCTGGCTGATGACTCTTCCTTTCTTCTTCCCAGCATCCTCTATGCTTGGAAATCTAGCCTTCTGCTGCCCATTCAGCTTTTTTTATTAGATTAAAAAAATACCAATCTAAATTCTCACTCCCTCCCCTTTGTCCATTCCCTCCACACCCTCTCCCACCCTACCCCTTCTAATCCTAAAAGAGGGTAAGGCACTTTGCTTTGTTGAAGGTTCAAGGCCCTCCCTACTACATCTAGGCTGAGCAAGGTATACATTCAAAGAGAATAGGATCCCCAAAACCAGTACATGCAGTAGAGATAAATCCTGGTGCCACTGCCAGTGGCCCCTCAGTCTGCCCCAGTCATACAACTGTCAACCACATTCAGAGGGACTAATTTGGTCCTAAGCTTGTTCCCTCCCAGTCCGGCAGGAGCTGGTGAGCTCCCATTAGCTCAGATAAACTGTTTCAGTGTATGAACTCTTCATGATCTTGACCTCGTTGCTCATATTCTCATTCCTTCTCCTCTTTATCTGAACCTTGTGAGCTCAGTTCAGTGTTCCAATGTGGGTCTCTGCCTCTCTTTCCATATGTTGTTGGACAAAGATTCTGCGATGGTATTTGAGATAACCATAAGTCTGACTACAAGGCAAGGCCAGTTCGGGCCCTCTATCCTCTATTGATTAGGGCCTTAGCTGGGGTTATCCTTGTGGAATCCTGGGAATTTCTCTAGAGCCAGGTTTCTTGCTAACCCTATAATGGTGCCCTCAAACAAGGTATCTCTTTCCTTGTTCTCATATCTGCCCTTCCTCCATCTCATCTATCCCATTCTCTCAAGTTCTCCTCAGCCTTCCCCTTTTCCCCTACTCTTTTCCTTATCCTCTTCCTTCTACCCCCGCCCCTGCTACCATGCTTCCAATTTTGTCAGGCAACATTGTCTGTTTCCAATTTCTAGGTGGACTTTTATGTTTTTCTTTGGGTTCATCTTATTACTTAGCTTCTCTAGGATCATGAGTTATAGGCTCAATGTTCTTTGTTTATAACTAGTTTCCACTTATAAGTGAGTACACAACATATTTTTTATTTTGGGTATGTGTTACCTCACTCAGTATAGTGTTTTTTAATTCCATCTATTTGCATGCAAAATTCAAGATGTTGTTGTTTTTTACCACTGGGTAGTACTCTAATGTGTATATGTGCCACAATTTATATATCCATTCTTCAGTTGAGGAGCATCCATGTTTTTTCCAGGTTCTGCCTCCTACAAATAATGCTGCTATGAATATTGTTGAACAAATGCTTTTGTAGTATTATTGAGCATCTTTTGGGTATATTTACAAGAGTGTTATTGCTGGATCCTGAGGTAGGTTGATTTCCAGTTTTCTGAGAAACCACCATATTGATTTCCAGAGTGGTTGTACAAGTTTGCATTCCCACCAGCAATGGATGAGTCTTTCCCCTTACTCCATATCCTCTCCAGAATAAGCTATCTTTGATGTTTTTGATCTTAGTCATTCTGACAGGTGTAAGATGGTATCTCAGAGTTGTTTTGATTTGCATTTCCCTGATAGTTAAGGAAATTGAACATTTCCTTAAGTATCATTTGTGCATTTGAAATTCTTCTGTTGAGAATTCTGTTCAGTTCAGTACCCCATTTTTAAATTTGATAATTTAGAATTTTGCTGTCTAATTTCTTGCATACTTTATATATTTTGGAGATCATTCCTTTGTCTAATGTGGGGTTGCTGAACACCTTTTTCCATTCAGTAGGCTGATTTTTTTGTCTTATTGACTGTGTTCTTTGTTTTACAGAAGCTTCTCAGTTTCGGGAGGTCCCATTTATTAATTTTTGCTCTTAGTGTCTGTGCTACTGGAGGATATTTAGGAAGTGGTCTCCTGTGCCCATGCATGGAAGACTATTTTTGACTTTCTCTTCTATCAGGTTCAATGTGGTTGGATTTACATTGAGGTCTTTATTCCTTTAGTACTTGAGTTTCATGCATGGTGATAGATATGGATCTATTTTTATTCTTCTACATGTTGACATCTACATACCTTTGATGCCATCATACTATGTACCTTATATCAATATTTAATTGAAGTGGTTTGCATCTATTCTTGGAGGAAATTGGTCAGCTGTTTTTTTGTGTGTTTATTTTTTTAGTTCTTATATTATTTTTGGAGTAAGATGACTCTGATATCATATATTAAGTGGTATGTTGGGTCTTCTACTTTACTGTCTGGGAAACATTTTTCAAGTATAGAAAATTGGAATAGTTTCTGTCCCAAATATTTGGAATAGTTCATTAATGAAGTGATATATTTCTTCTTTTTGGCTTCTATTTAAAAAGTCTTTTTTATTTTACATATCATTCCCAATTTTCTCTCCCTCCCCTTCCCATACTCTCCCCACCTTCTCCCAACCTCACCTCCCATCCAATCCCATGGGTATCAACAGACTTTGTTCCATCATGTTGTGGCAGGGCCAAGGTCCTACTCCTTGTATCTAGTCTGAACAAGGTATCCTTCCTTGGAAAAGAGCTCCAAAAAGAGAGTTCATGCACTAGGGATAAATCCTGATCCCACCACTAGTGACCCTACAAATGACCCGAGCCAAACAACTGTCACCCACTTTCAGAGAGCCTCATTTGTTCTATATGTATTCCCCAGCTGTCAGTCTCGAGTCAGTGAGATTCCCACTAGGTCTGATTAGTTGTTTCTGTGGGTATCCCCATAATAATCTTGACCCATTTGCTCACATTGTGGCTCCTCTTTCTTCATTTGAACTCCAGGAGATCAATCCAGTACTTTGTTGTGGATCTCTGCATCTGCTTCCATCAGTAAATGGATGAAAGTTCTATGAAGGTAATTAAGGTACCATTACAGAGAAAGGCCAGTTCAGACACCTTCTCCACTATTGCTCAGCCTTATCTGGGATCATCTTTGTTGAATTCGGGAAATTTTCCTAGTGTCAGTTTTCTCCTTAACCACATAATGACTTCCTCTATCAAGGTATGCCTTTCCTTATTCTCCCACACTGTCCTTCCCCATCTTGACCATCCTAGTCCATCAAGTTCTCTTCCCCCTTCACTTCTCCATACTCACTAATCTTTTCCCCTTGTCTTCCCCTTTCCCTCTCCTTCTCCTATGCTCTCATTTATTCAGGAGATTTTATCTATTTCTCCTTCCCAGGGAATCCATTTATATCTTTTAGGGTTCTCCTTCTTTCCTAGCTTCTCTGGGGTTCATGACTATAGGTTGGTTATCCTTTGCTTATGTCTAATATTCACCTATGAGTGAGAACATACCATGCTTTATTTCTGTATGGGTTGTCTCTCTCAGAATGCTTTATTTTTAGTTCCATCCATTTGCCTGCAAATTTCAAAATCTCATTGTTTTTTTACTGCTGAGGAGTACTTCAATGTTCAAATGTACTACATTTTCTCTATTCATTCTTTGGTTGAGAGGCATCTAGGTTGTTTCCAGGTTCTGACTATTATGAGTAATACTGCTATGAACATAGTTGAACAAGTATCCATATGTATGAGTGTAACTCCTTTGGGCACATACCCAAGAGTGGTATTGCCAGTCTTGAGGTAGGTTTATTCCCATTTTTCGGAAAACCATCATATGAATTTACAAAGCAGCTATACAAGTTTGCACTCTCACCAACAACAGAAGAGTGTTCCCCTTATTCCACATACTTTCCAGCACAAGCTCTCATCTGTTATTTTGATCTTATCCATTCTTATGATGCAAGATGGTATATCAGAGTGGTTTTGATTTGCATTTCCTGAGGGCTAATGTTAAGCAATTCCTTAAGTGTCTTTTAACTATTTGAGCTTCTTCTGTTCATAATTCTCTGTCTATATCTGTACTCCATTTTTTAAATGGATTATTTGGTTTTTTGATATCTAGTTTATTGAGTTCTTTATATATTCTGGAGAGGAGCGCTCGGTCAGATGTGGCGTTAGTGAAGATCTTTTCCCATTCTATTGGCTGCCATATTGTCTAGTTGACCATGTCCTTTTCCTTACAGAAACTACTCATTGTCACAAGGTTCCATTTGTTAATCGTTACTCTCAGTGTCTGTGCTACTGATGTTATATTTAGGAGGTGGTCTCCTGTGCACATGTGTTCAAGGCTACTCCCACTTTCTCTTCTATGAGGTTCAGTGTGACTGGATTTGGATTGATCCATTTGGGCTTGAGCTCTATGCATAGGGATAGATATGGATCTATTTGCATTATTCTATGTGTTGACATCCAGTTATGCCAACATCACTTGTTGAAGATATTTTCTTTTTTGCACTATAAAATTTTAATTTCTTTGTTAAAAATCAGGTGTTAATAGGTATGCAGGTTAATATCCAGGTCCTCAATTCAATACCATTGGCATGCTAGTTCCAATCTGTTTTTAGTACTATAACTCTATAGAAAAGATTGAATTCAGGGATGGTGATGCCTCTGGACTTTCCTATATTGTACAGCATTGTTTTGGCTTTTCTGGGTATTTTGTTTTTCTCTATGAAACTGAGTATTATTTTTAAGTCTGTGAATAATTTTTCTAGTGATTGCAATAGATCTTTTCATTGCTTTTGGTAAGATTGCCATTTTTACTGTTGATCTGCCCTATTTGAGGGCATGGGAGATCTTTCCATTTTCTGATATCTTCTTCAATTTCTTTATTCCAACACTTAAAGTTCTTGACATATAGTGCTTTCATTTTGCTTAAAGTTAGTCTAAGATATTTTATATTTTTATTATTGTGAAGGTTGATATTTTTCTGATTTCTCTCTTAGCCTATTTATCATCTGTATTTATCATATTTATCATCTGAATTTTTAAAGTAAATTTTGTGTTCTTTCATATTACTGAAAGTGTTTATCAGTTGTATGAGTTTTGGGGGTCACTGGTAGACTTTTTGGGGTCACTTATGTATGCTATTATATCACTTGCAAATAGCAAAATTATGCTTTTTCCTTTCCAATTTGTATCCCTTGATCTCCTATTGTTGCCTTATTGATCTCACTAAAACTTCAAGTACTATATTGAGTACATATAGAAATAGTAGACAGCTTTGTCTTGTTTTTTACTTTAGTGTAGTTGTTTTTAGCTTCTCTTCATTTAGTTTGATGTGGGCTGTAGGCTTGCTGTATATTGCCTTTATTATGTTTAGTTAATGTTCCCTGTATCCCTGATCTCTCTAAGACTTTTGATATGTGAGGTGATAATATATTTCTTTCTTTCAGTTTATTTATATGACAGATCTTTTTATGTTGACCATTCATGCTTCTCTAGGATTAAGGCTACTTGATAATGGTAGAATGTTTTTCTGATGTGTTCTTGAATTCAGTCACCAGTAATTTTTTTGAGTATTTTTGCATCAGTGTTCATCAGAGAGATTGGTGTGTAATTCTCTCTCTCTCTCTCTCTCTCTCTCTCTCTCTCTCTCTCTCTCTCTCTCTCTTGCATCTTTGTGTGGTTCATTTATCAGGGTAACCGCAGCATCATAAAAAGAGTTTGACAATGTTCCTTCTGTTTCTATTGTGTGGAACAACTTAAAGAGTATTGGTATTTGCTCATTTCTGATATTGTATTTGAATTCTATGCTAAATCTATCTTGCCCTGGGCTCTTTTTTTTGGCTTTTTTTTGGGGGGGTGGAGACTTTTGATGACCACTTCTATTTCCTTCGGGGTTATAGGTCTGTTTAAATTGTTTATCTGGGCTTAATTTAATTTTAGTATGCACTACCTATACAGAAAATTTATATTTTCCAATTTGTGGAGTATTATAAATTTTTTCTGTGTCTGTTATTATGTCCTCTTTTAATTTCTAATTATTAAAATTTAGATATTCTCTCTCTGCCTTTTGATTAGTTGGATAAAGTTCTGTCTATCTTGTTTATCCTCATCTTTTTTGTTTTTATTGGGGGGGTGTCTATAGTAAATTTATTGTACCAGAGAAAGCAGGCAGCAGTAAGTGTATATGATTAGAGCAGATGGTGGTTATCTTTCCAAAAGGTGGAGTCAGAACCAGGCTGGCAGCATACAAACTGCAGAATATCTCCTGATCCTGCCCTGTACTGTCTGATGCATGTGAGGAGGCAGGCTGTGCAGCCAGGATGAAAGAAAGGGTTCAGCTGGGCAGAGTCCCATCCCAGGAGGATCCAGGCAATCACTGAAGGGGACACTGAAATTAAGATACAACTCCCCATCTCCTACAGTTCTTGGCTGAGAAAGGAGGGGCTGGGAACTACCATCTTTCACAAATCCTGACATGATAGAGTTAGTGATCAATCAAGTAGACCAGGATGAAACTGTAGGCTACAGAAGAAGAGTGACAAGAGGAGACATTTTGTCCTAGAGCTTTCAGGTGTGCTGTTAAGTCGCTAGGGTGAGTTTTCTGCACATTCTTTATGTAGGCACTTAGAGCCATGAACTTACCTCTTAGCACTGTTTTCAAGGTGTCCCTTAGGTTTGAGTATGTTGCACCTTCATTTTCATTGATTTCTAGGATTTTTTTTAATTTCTTTATCTCTTCCTTGACCAAGTGGTGATTCATTTGAGGGCTGTTCAACTTCCAAGGGTTTGTGGGCTTTCTGCAATTTGTGTTGTTGTTGAATTCTAACTTTAAGCTATGGTGATCTGATAAGACACAGGGGATTATTCCATTTTTTTTTATCTGTTGAGGTTTGCTTTGTTACTGAGTATGTGGTTGATTTTAGAGAAGGTTCTGTGAGGTACTGAGAAAAAGTTATATTCTTTTGTGTTTGGGTAGAATTTTCTATTCATGCCCATTAAATCCCTTTGAATCATATCATCTGTTGGCTCCTTTATTTCTCTGTTAACGGTTTGGGAGTCCTATGCAGTGGGGATAGTGGGATAAAGTAGTCTCTCAGTATTAGTGTGTCCTGTTTGATGTATGATTTAAGCTTTAGTTTAATTTTTCTTTTACATAAGAGTGTGCAGAACTGAGATTTCATCATGATGGATTAACCTTTGACAAATGTGAAGTGTCCTTCTTTATCTCTTTTGATTAATTTTAGTTTGAAGTCTATTTTGTTTGATATAGATACCTACACCAGTTTTTTTCTTAGGCCCATTTGATTGAAACTTCTTTTCTCAACCCTTTACTCTGGGGTAATGTCTATCTTTGAAGCTGAGGTGTATTTCTTATATATGCAGCAGAGGATAGATGATGTGGAAAGTCCTTTAAATTTTGTTTTTATATACATTCTGTTAGCCTGTGTTTTTTTATAGGCAAACTGACACCATTGAAATGAGATGTTAATCATCAGTGATTGTTTGTTCTAGTTATTTTTTGCTTATGGTTTTGTGGGTATAGTTAACTTCCTTGGGTTGGAGTTTTCCTTCCAGTACTTTTTTCTTGCTTCATTTGTGTATAGTTATTGTTTAAATCTGGTTTTGCCAAGGAATATCTTGTTATCTCTATCTATGGTAATTGAAATCCTTGCTGGGTATAGTAATCTGAGCTGGCATCCATGGTGTCTCAGTGTGTGAAGAATGTTCATGGCCTTCTGTTTTTCAGAGTTTCCATTGAGAATCTGGTATAATTCTAATAGGTCTGCCTTTGTATGTGAGTCGGCTTTTTTTTTTTTCTGTGCAGATCTTAAGAATCTTTCTTTATTTTGTATGTTTAGTGTTTTAATTTTTATGTGGAGATGGGACTGTTTGGTCCAGGCTATTTGGTGTTCTGTAAGCTTCTTGTACTTTCATAGGCTTTAGGTTGGGAAAGATTTCTTCTATGATTTTATTGAATATATTTTCTGTGTCTTTGAGTTGAACTTCTATCATTATTATTCTTAGACTTGATCTTTTCAAAGTGTCCCAGATCTGGGGGATATTTCGTGCTGTAGAAAGTCTTTTAGCCAGTGGTTACCTGCCCACTGGGGCGTGGCCTATTATGCTATATGGCCAATGTAGAGCATTTATCCACTCTCTTTTCCAGCCTCTCTGTTCTGGTTATGGATTTCGGTTTCTGATCTCCATTCAAGCAGAGGATTCTGATTTGTGAGTCTACCCCTAAACAAATAACCATCTATTTCTCAGTTCTGAGTTAGCATGGAATTTTTTTAAAACATTCTCCTTCATTTGGCACCTACGTGAAATCAGACTCCATGCCTACCAGGGTGTATGGCTAAACGGCCCAGTGTCCCAACCCTGCCCGCTTGGCTTGCTTTTACCTAAGCATTTATTTTTTTGGTAGAATCCCCGCTACAGCAAAGTTTACTGTGTATGACAACTTGAAAATTTCCCAAGCGCACTCATGACTGCCGCATTCCCTGTGTGGTTCATTGCCCTGTGGCCACTTGTGCAACTTCCGGTTTCTGCTCCCTGCCCGTGAGGTTTTGTTTTCTTACTCCACGTATGGAATTGATTTAATTGCTTTTAATTTGTCAAGGAAAGCATATTTCTCAGTATTTAACCAGTACCAAGGCAGAAAACTAAATTGGCTCGGAAACAAAAGTAGCCCAGGACCATTCCTGTCGCCACCGGTTGCATTGCTTCTAGTTGCAACTCTGCAACCATGATATCTACTGAACAATAAAGATTACAGTTTACCAGATCACATAACAGGTAATTAGTAAATCAATATGGCAGACTTCTTTAATATTGCAGAATTTAGTAACTTTTTTGCTAATACTATGGATTGCATTATGCGAGGCTTATATGGGTATGGTGATACATCAATTTATTGGGTATTGGGATTCAGTTTTCTTCTCCATATTCTATCATTAAGAAAAAATATGGCGGCTGCCTTGCGAGCTGGGCCTGGGCTGTAGGCACAGCCCGGCTGGAGGCAGTTCCTGGGTCTTAAAGGCCTCCCTGAGGACAGGTGGACCAGGTGCCAGCTCAGCCACATTCCTGACCAGCAGGGGCCCTGACTTCTAGCAGAGGGCCATCGGAGGGGTGAGTTTGCTTCGGGCCTTGAAAGGGTCCCGGTGAGGAGGAGCTTGGGCGTTCCCGACCCCACAGACGCCCAGGATGCCCTGCAGTGCTGGCTACCAGCTCCCTCCTGCCATCCCAGCTCCCATCCAGGTACGAATTCCTATATTTCTCCCTTCCCCCTCGGGCCATAAAATTTCCCCAGCTCAGCTGCCTTGCGAGCTGGGCCTGGGCTGTAGGCACATTCTGGCTGGAGGCAGTTCCTGGGTCTTAAAGGCCTCCCTGAGGACAGGTGGACCAGGTGCCAGCTCAGCCACATTCCTGACCAGCAGGGGCCCTGACTTCTAGCAGAGGACCATCGGAGGGGTGAGTTTGCTTCGGGCCGTGGCAGGTTCCCGGTGAGGAGGAGCTTGGGAGTTCCCCGACCCCACAGATGCCCAGGACGCCCTGCAGTGCTGGCTACCCCCTCCCGCCTGCCATCCCAGCTCCCATCCAGGTACGAATTCCTATATTTCTCCCTTCCCCCTCGGGCCATAAAATTTCCCCAGCTCAGCTGCCTTGCAAGCTGAGCCTGCATTGTAAGCACATCCCGGGAAGAGGGAGTGCCTGTGCTTCAATAGCCTGCCTGAGGAAAGGTGGGCATTCTGTCAATGAAGTCCCTGCCCAAGAAGGGAACCTGACCCGGTAACAGAAGTTCCAATAGAGAACATTTGAAGTAAGAGATGGGCAGACGCCAAGGCAAGACCTCATCCAACAATCTGAAAAACAACATGAAAACACCAGATCCCAAGGACCCTACAACAGAAGGACTTGAACACCTTAACCCAGAAGAAGTGGAAAAAAGTGCCATTATGAAAGCAATAGAGTCCCTTAAACAGGATATGAATAACTCCCTTAAAGAATTGGATGAGAAATATAACAAAAAGTTTGAAGAAATGAGTATAGAAATTGATGAGAAATATAACAAAAAGTGTGAAGAAATAAGTAAATCCGTGAATGAGACCCTGAGAAACCAAGAAAAAACAATCAAACAAGTAAAGGAAACAGTTCAAGAATTGAAAACTGAAATGGAGGCAATGAAGAAAACACAAACCGAGAACCGGCTGGATATGGAAAACCTAGTTAAACAAACGGAGACTACAGAATCAAGCATAACCAAAAGAATACAAGAGATAGAAGAACGAATCTCAGAATCTGAAGATACCATAGAGAAAATAAATGCTCTGGTCAAAGGAAACGGCAAATCCAACAAATTCTCTTCACAAAACATTCAGGAAATCTGGGACACAATAAAAAAACCAAATCTAAGAATAATAGGGATTGAAGAAGGAGAAGAACTGCAGATCAAAGGCCCAGAAAATATATTCAACAAAATTATAGAAGAAAACTTTCCAAACCTAAAGAACGATATTCCTATGAAGGTTCAAGAAGCATACAGAACTCCGAATAGACTGGATCAGAAAAAAACGTCCCCTCGCCATATAATAATCAAAACACAAAACATACAGATTAAAGAAAAAATTTTAAGAGCTGCAAAGGAAAAAGGTCAAGTAACTTATAAAGGTAAACCTATGAGGCTTACACCGGACTTCTCTATGGAAACCATGAAAGTCAGAAGATCCTGGATAGAGGTACTGCAGAAACTAAGAGACCATGGATGCAAACCCAGACTACTATACCCAGCCAAGCTATCGTTCACTATCAACGGAGAAAACAAAATATTCCAGGATAAAAATAAATTTAAACAATACGTAGCTACTAATCCAGCCTTACAGAGAATATTAGAAGGAAAATCACTAAAAAGGGAATCCAATATTCCCAACACTGCCTACAATAACTCAAACATCTAGCGACCATTCACAAGAACAAAACAAAGAAGGAAAACACATACACTCTACTACCTAAAAAAAAAAAATGACCGGAGTCAACAACCACTGGTCATTAATATCACTTAATATCAATGGACTCAATTCACCAATAAAGAGGCACAGACTTAGAGATTGGATACGAAAACAGGATCCAACATTCTGCTGTTTACAAGAAACACACCTCAACCACAAAGACAGACACCTACTCAGAGTAAAGGGTTGGGAAAAGGTTTTTCAAGCAAATGGACCTAAGAAACAAGTGGGTGTGGCCATTCTAATATCTAACAAAATCGACTGCAAACTAAAATCAATCAGAAGAAATGGAGATGGACATTTCATACTCATAACTGGAACAATTCATCAGGAGGAAGTCTCAATCCTAAATATCTATGCTCCTAATATAAAGGCACCCACATATGTAAAAGAAACTCTTCTAGAACTCAAGGCAGTCATCAAATCACACACACTAATAGTAGGAGACTTCAACACTCCTCTCTCACCAATGGACAGATCAATCAGACAGAAACCAAACAGAGAATTAAGAGATTTATTGGAGGTATTGAATCAAATGGACTTAACAGACATCTATAGAACACTCCACCCAAATAGGAAAGAATATACCTTCTTCTCTGCAACTCATGGAACCTTCTCGAAAATTGACCACATACTCGGTAACAAAGCAAACTTCCACAGATACAAAAAAATATTAGTAACCACCTGTGTCTTGTCAGATCAACATGGACTAAAATTAGAATTCAACAACAATGCTTCACCCAGGAAGCCAACAAACTCATGGAAGTTGAACTACTAAATCACCCCTGGGTCAAGGAAGAAATAAAGAAAGAAATTAAACTCTACCTTGAATTTAATGAAAACAAAGACACAACATACTCAAACCTATGGGACACTATGAAAGCAGTGCTAAGAGGAAAGTTCATAGCACTAAGTGCCCATTTAAAGAAAACGGAGACAGCACACATTGGAGACTTAACAGCACACTTGAAAGCTCAAGAAAAAAAAGAAGCTGACTCACCCAGGAGGTCTAGAAGACTGGAAATAATCAAACTGAGGGCTGAAATCAACAAAATAGAAACACAGAAAACAATCCAAAGAATCAATGAATCAAAAAGCTGGTTCTTGGAGAAAATCAACAAGATTGACAAACCCCTATCCAAATTAATCAAACGGCAGAGAGAGAACATGCAAATTAATAAGATCAGAAATGAAAAGGGGGACATAACCACAGACACAGAGGAAATTCAGAGAATCATTAGATCTTACTATGAAAGTTTATATGCCACAAAGTTGGAAAATGTAAAAGAAATGGACATTTTTTTTTAGATAACTACCATATACCAAAGTTGAACCAAGAACAGGTGAACAATCTAAATAGACCTGTTAGTCACGAAGAATTAGAAGCTGTTATCAAAAATCTCCCTACCAAAAAAAGCCCAGGACCAGATGGTTTCAATGCAGAATTCTACCAGAACTTCCAGGAAGAGCTAATACCTATACTCCTTAATGTATTCCACAATATAGAAACAGAAGAGTCATTGCCTAACTCCTTTTATGAAGCTACAGTTACATTAATACCAAAACCATACAAAGACACAACCAAGAAAGAGAATTACAGGCCAATCTCACTCATGAATATCGACGCGAAAATTCTCAATAAAATACTGGCAAACCGAATCCAAGAACATATTAGAAACATTATCCATTATGATCAAGTCGGCTTCATTCCAGAGATGCAGGGCTGGTTCAACATACGCAAATCTATCAATGTAGTCCATCATATAAATAAACTGAAAGAAAAAAAACCATATGATCATCTCACTAGATGCTGAAAAAGCATTTGACAAAATTCAACACCTATTTATGATATAGGTGTTGGAGAGACTGGGGATACAAAGATCATATCTAAATATAATAAAAGCAATATACAGCAAGCCGACAGCTAACATCAAACTGAATGGAGAGAAACTCAAAGCCTTTCCCCTAAAATCAGGAATGCGACAAGGCTGTCCACTCTCTCCATACCTCTTCAATATAGTGCTTGAAGTTCTAGCAATAGCAATTAGACAACATAAGGAGATCAAGGGGATTCGTATTGGAAAGGATGAAATTAAACTTTCGTTATTTGCTGACAATATGATAGTATACATAAGTGACCCCAAAAACTCTACCAAAGAACTCCTCTTGCTGATAAACACCTTTAGTAATGTGGCAGGATACAAGATCAACTCCAAAAAATCAATGGCCCTCCTATACACAAAGGATAAAGAAGCAGAGAGGGAAATCAGAGAAACATCACCTTTCATGATAGCCACAAAGAGCATAAAATATCTTGGGGATACTCTAACCAAGGAAGTGAAAGTCCTATTTGACAAGAACTTTAAGTCTTTGAAGAAAGAAATTGAGGAGGACACCAGAAAATGGAAAGACCTCCCCTGCTCTTGGATTGGGAGAATCAACATAGTAAAAATGGCAATTCTACCAAAAGCAATCTATAGATTCAATGCAATCCCCATCAAAATCCCATCAAACTTCTTCACAGACCTTGAGAGAACAATAATCAAGTTTATATGGCATAACAAAAAACCCAGGATAGCCAAAACAATCTTATACAATAAAAGAACTTCTGGAGGCATTACCATCCCTGACTTCAAACTCTATTACAGAGCTACAGTATTGAAAACAGCTTGGTATTGGCATAAGAACAGAGAAGTCGACCTATGGAATCAAATAGAAGACCCAGATATTAACCCTCAAACCTATGAACACCTAATTTTCGACAAGGGAGCTAAAGGTATACAATGGAAGAAGGAAAGCATCTTTAACAAATAGTGCTGGCATAAGTGGATCTCAACCTGTAAAAGAATGAAAGTAGATCCTTATCTATCACCATGCACAAAAATCAAGTCCAAATGGATTAAAGACATCAACATTAATCCGTCCACTTTGAACCTGATAGAAGAGAAAGTGGGAAGTAGTCTACAAGATATAGGCACAGGAGGCCTCTTCCTAAGTAGGACCCCAGTAGCACAGACAATAAGAGAAACAATGAATAAATGGGATCTACTGAAACTGAGAAGCTTCTGTAAAGCAAAGGACACTGTCAGTAAGACAAAAAGGCTGCCTCCTGACTGGGAGAAGATCTTCACAAACCCCTCATCAGACAAAGGTCTGATCTCCAAAATATACAAAGAACTCAAGAAACTAGATAATAATACTCTAATTAACCCAATTAAAAAATGGGGTACTGAACTGAACAGAGAATTCACAACAGATGAACTTCGAATGGCCAGAAAACACTTAAGGTCATGCTCAACCTCCTTAGCGATCAGGGAAATGCAAATCAAAGCCACTTTGAGATACCATCTTACACCTGTCAGAATAGCTAAAGTCAAAAACACCAATGATAGCCTATGCTGGAGAGGATGTGGGGTGAGGGGAACACTCATCCATTGTTGGTGGGAATGCAAACTCGTGCAGCCACTGTGGAAATCAGTGTGGCGGTTTCTCAGGAAACTGGGAGTCAACCTCCCTCAGGACCCAGCAATTCCACTCTTGGGAATATACCCTAGAGATTCCCTAACATACTACAAAAGCATTTGTTCTACTATGTTCATAGCAGCACTATTTGTAATAGCCAGAACCTGGACACAGCCTAGGTGCCCCTCAATAGAAGAATGGTTAAAAATGGTGTGGAACATATACACATTAGAGTTTTACTCAGTGGTAAAAAACAATGACATCTTGAATTTTGCATGCAAATGGATGGAAATAGAAAACGCTTTACTGAGTGAGGTAAGCCAGACCCAAAAAGAGGAACACGGTATGTATTCACTCATAAGTGGATTCTAGCCATAATTAAAGGTCTTTGAGCCTATTATTCGTGATCCTAGAGAAGCTAAATAAGAAGATGAACCTGAGGAAGATTATTTAGCTATCCGCCAGGAGGTAGGAAATAGACAAGAGTCCAGGTAACCTCGGGTGCATGGAGGGGGGGGAGGGTTGTTAGAAGTTGAGAGGATTAGAGAGAAAGGAGTAGGGGAGGAATGGGTAAAGCTAGGTGGCCTGGGATGGGGGGAGGGGGGAAGGATGAATATGGGATCAGGGAAGAATATATTTCAACTAAGGGAGTCATTTTAGGGTTTACAGGAGACTTGATTATATATGGGATCCCAGGCCCAAGGAGAGATCCCCAGATTGTTCTCTGGACAGAAGAGAGGGTGCCTGAACCGGCCTTGACCCATAACCATACTGATGACTATTTTGCTTATTACCATAGATCCTTCATCTGGCGAAGGACAGCAATACGGATGGAGACCCACATTGGAGCACCGGACTGAGCCCCCCAAGGTCCAAATGAGGAGCAGAAGGAGGAGGAACATGAAAAAGGAAATCAGGACTGCGAGGAATGCTCTCACCCACTGATACAAGGGGACGGACCTAATGAGAGTTTACCAAGGCCAGTTGGACTGGGACTGAACGAGGAGGTGATCTAACCAGATTCTCAGAATTTGGCCGGAT
This sequence comes from Myodes glareolus, assembly GCF_982192425.1. Taxonomy (NCBI): domain Eukaryota; kingdom Metazoa; phylum Chordata; class Mammalia; order Rodentia; family Cricetidae; genus Myodes; species Myodes glareolus. The sequence goes on along the minus strand of NC_142036.1, from coordinate 30,859,515 downwards.
TCTCTGAATGTGGCTGGCCCGAAGTCTTTCTGAAAAGCCATTGACTATGACACTGGGACTTGTTTCCTCTGCATATACTGGATTTTGGGGATCCAGTCTGTTTGGATACTCACCTTCCTGGACCTGGAGGGAGGGGGGAGGAACTTGAACTTCCCACAGGGCAGGAAACCCTGACTGCCCTAAGGGATGAAGAGGGAGGAGGAGAGGGAGTGGGGGGAGTGGGAGGGTGTTGGGAAGAGGGGCGGAAATGGAAACTTTTATAATTTAATAAAATTACTTTCAAAAAAAAGAAAAAAAGAAAAAATATGGCACTTTAAGAAATTATAGAATTTTTACAGACTAATAATAAACAGTTAGTTGACAGGATTAAAATGAAAAGTTACTTGAAAAGTTAGTACTATTAAAAAGGATAACATTAATTTTATAGACAAAATTGAATCTATATCTAAGGGTACTAAGAAGTTATCTGAAATAATACATACTATTGAATTTGGCAATCTAAATTTTTAAAAAGTTATGATAATTTGGCAGAAAGACTGTCTTTCCAGGATGGCAATCTGCACACAATTCAACTAATGTCTAAGGATGAGATGTTATCTTTAAAGGAGAAACTTCAGACCTTGGAATCACATTTGGAGAATGAGTACCAGAGACTAGTTGCCTCAAAGAAATCACTAGAAATATATACAGGCCAGGAGATTCAGGCTTTACAAACCACAATAATAAAAATTTTAAAATAATTGAGGAAATTATGGGTGCTGATGAGCAGGGGAAAAATTATTGATTGGAAGCGTGCTGAAGTACTCAGAATTTCATAACAAACATCATGTCATGTCAATAGTAAGGGTTTAAAGAAAGAGTTTTCTTTTACATGGCAGTAAGCTAAGGAGATTATAAAGAGAGTCCCTACTTGCTCTTTCTATAACCAAACACGGCTAACTGCAGGAACTAAACCAAAGGGTATTCAAAGGAATGAAATCTGGCAGATGGATGTGTTCCACTTTGCAGAATTGGGAAAATTAAAATATGTACACCACACCACTGACACTTATTCAGGTTTTCAATGAGCAACTGCTTTAAGCTCAGAAAAGGCTGATTCAGTAATCAAACATTTATTAAAAGTTATGATCATCATCAGTATAACTGAACAAATAAAGACAGATAATGGCCCATCGTAAGTCTCTAGGAAAATGAAACAGTTTTTTGCTTATTATAATATTAAGCATATTACAGGTATACCACACAGTTCTACAGGTCAAGCAGTTACAGAAAGATCAAATTAAACTATAAAATATATGTTAAACAAACAAAGAATGGAAAATGCCCCCCAAAATAGATTCAATAATGCCTTATAAACCTTGAATTTTCTTAACACTAATGAGAAAGGGAAAAAAGCAGCAGAGAGACATTGGATAATAGAGAAGTCTTCTGAATTAAATCAACCAGTTTATTTCAAGGATGTGTTGACTTCACAATGGAAGCCGGGAGATGTGCTGTGCTGCGGAAGGGGTTTAGGTCTTTTTTCCACAGGAGAAGAAATCTTTGGATACAATCAAATTTAATAAAGATTCAGTTTGAAAAGTAGAAACCTCTTGAAAAAGAGAAAAGACAGCTTATCCACAATGGTGACAACCATACAGATGGTAAGGAAACCTCATAAGGGTTGGGGCAGGGTTCTGCTCTTGTCTTTGCAGGAAAATACTCATCTTCAAAATTTCAATAGACTCTGGATGTTTGGATGCTAACAGAAGGAAAATGAACTGAAAAGAATCTGATTTATGAGATCAGGTAACTGATTGTATATATACTGAATATATAGAGCTGGTTTTGTAGTGTCTGTCCTTCTCTAAATCCAAGCATGTTGTTAAAAGAAAAATTCAGAGTTTCTGCTTCATGTCAAGAGTCATATGATATGGGACAGAAAGAAAAAAAAGAGTTTAGAAAAACTTCTACTTTTCTTCATACCTATTTTTGTCTCTATCATATGTTTCATTATATATATATATATATATATATGTCTATATAAATGATATTTAAGTCTTTCACAATGAGCAGTGAATTTTTATGTTGTGATCTCTGAAGTTTCCAGGAAGAAGATGGGGGCCCACAACAACAACTCCTCCTGGTTGATATGACATCATGATGCTGATAGCACTACTACAAGACCTGTTTTGGGTACCAGCTGCTCAAGTTGGTTCCAACTTTGTTTTCTGAATTGGTGCACTTCTTTTTTACAATGTTCTGGCCAGACCTCCAAATAGGAAGCTCAGAAAAACCCTACCAAATACTCAGAGACTATTTGCAATTATATCAGACATTAATCGTGGAACTTAACCATCATTTTACTTTCACAGGATCACATAGAAAGAACACCACCCCTGTGACAGCTAGAAGTTATTCTAGAAGACAATATCCCCTTTCCCAACAAAGTTTGTCATTAGGGTTTGATAAATTATTTAGGGGTTGATTATAATTTGTGTGGGGTTGGGGGTTGGAGGAATTTTTATAGGCTTAGGGATTTCTTTAAAAAAAAAGGGTGGGAAATTGGACGGGATAATAGATTAGTATAAGCTTACTCACACTAATAATAATAGTGAGTAAAAGAGTGGATGCTTATGAGTTATTTATAGGCAATTACATATATATATATATTCTTGTACATTGATACAATGTTAAATTACATTGAATGTTGTATGTCTGCATGCTTCTACCTCTGCTTAAAACAATTTTATATATTGATATATATTTATCATATTGTAATACACATTTCTACCTCTGATCAAGATACTTATACATTGCTTACATTTTGAGGTCATGGTACTCATTTGTTGAACAATTGTTTATTGTATAATATTATAATATGAATTCTTACTCTTTAAGTTAAATAGGCATTAAGAATTATAGATCAATAGTCATCTATGTTTGTCATACTTATAGTTAGACTAATCAGGTTCCTTATATACATAGATTATATTTTGCATAGATAAATAATCTTCAGCCACTTCAAAGAGTTGTAGAATATGGCATTAAAATAACTTAGGGTTCTGTTGAAGTGAGACACAATTGCTCCTGGCAGCACTGATCTATCCCGAGAGAATATTGAGCACTGAAGATACTCCTCTTGGAGTTTGTTTTCTTCTTGACAAAACTAGCCTTTGGGCAAAGAAATGCCCATGTCTCAACCACTAACAAGATATATGGTATCCGGAAATGGATAAGCAGGACTGTCAAATCTTGACAAGACAGAATAAGACAGTTTTAAATATTTCCTGCCTCTGAAAATGGTCTGTCAGTTATTCTAGACCTTAGGCAAAGTTGGATGCTTCAATATTGCAATTGAAACTTTAGGTGATTGCCCAGGTAGCCAGTTTTCTCTGTCATTTGTTGCACATTTTTAGAAGTTGCTTGATTGCTCTTCCTGCTTACTCAAGTAATATTATTTCCCTTCTTGGATATTTGATGGGGTTGAAGACTAGATACTTGTAGTTACTTTCCTCTCATGACTTGGCCAAGTTATTTATGTTACAAGACTTAAACTAGTTAGGATAGGATAATTATTTAATATATTTTTTCTTACTGTATATAATTTTGTATTATGCTTAGAACTTTCTTATTTAAACAAAAGGGGGAGATGCTGTAGGAAGTCTTACAACCAGTGGGGCATGGCTTTTATACTATATAAGCTGATGTAGAGCATGTGCCTGCTTTCTTTTCTGACCTCTCTCTCTTCCAGTTGTGGACTTAAGTTTCTGATCACTGTTCAAGCAGAGGATTCTGAGTTGTGAGTCTACCCCTAAATAAATAACCATCTATTTCTCAGTTCTGAGCTAGTGTGGGATTTCATTTAAGCATGTTTCTTTTTTTTAATGAAAGTTTGTTGGATTTAACATTTTCTTTGACCAATGAACCTATTTCCTCTATTGTACTTTCAACACATGAGATTATTTCTTCCATCTCTTTCATTTTGTTAGTTATGCTTGTATTTGTAGTTTCAAATTATTTACCTGATGTAGGTGGGTCTTCTGTATTTCTGTTGCTTTCATTGGTTAATTAATAAAGAAACTACTTGGCCAGATAGGTCAGAACATAGGTGGGTTTAGTAGACAGAACAGAATGCTGGGAAGAAAGCAATGAGGCAGAAGCCATGGAACCAACCGCCAGATCAGACATGCTGAATATTTCCCGGTAAGCCACGATCTCGTGGTGCTACACAGATTATTAAAAATGGGTTGAATCAATATGTAAGAGTTAGCAAAGAAGAGACTAGATATAATGGGCCAGACAGTGTTTTAAAAAATACAGTTTCCATGGGTAAGCTAGCCGGGATCCAGGTGAAAGCGCAGCCTACTGCTCCAAGAACACAGCCCGCTGCTCCTTCTACATTACATTCTTTTACCCAGATTTTCCGTTGCCAGAATTCCCTTAGATTGTATTTTCTTTATTGTTCCTATTTCAGTTTTCAGGTTTTGAACCATTTCCTTCACCTGTTTGATTGTTTTTTCTTAGCTTTCATTAAGGAATTTTGTTATTTTTTTCCAATGTTTTTTGTCTTTTTTCTACTTCTTAAAGGGAGTTTTTAATTTTCTTCTTATGGGTCCCTGTCATTTTCATGAAGTTATTTTTAAGATCACTTTCTTCTGTTTCATCTGCATTGGGATGTTAATGTCTTGGTATGGTAAAACCACTAATTTCTGGTGGTGCCACCTTGCTCTTTATGTTGTTGAATGTATTCTTATACTTTCATCTACCTATCTTTTCCTCCAATAGGTACAGGTAGGCTTGTGCTTCAAGGGGTCCCTTGTTTACCAACTGGTGCATTTAGGGCCTATTCCTCTGGTGCTTACTCCTCTAGGCACAGACAGGGCCTCTTGTTATGCTGATGCATCATAGGATGGTTGGGGGTGTGGCAAGACTTCTACAATGTCTTTCAGCTTCAGTGGGTAGGAGTAGGTCACAGGATGTGCCCCCAGTGAAGCTAGTGTCTAGAAAACATAGCCAACCAACAGAGAAGCCAGACACTAACCTCCTTCCATATTTGAAGGTGGGGCCATGACTCCAATCTTCTTTTTACCTTGTTGTGGATGTGCACAGCATCTATTATATATATTTAATAGAATTTAATATATTAATAATATACTTATTACTATTATTTAACTGATATCAAAAGTTATGTAATCCAAGGTATTTCACTATTTCATCTGAACTATCAAGGTCGTTTTCATAAGATTTGCTCAGAATTATCTCTTTCTGAAGTATTTTCACTGAACATAAAGTTACAGTTAATAAAATATTCATTTTTTGATGGTGATCATTTTGTCCTTTCTTTTAACAGCTTGTCTGGAGTTGCATCAACTTTACTAATTTTCTCTAAAATCGATTTGTCAGCTTATTTGATGCTCTCTATTAGTTACAGGTTTGGTTTTATTTTCTCCCTGCCTCCATCTGCATGAGCAATATGTTTTCCTGCTTGTATTTGGCACCTATTATTATTCCTATAGTTTTGTAATGTAGGATGTTGATTTCAAGTTTCATTCCATTTTGTATAAAAATTCAAAGCTATAAATCTCTAAATAGTGTTTTAACTGCATTCAGTTCAAAATTGACACACTGAAATCATATTTACTTGAAAACAAAAACTATTTCAACATTCTTTGGAGAACGTTTTCTTTGGGATCCTTGATTTCTATAGGTGTATTAATCTTCAGATACCTTTTAAGATTCTAGTTCTTTTTCCAATTTTTAATTCTACCTTTAATTCTACTGTGATTTGAAGTTAGACTTCCTACATGTATACTTCGTAAAAATTCACCTAAAAAAAAACAAAATATAACACGATTTTCTGACTCCTAAGAACTTGAATCAAATTATAATCTTCTCTTTATTTTGTAAATGTGAGATAAAAGTGATTTAAAATATTGCCCAAATCATTTTGATCCTTACTGATTTATCAATTATTTCCCAAAGAAAGTTAAGTATTCAACCTTGTTAGGGATTTTTATGTTCTTTCAAGTTTTATAAGGTTTCACCTCCTTTAATTTTATATATTTAACTTGAGGGTTTATGTCTTTTTTCAATAAATCTGTTGGTCTATATAATACCACACTTTAATCCAGACATTATTTTTTCTTTTGTTTATAGTACATTTTCCTTGAAATACATATAGTTAAATCTTATGCACTCTACCTCTAAACAATATGTATAGGCTATTCACTTTTAAAGTGTTTCATCACATGTTTGAGTTAAAATCCATAAATTACTTACTTTTTATTTGTAGTAGTATTGATTATTTTTCTACTCTCCTCTATTTTGGTTTAGTTGAACTTTTTATGCTCTCATTTTCCTCTCTTTCAATGTAGGAATTGTACTTAAAAATTTTATTAATTTGTTGAGCTTATAAAATACATTTAAAGAAATCAAAATCCATCTTTAAATAATGTTCATTATCTTAGACATTTTGTTTGCCTTGCATGGATGAGCTATATAAACTTGATGTCTTTAATAAGTTTTGCTAGGTTTTGCCATGTCCATTTGTTTGTCCTATGAACAGCTTTCTTTGTCATTTAATTGCCAGTTAGTGGTTTTCCACTTTGTTGATTATATAGTTATAGTATTGTACACATACCACGAATTGGAGAAGATAGAGATTTTCCTTTGCCTTCCTAGTTATTTATCTTAAAGTCATTAGTGTTGCACTGATTTTGTAGTTTCTACTCAGTATAGGCCATTTGAGCCCTTAATCTTTAGGCTGTCATTATTCATTACTTTAGATTCCATTAGTGCATGATGAACCCTAAGTAAACCTGTTGGTAACAAAATGTTGCGAACATTCCATTGGTCCTTATGGTCAAATAAGTGCCTCTCTTTTGAGCAGGGATGAGTGGTACAGGAATAGGTGTTATGGAAAATTGAGCTATTTCCTCAGTGAAGGACGGGACAGACTTCTTTGCAACCACATTTTCGTCATAAAGGATTCAACTAGCTGACATTTCCACTGTAATGCCTTCTTTTGCTAAACCTGTGAAGGAATTTGTCTTTGAAAAGATCCAATTCACCATAGCAAAGGTGCTCTTATGACAATAGGGTAGTTGGCAACTGCTGAGTATAAGGCTATCCATGCCTTGTAAAAAGTCCGGAATTGTTTCTCTGAGAAAGAATATTTATTCTCTGTATACAGACAACATATTCAATAAAAACCAACAGGCAACTGTTGGTGAATTCTTCTTTGCTTTTAGTAGAATACACAGCTGTTAATTTGCTCATAAATACGATATTGATAATTAGAGTACCATCTGATTCCATACTAGTCAGTGTTACATGCAAAGAAAAAGCTTACCCACAATCACAAAAGCTGCTCTTTGTTCCTGTCTTCACTGGAAATTAGATTTATTTCTAGTAACCCTATAGAGAGTATTTATTATAATATATAAATCTTCCATTTGGTTTTTCTATGAAAACATACTATTAACAGGAGCTATATCTGAGTTTTGTTCCTGGATAGTGTGATCAAAGGCCTACACCAGTACCAATTTGTTTAATGTAAATCTAGAATTTAGAAAACTTCTAATGTGGAGACCCACCTGCTTCTGCTGAAATTCAAGGCATGGGATACGACTGTCCTATTCAAATATTTTATCATAGCTCCAAATCACTCCCACTCTTAGAGATTTAGAAGACAAGCTTGAATTGTAATAAATCTTTGAATGTACCTAACACATTTGAAATCTCATAACTATGTGTTTAATACAAAACAACAAAAAATTCTATCTATTTAAGAAGAAAACTTAAAAGTGGATTGCCAGAATAGCATGGTCTATGTGACAATCTACAGTCTAGCAGTGGAATTAAATCATGGGGTTAAAGAAAACCTATTTTTCATTTTATTCCAGTAAGGCCGGGCACCTTTGGTAAATTATCATTTAAAATATTATTACTTTTTATTTTTATTTTTTATGCCCAGTCAACTGAAAGGTCTATTTACTCTTTATAAGTTAGTTTGAGCTGAATAGCAAAGCTGGCACATGAATGCTCACCTCCTTTTTTTCAGGAGGTCTCTCCTGTTTGAATTTATTTTTTATCAAACTTGATGGTATCCACAGATATTCTCCTGTGGAAACAAAGTCAAAACCTCTTGCCCAACATAATACATATCCTAGTTTCCATTCTGAGGTCAGACAAAACATCTTTAAAATATGAAGGTTGATTTAAAGTAATAGGTTTTTTCCTACTGTCTGCTACCTCTCCACAGCTGTTTTCCCTTTCTCATTAGCGTTTCAAAATTTAAAGTTAATAAGGCACTGTGTAATCACTCTCTGGAGGTTTTTGTTTCCCCTTTCTGTTTATTAAACATACCTTTTAAAGTGTGATTATATCTTCCTATAACTGCTTGTAAGATTGTGTAGCATGCTAGTAATATAGTTTTTTTTGCTGGAATATGTAAAATCCTGCTTCGTTTTATGAGAAACATATGCTGGAACATTGTCAGTCTTAATTTTTCAGGTATCCCCATAGTAGCATAACTTCTAATAAATGCATAATTACAGAATCAGCCTTTTCAGAACTTAAAACAGTTCCCCATTGAAATCCTGAATATATGTATTTATTAACATAATTTAATTTCCAAACTCTGCAAAATGAAACATATCCATTTGTCAATTTTCATTTCTTTGAGTATCTTTTTGGTTACTTCCTGTGGAATGGAGTTTGGTAATACAAGGAACAAGTAGGACATTGTCTTATAATTTCTTTGGCTTTCTGCCAAGTGATAGAAAAATTTTCTTCAGTCCTTTGTTGTTAACACGGTGTTTCTTAAGAAATCCCATGAGATGTAGAACATTTCATATTGATGGCTTATTAATTTAATTATTACCTTGTGCTAGAGTGCTTGGTAGACCCATATGGGCTCTGATAAATATTATATACAGTGAATGATTTCTATATCTGATCACTTGTTGTAGATAAATAAATAGCAAAGATAATTCTGAATAATTCAGAACAAGTAAAGTGTTTTCAATATGTAAACAAACTCTTTCTGCAATTTTAGAATCAGTAAATATATTAAGAAACTTAGGAAAATCTAATAATAGTATGAGAATGTCATAGTGCTCTGATTTTTTAAATGAATCATAGAGCTTAAAGCCACTTTTCTTATTTTTTATGACTTATAGTCTGCCTTTCCTGATGATTTGCATCAGTATAGATTGTAGGGGATCCAGAAACCAGTGTCTCTTTTATTATGTAAGGGAGAATCCAATTAGTTCTTTTTAGAAACTGAAGTCTCTTGCTTTGGGAATATTTATTGTTCATCTATCTCAAAAAAATACTGCAAGTTCTTTGTCAGTGTTCATTTTCTGTTTACAGTGGGCAATTTGAGTACTAGTAAAAAACACTATAATTTCTGCTTGGTCTACTCTTTTTAATTGACTAAGAATAATTTTCCCTTTTAAAATTAATTCAGAAACTTTTTCTACTTAGTTTTTTTATTTCTTTACTCTGTTTCTGTGCTAAAAATATTCATTCCAAGATATTATTTTTTTCTCTACATAAGAATACATATGGGAGAATGAATGAAAGACAAATATAATTAAAATGCAATCAAATATTGGATCCACACAATCCACATGTACATCCTGTAATTTCGTCTCTATCAGAGTCAAGTGTCACAGCGTCAGCTGATAATTTTCTTGGACCATTTAAGTTTTTTTTTAATTACTTAGTCCTTGAAAAGTTATCCAATTGTGGACCAAAGCCAGTTAATACTTCTCAAAATTTTTTGAAATTTATTAAGAATTTGTAATTGCTGGGTGGTATTGGTGAACACCTATAATCCCAGAACCTCAGAGGCAGAGGCAGGCAGATCTCTGTAAAGCCTGCCTGGTTGATAAGAGCTAGATTCAGGACAAGCCATGAAGATAAGGAAAGACCTCATTTCAAATAATCAAAAAAAAAAAGTTTTTGTAATGTGGCGCGCCCCTTGACCAGCAAGGAAGAACGACCACGAAATCGAGCATCCTTCTCAAATCACACTTTATTGGAGCCTCTTGGCTGAAGGGAGAGCAGGAAGAGAGAGAGAGAGAGAGAGAGAGAGAGAGAGAGAGAGAGAGAGAGAGAGAGAAAGAGAGAGAGAGGGTCGGGAGAGAGAGAGAGAGAGAGAGAGAGAATGAGAGAGAGAAAGCAAGAGAGAGAGAGAGAGAGAGAGAGAGAGCAGGAAGTGAGAGAGAGCCAAAGCCAAGCTGCAGCTGCTTCTATAGGGTGGAGGGACTAAGGTACTGTCCTGATTGGTGAATACCATTCTGCTGGTGTCTGGGGCCTCGGGATTGGCCAGGGACAAGGCTCAATTTCACAAATGCAGGCAAAGGGTGCTCAGCCCCACGCAGCAACATCAAATAAGGACTTGTTTATCTCCAAGCTGCAGGACCACCTGCACCATCTTATAATGGCGATTTCTCCAGGTGGCTCCCTACAGTTCCCCCTTTTAGTTTTTAAGAGCAATAAGGCAAAAAACTATTTCCCAATCAGATCCCCACCTCATGATGTGTGGACCGATCGAGGGAAAGAAAAAGGAAAGATATACCCTTCCCGTGCAATGGGACAAATACTTCCCTGGGAGTGCAAGGGCTGTATCTACACACTCTCCACCTATGCATACCTTTCTCTGTGCAATGGGACTATCGGGTCCCTAGAGGGTGCAAAGGCTATGCATGGCATATTGCCTATGAGCTCTTTAAGGCTGAAAGCCAAACTTGGGGTGAGGATCCATATTCCAAGGCAGCCAAGGCTTGTGCCACAATCACCTTGTCCCTCCTCATTTGGGCTCTCAGACGGCACACCAACAACAGACATACCGCACATCCACCTTGGCAGCATGCCAAAAATCTCCCTACCCCCACCCATTCCTTAAAGAAGGAAAAGGCAGAATAAAGCCAGTCAGAAAATTGCTCAAAGGTGAGAGGCTGCACACGGGAGCTGCTTAAGGTGATAATGTAGGCATACATGGCATACTCATGTCACAGGAGGTGGAAAATAATGTGGGCAAATGGGATGAATTAACATGAACTGGTATCAGTATGGGCCATGCCCTTGTCACCGCCCAGAGGGTCATCCTTGCTGCTTCCGCATGAATCGTCCACAGTAGGGCATTCAGCATCCACTGGATCATCTTCATCCTTTGCAGCATCCTTCACTTCTCTGGTCAGTCTTGCTGGCACCCAGATTGGATCCTCTCGATTTTGAGGGAAAACACAAACAGCTCCCCTGGATCTGGTAACCACCAGATCCGGTCCATACCATTTGTTATCCAGTACATCTTTCCACATGACCAAATCTTGCTCCGTAGAGCTTTCATGCATGGCATGACTGTCTGCTGCTGTTTTTCCAGCATTGTTTTGAATTAAAAAATTAAGTGTAAAGAGTGCAAGGGAGTTCCTTTCCCTGGGGGACGCTGCTTCAGCTATTCCCCCTTTTTGTTTTTGTAGAATCTCCTTTAGGTTTTTATTTGTCCTTTTTACAATCTCTTGACTTTGTGGATTGTATGGTAGGTCAGTGGTGTGTTTAAATTATAATTGCTTGTAAAAGGCTTTGAAACCCTGTGAGGCATATGCCGGGCCATTGTCAGTCTTAAGACGGGTGGGCTTTTCCCAGGCCACCCAGGCCTCTAAACAATAGGTTTTTACATGAATTACTTTCTCACACGCTAGGGGTGTGGCATGAATTATTCCGAAGCATGTGTCCACTGACACATGAACATATTTTTGTCTGCCAAATTCCCAAGATATGAGTCATGTCCATTTGCCAGAGTGAGTTTGGCTTCAACCCCCTGGGATTTACCCCAACATGTGGGGGATGTAGCATGGTCACACAGGAGGGACAGGCTTTTACTATTCTTCTGGCATTGTCCCTGGAGATCGTAAACTTTAGGCGAAGTGTATTAGCTGGGAAATGATAGAGCTGATGGAAATCTCATGCTAGCTGGAGTGAATCTGCGGCCACAAGGGCTAGTGCTTGAGTAGCACGATCAGCTTGGGCATTAGCCTCCGCCATAGGTCCTGGCAAAAGAGAATGGGCTCGAATATGAGCAACATAAAAAGGATTTTTTCTTTTTAGAATATATTCTTGTAGCATTTCCCGCCACCAAAGCCCTTTTTCCCATCTTGGAACAATCTGTAAAGATCGTTAAGGCTCCCACCAACGGGTAAGGCGAGGTAATCCTGGGGAAATACACCAAATTTTTCTCCACAAAATTTATCAAGGGGTGTCTTGGTACATGATTATCAATAACATTTGGGAATGCACAAAGTAGGATAGCCCAGCCATCCACCGTGGCTGTCAAAACCTCTACCTGTTCCCTTGTATAGGGAACTACCAACTTGTCAGGCATTCTCGCAAAGTAGGCTAAGCAAAGCTTTATTTCCATTAATGTTTGGCCAGCCACCAGTTCTGGGTAGTATTGGACAGATCTTGCTCTCATGGAATTTCCATGTATCCACCAGAGGGGCCCATCCTGCCACAACATTCTGGTGGGATAATTCTTTGTTTTGAGAATGTACAGCAGGATTGGTAAGGATGGATTCACCCGCTGTAATTGGGTTGTGGTAATAGCGGACTCTACCCTTTTAAGCACCTACAATGCAGCCGGGGTCATGGTTCCAGGTGAACAGATATCAGGATTGCCCTCTAAGATGGAAAATAGAGGCAAAAGCTTGGACCGAGGTACATTTAAATATCTTCTAATCCAATTTATATCCTCCAGTAACTGTTGAAAATCATTAAGAGTTCTAAGGTGATGGGTGCGAATAAGCACTTTCTGAGGCCTGACGCTTTCAGGGGTGATGATAGTCCCCAAAACTTCCATGGCAGCATGCCGCACATCCCCACCGCCTCCCCCGACCCTGCCGCGGCCGCCGCTGGCCCCCCAGCAGGACCACCAAGCCGCGAGCGCACAGCCTGTGCCCCACCTAAGCGCAGCAGGCAGCTGCGGGCCACAGCCTCTGGGAGCTGCTGTCCCACTCCGCCCCACCCCCACACACCCCGGGGCGCGGCAAAGTGACACACAGCTCAGAGCAAGGAGCGCAGCGCCGCTGGGGGAGGCTCCAGTTATGTGCACTTGGACTTGAGCTCTGTCCTGGATAATGGATTTAAAATCCAGGAATTGGGTAGCAGTGCCTAGGAGTTCTACCCGGAGAGGTAAGTGGGTGCTAGCCTGGGCGGCCAGCCCGGGAAGAGAGCACAACCACTCCCCCCTCAGCATCTGCGGCAGGGTCTTCCGTGTTTCATCGGACCCCTCCCTGCCTCCACTGCCCTACACTCTTGTCTCCTGGGCCATGGGAAGACCAGATACCCCTGTAGCAGTGCTGAGGAGTTCTACCGGAGAGGTGAGTGGGTGCTAGCCTGGGTGGCCAGCCCGGGAAGAGAGCACAGCCCCTCCCCCCTCAGCTTCTGTGGCAGGGTCCTCCTTGTTTCACCAGACCCCTCCCTCCTCCCACTGCCCTGCACTCTTGTCTCCTGGGCCCTAGGAAGACCAGCTACTCCTGTAACAGTGCCGAGGAGTTCTACCAGAGAGGTGAGTGGGAGCTAGCCTGGGAGGCCAGCCCAGGAAGAGAGCACAGCCCCTCCCACCTCCGCTTCTGCAGAAGGGTCTTCCATGTTTCACCGGACCCCTCCCTGCCCCCACTGCTGCTGCACTCTTGTCTCCTGGGCCCTGGGAAGGCCAGCTATCCCAGCTGCAGTGCTGAGGAGCTCTATCCAGAGAGTGCTGAGGAGTTCTATCCAGAGAGTGCGGAGGAGTTTCATCCAGAGAGGTGGAGATGGGCAAGCGCCAATGAAAGAATTCCTCCAACAACCTGAAAGGCAACATGACATCTCCAGAATCCAGGGAGCATGAAATGAGAAGAATTGAACACCCTACTCCAGAAGAAATAGAAGAAATCGACTCTAAGCAGATCTATATGAAAATAATAGAGGAACTTAAACAGGAGGTGAAAACCTGCCATAAAGAAATGGAAGATAAGTATAACAAAAAGATTGAGGAAATGAGTAAAGAAATGGAAGAGAAATATACCAAAAAGTTTGAAGTAATGAGTAAATCCGTAAATGAAATTCTGGGAAACCAAAAAAAACAATCAAACAGGTAATGGAAACAGTTCAAGATTTGAAAACTGAAAAGGAGTCAATGAAGAAATCACAAACCGAGGGCCGGTTGGATATGGAAAATATAGGTAAACGAACAGAGACTTCAGAAACAAGCATAACCAACAGAATACAAGAAATAGAAGAAAGAATCTCAGACTCTGAGGACACCATAGAGAAATTAAATGCTCTGATCAAAGAAAAGAGCAAATCCAACAAATTCTCATCACAAAACATTCAGGAATTGTGGGACACTATAAAAAAACCAAATCTAAGAATAATAGGGATTGAAGAAGGAGACGAATGGCAGATCAAAGGCACAGAAAATATATTCAACAAAATTATAGAAAAAAAATTTCCCAATATAAAGAACGATATCCCTATGAAGGTGCAAGAAACATACAGAACACTGAATAGACTGGATCAGAAAAAATATCCCCTCGCCATATAATAATCAAAACACAAAACATACAGATTAAAGAAAGAATATTAAGAGCTGCAAAGGAAAAAGGTCAAGTAACTTATAAAGGTAAACCTTTCAGGCTTACACCAAACTTCTCTATGGAAACCATGAAAGCCAGAAGATCCTGGATAGAGGTACTGCAGAAACTAAGAGACCATGGCTGCAAGCCCAGACTACTATACCCAGCCAAGCTATCATTCACTATCAATGGAGAAAACAAAATATTCCAGGATAAAAATAAATTTAAACAATACGTAACCACAAATCCAGCCTTAAAGAAAGTAATAGAAGGAAAATCGCAACCCAAGGAATCCAACATTGCCATCACAAACTAAAATAACCCAGACATCTAGCGACCCTTCACAACCACAACTCAAAGAAGAGAAACACACAAACTCTACTACACACACACACACGCAAAAGGTAATAACCGGAATCAACAACCACTGGTCATTAATATCACTTAATATTAATGGACTCAACTCACATATAAAAAGACACAGAGTTAGAGATTGGATACGAAAACAGGATCCAACATTCTGCTCTTTACAAGAAACACACCTCAAACACAAAGATAGACATCTACTCAGAGTAAAGGGTTGAGAAAAGGTTTCCCAAGCAAATGGACCTATGAAACAAGCTGGTGTGGCCATTCTAATATTTAACAAAATTGACTTCAAACTAAAATCAATCAGAAGAGATGGAGATGGACATTTCATACTCATAACAGGAACAATTCATCAGGAGGAAGTCTCAATCCTGAATATCTATGCCCCTAATATAAAAGCACACACTTATGTAAAAGAAAAACTTTTAGAACTCAAGGCAGGCATCAAACCACACACACTAATAGTAGGAGACTTCAACACACCTCTCTCACCAAAGGACAGGTCAATCAAACAGAAACCTAACAGAGAAATAAGAGAATTACTGGAGATAATGAATCAAATGAACTTAACAGATATCTATAGAACATTCCACCCAAATATGAAGGAATATACCTTCTTCTCTGCAGTTCATGAAACCTTCTCGAAAATTGACCACATACTCGGTAACAAAGCAAACTTCCACAGATACAAAAACATATTAGTAACCACCTGTGTCTTGTCGGATCACCATGGTATAAAGTTAGAATTCAATAACAATTCGAACACCAGAAAGCCTACAAATGCGTGGAAGTTGAACAGTCAACTACTGAATAATCCCTGGGTCAAGAAAGAAATAAAGAAAGAAATTAAAGTCTTCCTTGAATTTAATGAAAATAAAGACACAACATACTCAAAACTATGGGACACAATGAAAGCAGTGCTAAGAGGAAAGTTCATAGCACTAAGTGCCCATTTAAAGAAAACGGAGAAAGCACATATTGGAGTCTTAACAGCACACCTGAAAACTCTGGAAAAAAGAGAAGCAGACTCTCCCAGGAGGAGTAGAAGACTGGAATTAATCAAACTTAGGGCTGAAATCAACAAAATAGAAACACAGAAAACAATCCAAAAATTCAACGAAACAAAAAGTTAGTTCTTGGAGAAATTCAACAAAATTGACAAACCCCTAGCCAAACTAATCAAAAGGCAGAGAGAGAACACTCAAATTAATAAGATCAGAAATGAAAAGGGGGACATAACAACAGACACAGAGGAAATTCAGCAAATCATTAGATCTTACTATGAGAGTTTATATGCCACAAAGTTGGAAAATGTACAAGAAATGGATTGGTTTTTAGATAAATACCATTTACCAAAGTTAAATCAAGACCAGGTGAACAATCTAAATAGACCTGTTAGTCGCGGAGAATTAGAAGCAGTTATCAAAAATCTCCTAACCAAAAAAAGCCCAGGGCCAGATGAGTTCAATGCAGAATTCTACCAGAACTTTCAAGAAGAGCTGATACCTATACACTTTAAGGTATTTGACAATATAGAAACAGAAGAGTCATTGCCAAACTCTTTTTATGAAGCTACAGTTACCCTGATACCAAAACCACATAAAGACACAACCAAGAAAGAGAATTACAGGCTAATCTCACTCATGAACATTGACGCAAAAATTCTCAACAAAATCCTGGCAAACCGATTCCAAGAACTCATTAGAAAAATTATCCATTATGATAAAGTAGGCTTCATTCCAAAGATGCAGGGCTGATTCAACATACACAAATCTGTCAATGTAATCCATCATATAAATAAACTGAAAGAAAAAAACCATATGATCATTTCATTAGATGCTGAAAAAGCATTTGACAAAATCCAACATCCCTTTATGATAAAGGTTTTGAAGAGATTGGGGATACAAGGATCATTCCTAAATATAATAAAAGCTATTTACAGCAAGCCAACAGCTAACATCAAACAGAACGGAGAGAAACTCAAAGCCATTCCATTGAAATCAGGAACAAGACAAGGCTGTCCACTCTCCCCATACCTCTGCAATATAGCGCTAGAAATTCTAGCAATAGCAATAAGACAACATAAGGGGATCAAGGGGATTCAAATTGGAAAAGAAGATAAACTCTCGTTATTTGCAGATGATATGATAGTATACATGAGCGACCCCAAAAACTCTATCAAAGAACTCCTACAGCTGATAAACACCTTTAGTAATGTGGCAGGATACAAGATCAACTCCAAAAAATCAGTTGCCCTCCTATACACAAATGATAAAGAAGCAGGGAGGGAAATCAGAGAAACATCATCTTTCACGATAGCCACAAATAGCATAAGATATCTTGGGATAACACTGACCAAGGAAGTGAAAGACCTATTTGACAAGAACTTTAAGTCTTTGAAGAAAGAAATAGAGGAGGATACCAGAAAATGGAAAGAACTCCCTTGCTCTTGGATTGGGAGGATCAACATAGTAAAAATGGCAATTCTACCAAAAGCAATCTATAGATTCAATGCAATCCCCATCAAAATCCCATCAAACTTCTTCACAGACCTTGATAGAACAATAATCATGTTTATATGGAAAAACAAAAAACCCAGGATAGCCAAACCAATCTTATACAATAAAGGAACTTCTGGAGGTATAACCATCCCTCACTTCAAACTCTATTACACAGCTACAGTATTGAAAACAGCTAGGTACTGGCATAAGAACAGAGAATTCGACCTATGGAATTGAATAGAAGACCCAGATATTAACCCACAAACCTATGAACACTTGATTTTCGACAAGGGGGCTAAAGGTATGCAATGGAAGAAGGAAAGCATCTTTAACAAATGGTGCTGGCATAACTGGATGTCAACCTGTAGAAGAATGAAAATAGATCCATATCTATCACCATGCACAAAAATCAAGTCCAAATGGGTTAAAGACCTCAACATTAATTGGACAACTTTGGAGCAGATAGAAGAGAAAGTGGGAAATAGTCTACAAGATATAGGCACAGAGGCCACTTCCTAAGTAGAACCCCAGTAGCACAGACAATAAGAGAATCAATAAGTAAATGGGACCTCCTGAAACTGAAAAGCTTATGTAAAGCAAAGGACACTGTCAGTAAGACAAAAAGGCTACCTTCTGACTGGGAGAAGATCTTCACCAACCCCTCATCAGACTAAGGTCTGATCTCCAAAATATACAAAGAACTCAAGAAACTAGATAATAAAACTCTAATTAACATAATTAAAAAATGGGGTGCTGATCTGAATAGAAAATTCTCAACAGAAGAACTCTGAATGGCCAAAAGACACTTAAGGTCTTGCTCAAACTCCTTAGCGATCAGGGAAATGCAAATCAAAACAACTATGAGATACCATTTTACACCGGTCAGATTAGCTAAAGTCAAAAACACCAATGATAGCCTATGCTGGAGAGGATGTGGAGAGAGGGGAACTCTCATCCATTGTTGGTGGAAATGCAAACTTTTCCACCCACTGTGGAAATCAGTGTGGCGGTTTCTCAGGAAACTGGGAGTCAATCTCCCTCAAGACCCAGCAATTCTACTCTTGGGAATATACCCTAGAGTTGCCCTATCATACCACAAAAGCATTTGTTCAACTATGTTCATAGCAGCACTATTTGTAATTGCCAGAATCTGGAAACAACCTAGATGCCCCTCAATAGAAGAATAGTTAAAGAAGGTGTGGAACATATATACACTAGAGTTTTACTCAGCGGTAAAAAACAATGACATCTTGAATTTTGCATGCAAATGGATGGACATAGAAAACGCTTTACTGAGTGAGGTAAGCCAGACCCAAAAAGAAGAATATGGTATGTATTCACTCATAAGTGGATTCTAACCATAATTAAAGGTCTTTGAGCCTATTATTCGAGATCCTAGAGAAGCTAAATTAGAAGGTGAACCTGAAGAAAATCATGTACTTATCCTCCTGGAGATTGGAAATCGACAAGAGTCCCAGGTAACCTCGGGTGCATGGGGGGGGGGGGGTGGGAGTAGGGGAGGAATGGGGAAAACTCGGGGGACTGAGATGGGGGGAGGGAGGAAGGATGGATATGGGATCAGGGAAGAATATATCTCAACTAAGGGAGTCATTTTAGGGTTTACAAGAGACTTGATTATAAATGGGATCCCAGGTTTAAGGAGAGATCCCCAGATTCTTCTCTGGACAGAGGAGAGGGTGCCTGAACCGGCCTTGGCCTATAACCATACTGATGAAGATTTTGCTTATCACCATAGATCCTTCATCCGACGATGGATGGCGATACAAATGGAAACCCACATTGGAACACTGGACTGAGTTCCCCATGGTCTAAATGAGGAGCAGAAGAAGGAAGAAGATGAAAAAAACCTCAGGACCGCGAGGGGTGCGATCACCCACTGATACAAGGGGACTGATCTAATGAGAATTCACCAAGGCCAGTTGGACTGGGACTGAACGAGCATGTGATCCAACCAGATTTTCTGAATGTGGCCGGATTCTCTGAATGTGGCTGGCCCAGAGCCTTTCTGAAAAGCCATTGACAATGACACTGGGACTTGTTTCCTCTGCATATACTGGATATTTGGGATCCAGTCTGTTTGGATACTCACCTTCCTGGACCTGGAGGGAGGGGGGAGGAACTTGAACTTCCCACAGGGCTGGAAGCCTGGACTGCTCTTAGGGATGGAGAGGGAGGAGGAGGGGGAGGGGGGAGTGGGAGGGTGTTGGAATGAGGGGCAGTGGTGTGGGAGAATTGTCTTATTCTGTCAATCATATTTTAATAAAACGCTGATTGGCCAGGCAGGAAGTATAGGCGGGTCAACCAGACAGGAAGTAGATGCGGGGCAATGAGAATAGAATAAGGTTACGGAGGAGGAAGGTCCCTCCGCTACTCCTGCGCAGATCACTGAAGAGGCAGCATGTAACTTGCCCAGCTGAGAAAGGTACGGAGCCATGTGCTAAAGTAGATAAGTATAATGGGGTAACATAAGTTATAAGAGTTAACAAGAAGCCTGACCTAATGGGCCAATCAGCTTTATAACTTATAGAGTTCTCTGTGTGATTGATTTTCCTTGGGCCTTGCTGGCTGTTGGGTACTGGGTGGGACAGAAACCCCAACAAGCCGGCCCTCATGTTACATATGGCGCCCAACATGGATAATTGAATCCACAGAAAGCTTGAGAAAGCTTGGAAAAGAATAGAGTACAGCATGGTTTCTTGGTAGCAGCAATTTCTTGGGTCTGCTTTGCTTGCTAGAGGCAAGCAAGTGCTCTCATCTAAGAGAGGCTTCCTGACTTAGCTTTAGCTGCAAAACTTTGCAGCTCATTAAGAGGTCCTGCCAGGAAACACTTAAACGGTGTTGATGAAAAGCTGAATGCATGCTTTTCAGTTTTCAGCAGTAGCAGGAAAAAAGCTGTGCTGTTTTAAAATGTCGGCTTTCTGGGCTGTCCTGCCAGGGCAAATTCTGACTCTTTCAGGCAGGCAGTCTGACTGAGTGTGGTCTGTGAGCAGAATGCTGCAGCTTGCTGGGAAGGACCTTGAAATGCCCTAGAGTTGTGGCAGTAAAAGGCTCCAGTGGTACCTCTACCATGAGTCTGGCGGTCAAAGCCACGGTTTTAGACTCATGTGGTCAGAAAAAGAGAGATATACAGTAAAAAGAGATTCAAAGAGGAAGAAAACCTCTAAATGGTTTACTATGAGTTAAAAATATATGTAGGCTAAAGGTTAAAGTTCTTAGGGTAAAAAAGGAAAAAAGAAAGTAGTTGGGTGTGGTAGTACACACCTTTAATCCCAATGCCTGGGAGGCAGAGGTACATTGACCTCTGAGACTTTAAGGGGCAGAGGTAGTTGACATCTGTGACTTCAAGGTGTGGTGGCACACACCTTTAATCCCAATGCCTGGGAGACAGAGACAGACAGATCTCTGAGTTCAAGGTGTGGTAGCACACACCTTTAATCCTAGCACTGGGGAAGCAGAGACAGGTAGATATCTGTGAGTTCAAGGTATGATAACAAACACCTTTGAGCCCAGTACTGGGGAGGCAGAGACAGGAAAATCTCTGTAAGTTCAAGGATAGCCTGGTCTACAGAGTTATTCCAGGACAAAGATATATACAGAGAACCTGTCTCAAAAAGCCAAAAGTTAAAAGTAAAATTAAAAGAAATAGAGGTTAAAATAAAGCTGCATAAAGATGGAAAATACACAGAGAATCTTGATACTGTATGCTATTATGCTCTCTTTGAATTGTTTGAATGCTGAGGAAGGAGCAACAGTTACTAAAGGATTTTCGTTTATAAACACTGCTGAACTAACCCAAGTTAGGTATTTTGAAAATACTTTGGCTTCAAAACTGAAGTCAAAAGGTATGTTACTTTGGAGAAGAGATTTTGCTTTTGTTTCCACAGAAAATGAGAAGCTGTGGATTCATTCTGAGTTAAGAAAAATCAGGTTCCATCAAGGGAGGCCACCTGAAAAATCTCCGACAGGAATAGATGGCCCAGATATCTGAGTTCGTCATCCAGAACAGGTTCAAGACTGCTGCCTGAGATGATCAAGACTCACAGGATACTCCAGTCAGGACTTGATTATAACTCTAAATTTTCTTTAGGTCCCCATAAGATCATCAGCGCCCCCAACCAGCAGGAAGTAGCCTGAAATACTACGCCCACATTCCCAACAAATGGACTATGGGTATTTTCCTTTGTTAAAAAAAAAAAGAGGGAAATGGTGTGGGAGAATTGTCTTATTCTGTCAATCATATTTTAATAAAACGCTGATTGGCCAGGCAGGAAGTATAGGCGGGTCAACCAGACAGGAAGTAGAGGCGGGGCAATGAGAATAGAATAAGGTTACGGAGGAGGAAGGTCCCTCCGCTACTCCTGCGCAGATCACTGAAGAGGCAGCATGTAACTTGCCCAGCTGAGAAAGGTACGGAGCCATGTGCTAAAGTAGATAAGGATAATGGGGGTAACATAAGTTATAAGAGTTAACAAGAAGCCTGACCTAATGGGCCAATCAGCTTTATAACTTATAGAGTTCTCTGTGTGATTGATTTTCCTTGGGACTTGCCGGCTGTTGGGTACTGGGTGGGACAGAAACCCCAACAAGCCGGCCCTCATGTTACAGGGCAGAAATGGAAACTTTCATAATTTAATAAAGTTTGGAAAAAAAATTCCAGGAACTGCCCCAGTGGAAGAGCTGCTCTCGCAATCTCTTGCCAGTCTGTGGGCATCAGTGCTTCTGTAGCAATCCTTCTCAATAATGTGATTGTATAACTGGCAGTTACTCCAAAATTTTTTATAACATCAACCAAATCCTTAAGCTGTATGTAAGGCACTGGCTCATACCATCTAGCATGAGTGTGCACATCTTTAAAAAAGAGGAAAGGCGGTTGCCAAGACCGACCAAGTCTGCCTTCCTATAAAACTGCAGCCCTCTGTTGCAACCATATGTCGGTGGAGGGGCGGATGGGGGAGTGGCAGAAGCCACAAGCACCACAAGTCTTCCAGTCCCCTTCACAAACACATCATCATTCCTCCGCCTTTGGTTATCTCGCTTTTTCTCATATCTAGCGGCTGCCTCCTCAAGCTCCTTCTCCTCTTGAGGACCTAACTCCTCCTCTGATAAATCTAGATTTATAAACTCCTCCTGCATTGAACCTATGGGGTTTTTACTCCCCCTTTCTTTTGTTACTATTTCTGGATCCTTTTCCTTTGATTTTTCCTTTTTCCTTTTAGGCCTATCCTTATCCTCCTCCTTATGATCTGATTCTGAAAGACTGTCCTGATGTTTCTGTAATGCCTTGCAACCCTCCTTTAATATCTCAGTATTATGTCCTTCCTTCAAGCAGTTTCACACCAACCTCCAAAGAGGAAGTGTGCCCCTTCCAATCCTTTCTTCTTGTTTGGCTTGCTCTAAGTCTCTGCCTAACTTATCCCTTGATGGCATGGTTAAGTAACCTGAAGCTGCAAACCAGGGTGAGATCTTTTCAATATCCTTAACGATCATAGAGACTGTCCTGGAAGAGATCTTTAGACAGTGCTGCTATAAAAGCACTTGGATCGGGCCGTAGATCTCGCTGGGGCCCACGGCGGTTCCATAGGAATTGCCCATGGTTCACACTTAACTATGTGTGACTTACCCCCTGGGCTAAAGAATCCCCCTTTTTACTTACAAGGGAATTATGTTCTTTTTAGAAAAATGCCACTTGATCTACTGCGGACTTACTTTTACTTTTCACTAGACACGGTTGCAGCAGCAAAGACACTCACAACCTGGTTAATAGCAGCGCAGCCAAAAACAGCAGAGAAGTACAAACACAAACACCAATACTACTGCAAAGCCGAACCACTCTGGACCAACCCCAGCAATCAGCATACCTGGAGGATTTTCCGACGTCGCCGCTCCAGTGTGTCGAGTTCTGAATCCTCTGCCCTCTCGCTCGGTGACCAATCATTGTCCGGCGTCCCGGGTTTCAGCACCAGGTATGGCGCGCCCCTTGACCAGCAAGGAAGAACGACCACGAAATCGAGCATCCTTCTCAAATCACACTTTATTGGAGCCTCTTGGCTGAAGGGAGAGCGGGAAGCGAGAGAGAGAGAGAGAGAGAGAGAGAGAGAGAGAGAGAGAGAGAGAGACAGAGACAGACAGAGAGAAAATGAGAGAGAGAGAGAGAGAGAGAGAGAGAGAAAGAGTGCAGGAAGTGAGAGAGAGCGAAAGCCAAGCGGCAGCTGCTTCTATAGGGTGGAGGGACTAGGGTACTGTCCTGATTGGTGAATACCATTCTGCTGGTGTCCAGGGCCTCGGGATTGGCCAGGGACAAGGCTCAATTTCACAAATGCAGGCAAAGGGTGCGCAGCCCCACGCGGCAACATCAAATAAGGACTTGTTTACCTCTAAGCTGCAGGACCACCTGCACCATCTTATAATGGCGATTTCTCCAGGTGGTTCCCTACATTGTAATTGATCTTTCCTGACTTGAAATTTATGTCATTGAAATTTTTGTAAATCTATTTTGTATTCTAAATAATTGATATAATCTCCTATAATTGATATTACTACTATAATTTTTCAGGAGTAATTTGTAATCCCAAATAAGGTAAAATTCTCTTTACTTTATTAAACATTTTTTCTATGGTATCTCTGTTTGAATCAGCCAGTAAGATACCATCCATAAAAATAAATTTTATGTTGAAGAAACTGTTTACAAATTATTTATCATGGTTGATGTATAAAATATTGACACAAGGTGGAGCTGATTATTATTTTTTGAGAATTTCCCACTTGTATCTTTTAACAGATTGAGCATTTTTATAAGTAAGGACTGTGAAGACAAATTTTTCATTATGATGTTATTGTTAAAGTTTAGTAAAAATACTTTTAAATCCATCACCATAATAGACCATCCATCTGATAAGAAAGAAGGAAAAGGAATTCCAGGTTATAAAGAGACCATTGGCTGAGTCACCTTATTTATGGTGCTTAAATCTATTAATCTTCTCTGTTATACAGATTTGCTATTTATTAGTTTGTTTGTTTATTTATTTCTTATAAAGCAATCTTTCATATTTTTACATACCAGTTGCAGTTTCCATTCCCTCCTCTCTTCCCCCTACCTCCATATTTCTGCCCACTCCACCCCCATCCACTCTTCAAAGAGTGGGGAATCAACAAAGTCTAGTACATCTCTTTGAAGTGGACCAAGACACTCCCAACAATATCTAGAATGAGCAATGTATCCCTTCAAAGACAATGGGTTCCAAAAAGTCAGTTCAAACAGTAAGTATAAATTACAGTCTTATTACCAGTGATCTCACAGACTTCTCCAGCCATACAACTATCACTCATTTTCAGAGGGCCTACTTTGATCGGGAGTCAATGAGCTCCCATTAGATCAGGTAAGCTTTTTTATTGGGTATCCCAATCCTGGTCTTGACTCTTTTGCTAATATTGTCACTCTTCTCTCTCTTTGACTGGACTTTGGGAACTCAGTCCAGTGCTTCACTGGATCTTTCCATCTGCTTTCATTAGTTGTTGGATTAAGGTTCTATGATGACAATTAAGGTAACCATCAATTTGATTACAAAGGAAGGCCAGTTCATGTACTGTCTCTATTATCACTTAGCGTCTTAACTGGGGTGATCCTTCTGAATTTCTGGGAATTTTCTTGGTGCCAGGTTTTTTACTAGCCCCATAATGGCTTCCTTGTTCAAGATAGTTCTTTCCTTCCTTTTCCTATCTAAACCATTCAGTTCCCTCATGTTCCCCCTGTCCCTCTCCTTTCTCCCTCTTTTCTCCTGCTCCACATGTTCCCATTTTTTTTCAGGAGATCTTGTCTATTTCTCATTCCCTGGGGGATCTATGCATGTTTCTCATAGGTTCTCCTTGTACCTACCTTTTCTGGGATTGTGTTCTGAGTATCCTTTGTATTACATCTAATAAGCACTTATGAGTGAGTACATACCATGTGTGTCTTTCTGAGTCTAGGTGACTTTATTCAGGATTTTTTTTTCTAGTTCAATCCATTTGCATGCAAATTTCAAGATGTTATTGTTTTTTACTTCTGAGAAGTACTCTATTGTATAAATATACAACATTTTCATCATCCATTCTTAGGTTCACAGGCATCTAAGTTGTTTCTAGGTCCTGACTATTACAAATAATTCTGCAGTGAACAAAACTGAGCGAATGTCCTTGCTTGTATTGTGACTGAGCATCCTCTGGATATATGCCCAAGGGTGGTATTGCTGAATTTTCTGGTAGATTGATTCCCAATATTCTGAGACACTACCCTAGTGATTTCCAAAATGATTAAAAAAGTTTGCATTCCCACCAACAATGGAGGAGTGTCCCCTTTACTTTTCATCCTCTCCAACATAATCTATCATTGGTGTCTTTGATCGCAGCCATTCTGATTGGTATAAGATGGTATCTCAATGCCATTTTGATTTGCAGTTCCCTGATGGCTAATGATGTTGAACAGTTCCTTGAGTAATTTTTGGCCATTTGAAATTTTTTTTTTATTGAGAATTATCTGTCTAGATCTGTACCCTGTTTTAAAATTGGATTAACACATCAAGCTCTCTTATTGAGCTACAGTAATGAAAAGGCTTCATATTGGCATAAAAACAGACAAATGAACAAGTGGAATTGAATCAAAGACCTTGATATTAATCTACACACTTGTGAACACCTGAATTTTGTCAAAGAAGCTAAAATTAAACAATGAAAAAGAGAAAACATCATCCAAAAATGCTGCTGGCATAAATGGATGTCAAAATTTGGTGTCACAATCTCTGACATTATACAATAATTGCTGAATCTTCTTTTCATGAGTGACTTATCAGAATCAAGGGTTGTGATAAAGGTTAAAATATAATTCAAGAAATTTTGGCGTTATTGCTTTGTAAATAATTGGTTGTCCTTTTCAATAGAGTTTTGTTGTAGCTAACTCCCTTTCTATTACATATTTAGGAATTAATTCCAACAGTTCTGAACTGTTTCCCCCTAGCTGTGAATAAAAACAATTTCCCATTGCCAAGTCTTTATTCCTCTCCTGTAGAGATCTGCCTTCCTGCACTTATCTTTATCAGCAGGCATTTGGTCAGTATTTAGTGTCCAGGCAAGAGCACTGCATTTAAGATATTTCCAGTATCCAGGAACACAGAATTACTATTTGCATAAGCTGCTGCTCTGTTTTACTCGACTTAAAAGATTCTTAACTTCTTACACTCACCTTCACTCAGCTTACTGATGATTTTAATTCAGGAAATTTAAGGCTTGTGTGTTATTCTCAAGAGCAGCAGAAGATATAATTGACTGCCACCATAGAAAGAATTCCTTCTCACTGGTGCTATAGACACACAATCCCCTAAGGACCATAGTGGCTGATAACCCCAGCAAAGATAAATGGCTCTCCCCTTTGTCTCTACTGCTTAGGTGTGTATTGCACACCTATAGGCCCATAGAAATTGCAGCTTCTCTTGTATGTACTATTTGGTCTAGAACTTTCCCCTGACTGTTTATGTATGTTGCCTGATTATCTGGCATTCTTTATACATGCTGGGAGAAAAGAAACAGCATACTGATTAGAACAATCATATTCATAATTTTACTAAAAATGAACATTTTTAACCCTCAATAATGACCAAAAATGTTGCATAGCACACTAACCTTCCCCTCTCAAATCCACTGATGATTTAATTCCACTTTTAACTAACTTTTTTCATTAATGAGTTTACCAGATATGCACTAGACATTTCCAACTTTCTGCTGACAGCCACAAATCTCTGTGTGTGTGCATGTGTCTACATATGTGTGTTTTGAAAACTCTTATCTGCCTTTGCAACTCACCATATTGACCTTCACCTAGAATCTGATTTGAAGAAATATTAGCATTCTAGCCTTATTTTGTTGCTTTATGGCCCTCGTTTCCTCTTTTCACTACTTTTGCTCTTGCAACTGAAGACTACCTTCCAATATTGCTGTTGCCAAATCTTTCCAGACATAGAGGATAATTCTGTTCTGAGTTGCCCATGAATTTAATATCTGCTTCACAGAAGGTGAACATACGACATATACAATAACTACTTCCTTAAATATCCTCAAATATATTATATTTATAGGATTCCGTTTTACTTCTCAATAACTTTAGGGGTGATAATCACCTTCTAGTAGTTTTTGTATAGTAACTGGTAACTGGTTAAAGTAAGGTTAGTTTTGTCACAACTTTGGGCTCTCTTTAGTCTCACCATATGGTAGCATGGTAGGTTCTTCTCTGACTGTATCTGAGATTGCTCAATTTTTATTTAAAAGCTTTCCAAGGCTTGTATTTTATCAATCCACTTTCCATATTTGGCACAAAACCACGATGACTATTAAGGATAAAATATGAATTACCAGACTGATAGTAATTATGATCATTATCATATCAATCTCCGTTAAGTCATTTATTTTTGCATTTTCTGTTTCTATTTTTGAGCCATCTAAAATATCATTCATTATACAGTATCCAAATACCCTGTGTTATCATATTGTCCATTCTTAATATGGGTAAGATTTTTCCTTTTTATACTATTTAACTCTCTCCTTATGGACTTTCCAGGTATCCTACCAAATATAATGCCTTCTCACTTTGCCTGCTGCCGTCATGATTTCTCTGTCAGTGTTGTCTTGTCATACATTGGGGTGATAAATGATATTTTTAACTACCTCTCTATCATTCTATTTTATCAATAAAGACCTAGGGGCCAGATGCTAAGATTATATACCCACTAGCTCAGAGATGCAGGCAAAAAACCCAGCTGCTTCCTCTCCCATCTGCCATCATCACAGAAACAGACCCTTTTCCCACGCCATCTCCAACAAAGCTCCTCAAACGTATGCCTCTCCTTTCTACTTCCCACTAATCTTTATATCTGTCCACCTGACTCTCTAGTACTCTCTGATTTCTCTGCCTCTTGACCTATGCTTGATTGCATTTAATCATGTTAACAATATTCAAACAGAAATCTCTTGGATTAAAGGTGTGTTCTGGAGCTGAGCCACACTATAACTAGAAGCATGGTTTTCCAGTAAGTAATGAAAGATGGAGATCCACAGTGTGATCAAATCTCCCATGGATGGCCAAGGTATCCATTAGGATTCTAAGCAAAATAAGAATTACATATAATTGAATGAAGGAAAGCAATGAGCTTGTATCTTATTTTCAGTAATATAAAAACAGTAAGATTCACCAAAATATAGAATAAAAATGGAACAAGCTGTGAGCTACAGAATTTTCTAGCAGCATAAATTACAGTTACCTCACTGTTTACTAATACAGCTCTTATAGTATTGGCTGGCATTTGTAAAGGGAAAAATCACTGCAAGTTTAGATAAGGATTTGGTTCTCAATGAAATGTAAACAAACATATTTGAAAACTTCTGAAGAGGGTCAATCATCAGGACAACAAATCTATTAAGATCATAGTTAACGGGAGGTATTTCCAGATTCAAACATTCTCTTCAATTTATTTCCTCATTGTCTCAAGGTTTCATTGTAGAGTTACTTTATTCCATTAACAAATTTTATTCCTAAATGTTGTGTGTGTGTCTGTGTGCGTGTGTGTCTGTGTGTGTGTGTCTGTATGTATGTACTCTTGTAAATGAGATTCATTTTCTTAATTTTTTTTGTCATTGATATACAGGAAGGATTTAGAATTTTTGTTTGATTTCGGATTCAGCTAATTTTTCTGAAAGTTTTTATCAACTCTAACAGTTTTTGGGATGTTTCTATATGTTTTCTTGTATATAGAATCATATCATTATTATTAAGGAAACTTTGGCTTATTCCTTTATTATTCATATTTTATGTCATTTGTCTTATTGTTATTCCAAAAATGATCATCCTACTAATATCAATCTATGGATTCATTGCAATACCAACCAAAATTTCCAGCTACTGTTTTCAAATATAGAATAAAGAAGTTGAAGTGTTCCAGGTGGTGGTGGCACACACCTTTAATCACATCACTCGGGAGGCAGAGGCAGGTAGAACTCTGTGAGTGCGAGGTTAGCCTGGTCTACAGTGTGAGTTTCAGGACTGACTCCTTAGCTACTGAAAAGCCCTGTCTTGAAAAACCAAAAAAAAAAAATTGAAGTGTATATGAAATTACAAAAAGTCAAAGGTGGTAACATCAGTCTTGAATATAAGTACTATGAAAAAAAATAATCATACTTGATTTTATGTTATACTACCAAACCATGTATTTTAATCCAGCATGATAATGGCACAAACCAGATAAATGGGATACAACATATGAATTAGATGTAAGTGGACAAACTTACATTTGATTTTTGACAAACTTGCTGAAATCATACCTAGTAGAAAGAACTGCATCTTCAAAATCTAATACTAAGAAATCTGAACATGAACCTACAGAAGAAGATATTTACATCCTTTTTTCACATTTTCATGTTCCTTGCATTCCAAATAAATAAAGGATATTAATATAAGAAAAATGCTCTGAAACAAATATAACAAGAAGTAGTGAGCACATGAATATATAGGCAAAGAAGGACTTTAAGAGCAGGGCCCTACTAGAAGAGAATATCCACCAAACCCAGACATATGGAGTCTACTGAAGCTAACTGAAATATTTTTATTAAGAGAAGAAAACTGCTATTAGAATGAAGAGAGATTCCCCCAAATCAAGAAGCAACACATTCGTGATGTGGGATTCCCCTCTGCTATGAATATTTTTTATTGCCATTGGTTAATAACGAAACTGCTTTGTTCTATGGTAGGACAGACTATGACTAGGTGGGAAAACTAAACTGAGTGCAGGGAGAAAGAATGCAGAGTCAGGTAGACTTTATGTTTCCACCTAAAAGGAAAGATGTGAGGTAACAAGCAGTGAGCTTGTCGTAAACATATAAAATAATAGAAAGGGGCTAATATAAGATGTAAAACCTAGCTAGAATTTTCCTGAGTCATTGGCCAAATAGTAATTTATATAGCAATTAATATAGTTTTGTGTGATTATTTGGTTCTGGGTGGCTGGGAAATGAAAGCCCAGTGTCAATTTACACATTTGATAGCAGATTGCTATCTAGAATATACAAAACAATAACAACAGGGGCAAAGAATAACTAAATTACAATAAAGAACCCAATTAAAATGTGGTTTGTGACTAAGCAACATGTTTACAAAAGAGGAAATTCAAATATCTAAAAAACACTTAAAAATGTTCAATATTCTGAGAAGGACAGATAACTTTAAAGACATTTTTTTCAAAAAGGTCAAAACTCACTCTTGTATAAACCTCCTAAATTACCACTGTAAATATGCATGGAGTTATCCTATATCAGGAAAACAATGCCCCCCTACTAGGCACTAGAGGATAACAGGTAAAAAAAAAAACTCAGGCACAGGTGTTAATTACTTCTTCTGGAGTTGATGCACCTTGACATCCCAAAGATAATACCTGTGGTTTTTTTTTTTTTTAATCAGAAAAGCTTCCGTTTGTAATTGATAATGACCAATTCAGAGACACACAACTGTCCAATGAGAAGATAATAAGAGACTGCAGAGTGTTCATCCCTAAAATAGTGTGTGTGTGTGTGTGTGTGTGTGTGTGTGTGTGTGTGTGTGTGTATACCTCTCCTCAAAAAGTTCAGGAATCATTGAAGAAGAGTTGGAAAAAGTATAAACTGCCCAGAGAGAGAGAAAGAGAGAGAGAGAGAGAGAGAGAGAGAGAGAGAGAGAGAGAGAGAGAGAAAACTTTCTGTAAGAATACAGCCCCATGACAAGCTAAAAAACTTAACAAGCTCCAGTGGAATACCACAGAGCCAGTAATACAAGAATACAAGCAAAGAAAATGGACCTTGATGGTTAGAAAGTCACAAAGTTGGGTGGGAACGGAAGGTGGTGACATCTGTGAAGAGTAAGGAGAGAATGACTATGATAATATCTCATTATATGAAATTCTCAAACCAGAAAAAATTACTACTAGTCTTGAACATCCTTAGTAAAGCATCAGGGATAAAGTCTTATATATTAGATTCCATATCTTCTCAGGCAGAGTGACACTCATTAAAAATACAAATAAAAATAATTGCAGGTTTGGATATGGGGAAGAGGAAAACTCTACATGCTGCTGGATGGAATAAAAACTAGCACAGTCACTTTGAAATAATTCTGGGTTTTCTCAGAAAAACTAGAAACAGAATTAAATTTGACCCAGCTGTCATGCCATGTAGTTTATTCAAAGGATTTTTTACATTACTAAACTTCTATTTCCTCAACTCTATGTGTTTCTGATCTAGAAAATGGAACCATCTT
Source organism: Myodes glareolus (assembly GCF_982192425.1). NCBI lineage: Eukaryota > Metazoa > Chordata > Mammalia > Rodentia > Cricetidae > Myodes > Myodes glareolus. The sequence goes on along the minus strand of NC_142036.1, from coordinate 30,827,719 downwards.
AGAAACCAATCAACAGAAGAATGCATAAAGTAAATGTACTGTTTATTTTACACTGTGAAGAAATCATGAACTTTGCAGTATAATGAATGGAACTAGAAATAATTATACTATGTGAGATATGCCAGGAGCAGAAACATAAACATTGTTTGCTCTTTCTCAAACATGGATGTTCGTTTTGATTCTTTAGTCATTTTGCTTATTTAACCTATATACCCCTGATCATTGGGGAATTAGGAAGGAGGGAGTGTTTCCAGGGATAGCTCAAGGGAGAATGGGAAGTTTAAAAAAAAAATGAGTACAGAGAAAATAGGGGGAATACAGAGGTAGAAATTTTTAAGCCTAGAGAGATGTAGAATGGAAAGAAGAATAGAATTCACCAAAAGTATGAAAAAGCCATATGGAAGCTTACTAACATGCAACACAATATAAAATAAATGAGGAGGAAAAACTAGTAATCCACAAAGCATGTGAACCATTTGAGCACTATTACACATTGCTATTTCATGTTGTAGTACACAAAATTTTAATCAAATGCTGCTCTCTATTCTGATTGATTATACTCACCAGATGTCCTGCAAAACTGATATAAAGCGTTTAGCCCACCTTTCTTTCAAATTCCTTTCAGCTCCAAGCGCACCATTTTTGTAATTAAAGTTTCTCGAAGCATTTCCTTTTGAAAAGGTTAACATCAACATAACATATCATAGAAACTGCAAAAAACATCTCACTATTTCACTCTCAACACAAAACATACACGACTACTCTTTGCTGATGCTTTGAGTGTAAGAAAGAAAGACTCACATACCAAAGAGCTAAACTATTCTTGACAGCTGTGAAAGAAGGGTAAGGAAATATTTTTCAAGTGAACAGTCTTGAAACTAAAACAGAATAGTGATGATCACTATAGGCTGAAAATTTTTATGTAAATTCGACATATAGACTAGGTGTTCTTCTGTAGTAATGAGATTGTAACAATGTCATTATTTTCAAAAGCAACAATGAAATATTATGAATGGCATTACCATCCTTTTCATGAAAATTAAACTACATAGCAATATACTGCTGACTCTTTGCATCAATTTAATTTCTGTCAGAAATATCACAAGCAATTTACTTTCTAATGAAAATAACAAAAATTGTACATATCATTTCACAAGTAATATTTAACAGCAACCACTGGCCTAGAATGTTTACAATGTATTCTCTTCTGAAAGTATTAGAGCTGAGTGAAAAAAAAATGTGGAGGGATGTATTTGGGAGAATATTCAGGAGAAGATGTTACCTATATACGGATTATCTGAGATAATTGTTCATGGAATTTTTGAATAAATGCATGCATGAATGAATGGATGCCTGAAATGTATCTCTACAAAGAGGTATCTAAACAACGTTGAAATTACATCTCAAAGTATTCAATCATGTGAGATATCAAAGAGGCCAGAGTTTGTTAGATATGATTTCCATGTGTGAGATATGCAGTGATTGGGACCAAAGGGAAAAATCACCTAATTATTAAATTAATATGAATTGAGCAATACTATGTTTCAACAAATATGTTAAGTGTCTTATACATGTTAGGAACATTGCACATATTGATCCTTCCCTCTCTCAAGAGCTACAGTAGACTGGTAGTACTAAGATTAGTACTATACCCTTAATATATCTCTTTTACTTGTGATTGTATTGTAGAAAATAATTAAGGGATACATGGGTATGAATATGATGACATCCCAGCTTTCTATGTTGAGGTCTTCTCAAGACTCTCTTGCAACATTCAGTTTTCCTCAGAGACCCAATGATGAACCTTCACACTCTGCTGGGAGATGATTATTTTCTCATAAATCAAAAGCTTTTTTTCTCTACAGCATGCTGTGATAATACCTGAGTAAGATGTTCTTTTACCTGTTCAACTATTTAAACACAACCATGTTATTTCTTCATTTAAGTCTTAATAATTTTTTGTTCCTAAAAGCATCCATGATGAATAATTTGTCCTTTTACCACATCATAATCAACTCAAGTCTACCTCTTAGGACTCAAGGCTGTATTTTTGCAAAACATGATTAAATATTTAGGTTCCATAAAAATCAAAGTTTGACCCTATCCTGTCATGTGCCTTGCATGTTTTGCTGATTAAATAAACATTCCTATTCTACTTGTCTGCTTTATTTTATACTTTCAGAAACATATTGGATTGTAACGTAGTCTCTAATTTCCAAAAAGGGCAGTGGAAAATAAAAGACTACACATTAGGTCTTCAAATATAAACAAATGCTTCAGTACCCCAAAGAGCGTATAGAAATAATTGTTTAGGATCTAGGGCAATATAATTGATTTAGACTAGAATGAGGCCATTTGCCCTAGAATACATCATTGAATGCTTAATAAACCGCACATGCAAAATTATTTTACAACTTGGAACATGAAGATATTTTCAAAATCAGTGCTGATAATTATTGCTACTGAAGAGACCCACACACAGCAGGGTGCTGCCTTCCAGACCCCAAATTAGGAAAAAAAAAACACAACAAACACCTATTTTCATAGAGAGATCCTTTATTAGTGGGGAAAAAAGTAACTTATTTCTGATTGAGGCAGAAAGAAATCGTGATTATTAAGACAAAGTGAGGAGAAGTCTGTGTTTGAATGAGGTAGCATGCAGTGGTAGGCTTGGGTATATTAATTAGGTTAGTGAAAAGAGAGCTTTTGATCTTGAGTCTCAATTCTCTGATAGCTGGACCTTGGTTATCAGTCTTAGGTAGGAGTCTGGCATAAGAGTGTGAAATTAAGGGGAAAGACTGTGGTAACTTGTGGTGACAATTTCTTTGTGCTGTCACAAATAAAGTTGCCTGAAGGGCACAGTGCTGAGCTTGCCGCTCTAGTTAGCCATAGAAGCCAGAAAGTGGTGGTACACATCTTTAATCCCAGCCCTTGGGGTGTTGAGACAGGAGTGATATGGCCTGATGGAGAGAGGAATATGAGGAGGGAGGAGACAGGAGCTCAAGGCAGTCAGTGTAATGATTCATAGAGACAGGACCTTGCCTCCTTGGTTCTGAGGATTTTAAAGAGGTAAGAACCAGGGACTGACTGTTCTGCTTTTCTGATCTTCTGACAAGCTTTACTTGTTACAGCACAAACAAAGTATCACCAAAGTAGATAGCTTTAGGGTTAGAATTAGCATGATAGAGGGAATGAGGGAAGGGTAAGGCCTGCTAGAGTCATGCTTGCCATGTCTGGGACTACTAGAACCCTTTGGTTACTGTGAACTGTTCTTAGAGTTTACATGATAAGTCTACGTGTTCTAATTGCATGTCTATAGCAACATTAAACACAATGGACTGAAATACATATTTGCACATTCACATGCCTGCAAGATTTATAGGGTGATTTAATGGTGATTCAAGACCCAACAGATTAGAATATAAAATTATGTATATCTGTTCAAGCTTTCTTATTCTCTTATGGCTCTTAAATGTTGATTTAAAAATAAATTCATAAATTGTATTCTGGATAAAATTAGAAAAGAGGAATTTTTAAAGTTTTTTAAATGCACTTATTATTAAACTAATAAGGTGTGATCATCTTTAAACTCTAGAACAGATAACAAACATTATTAGTCAAACTGTTTGCTATTCAACAACATTAATAGGCAATTTAAAAAACAAATCCTCAATCCTCTTCAAATTTTCCTCTAAGAAATTTAAAATCATGACTTTTCTGGTATTATAGGCAAGTTGAACGTTATGAAAACTGGCAATGACAAAATGTTTTATAACATAGAAATCAAATGAAGCCATGGACAATACAAGGTAAGATTCTGGAATTATCTCATTTAACGTTAACATTTACATTACTACTTGGTGGTAGAGGAATATGCATTGAATTTTTGATGAATAAAAAAAGCCAAGTTTTCCATTTCTCTTTTTAACAATATTAGAAATACTTCATTCAGACCCTTTTGGAGTAGGATGTGAAATGTGTGGTTGTTCAAGGAAGGTATCTTCCTGAAAACAGGAAGTTACATTCTTCCTCTGGGATAAGTACCAACTGTGCAATTATCCAATCCTCTTGCCTTTTATGAGAAGAGAAACATTGTTTCTAATATAGCAGTTTCAGCTTGTTATCTGGACTCCCATCTTCATGATTCATTTTCTAGACTGTTGTGATCACAGAAAAGGGAATGATGCTCTTCTATAGCAAAGAATCAAGGGCTGTCAGCCGGGAAATGGTGGAGTCTCAGAAGTATGTAAAAAGCTGAGCATGAGAATCCAGAAGCAGAAAGACAGTTTCAGAGAAGGGACATTTTGAAAATAATCCGTTAGTCCCCAGTCTGTGAATTCTTCATTCTTTGTTCTTTCACTTTGTGCTGCTACTGCTGATGCTAATGTTGTTTGTTTTTTAATCACCATGGTCTGCACTGCATAATTTTTATATAAGGTGTTACAATGTCTCTCATTTTTCTTCTTTATGATCAGTTTTGTTTGACTACTCATGGTCTTTTGAGGTTTCGTATGAATTTTAAAATTGTTTTTCAGTATTTGATAAAATCCAACACGCCTTCACAATAAAGGTCCTGGAGAGATCAGGGATAAAAGGAACTTATCTAAATGTAATAAAAGCAATATACAACAAGCCATCAGCCAACAACAAATTAAATAGTAGATAAACTCAAAGTGTTTCCACTAAAATCAGAAACAAGGCTGTCCACTCTTTCCATATCTCTTCAACATAGTTTCTGAAGTTTGGCAATAGCAATAAGACAACAAAAAGAGATCAAAAGGATTCAAATTGCAAAGAAAGAATTCAAACTTTTGTTATTTGCTGATGATACAATAATATATATAAGTGACCAAATAAACTCTACCAGAGAACACCGACAGCTGATAAACACCTTCAGTGTTGTGGCAGGATACAAGATCAACTCAAAAAAATCAGTAGCCCTCCTATGCACAAATGATAAAGAAGCTGAGAGGGAAATCAGAGAAATGTCACCTTTCACAATAGCCACAAATAACATAAAATATCTCAGGGTAACTCTAACCAAATAAGTAAAATATATATTTGACAAGAACTTTAAGTCTTTGAAGAAAGAAATTGAAGAAGGTACCAGAAAATGGAAAGATCTCCCATGCTCTTGGTTAAGTAGAATCACATAGTAAAAATGACAATCCTACCAAAAGCAATCTATAGATTCAATGCAATCTTCATCAAAATCTCAACACAGTTCTTCACAGACCTTGAAAGAACAATAAGCAACTTCATATGAAAAAAAAAAACAAGTATCCAGGATAGACAAACCAATTCTGTATAATAAATGAACTTTTGGAGGCATCACCATCCCTGACATCAAGCTCTACCACTGAGCTACAGTAAAGAAAACAGTTCGGTATTGGCATAAAAACAGAGAAGTTGACCAATGTAATTGAACTGAAGATCCAGATATTGTTCTATACACCTATGAACATCTGATTCAACAAATGGTGCTGGCATAATTGGATGTAAATGTGTAGAAGAATGAAAATAGATCCATATCTATTGCCATGCACAAAACTCAAGTCCAAATGGATTAAAGACCTCAATATAAATCTGACCACACTGAACCTGAAAGAAGAGAAAGTGGGAAGTAGTCTTCAATGCATGGGCACAGAAGACCACTTCCTAAATATAACCCTAGTAGCACAGACACAAAGAGCAACAATAAATGTATGGGACCTCCTGAAACTGAGAAACTTCTGTAAAGCAAAGGACACAGTCATTAAGACATAAAGGCAGCCTACTGAATGGAAAAAAAAATTCACCAACCCCACATTAGACAAAGGAATGATCCTCAAAATAAATAAAGAACTCAAGAAATTAGACATTAAAATTCTAAATAACCCATTTAAAAATGGGTTAGAGAACTAAACAGAGAATTCTCAACAGAAGAATCTAAAATGACTAAAAGATACTTAAGGAAAATTTCTACATCCTTATCCATCAGGGAAATCCAAATCAAAACAACTCTAAGATACCATTTTTCATCTGTCAGAATGGTTAAGATCAAAAACACCAATGATAGCTTATGCTGGAGACGATGTGGAATAAAGTGAACACTCATCCATTCCTGGTGGGAATGCAAACTTGTACAATCACTTTGGATTGGCATTGGGAAAATACAGCAGTTTCCCAGTAAATTGAGAATTAACCTACCTCAGGATCCACCAATACTACTCTTGGGCATATACCCCAAAACTGCTCAATCATACTACAAAGGCATTATTCAACTATGTTCATATCAGCATTTTTTTGTGTTCCTAGAGATTGCCTGACAAAATTTGGAGCATGCAGGTGGGGGGAGATGAAAGGATAGAAGGGGAAGAGGAGAGTAGAAGGGAAGGGTTGAGGAGAACTTGAGGGAATGGGAGAGTCGAAATAGGGGAAGGACAGAGATGATAGCAAGGAAAGAGATATCTGGATTGAGGGAAACATTATAGGGTTAACAAAAACTTGGCTCTTGAGAAATTCCCAGGAATTCACAAGAATGACTCCATCTAATACCCCAAACAATAGAGGAGAGGGGGACCGATTTTGATTTGTTCTGTAGTCATACTGATGGATATCTTAAATATCACTATAAAATCTTCATCCAGCAACTGATAGAAGCAGAATCAGAGACCCACATTGGAGCACTGAACTGACGAGTAAAACTCCAGTTGAAGAGTGGAGGAATGAGAATATAAGCAAAGAGGTCAAGACCATGATGGGTTCACACACTGAAACAGTCTACCTGAGCTAATAGAAGCTCATCAACTCCAGCTGAACTGGAAAGGAACAAGCATAGAACCAAATTAGTTCCTCTGAATGTGTTTGACAGTTCCATGGCTGGGGTCGATTGAGGTGTCACTGGCAGTGGCACCAGAATTTATCCTTACTTCATATTCTGACTTTTTAAGAACCTATTTTCTTTGCATGTATACCTTGCTTAGCCTAGATGTAGTAGGGAGGGCCTTTGATCTTCTACAAAGCAATGTGCCTTCCCTCTCTGAAGAATTGAAGAGGGTAGGGTAGGAAGGTGTTTGGAGAGAATGGGAGGTGGGGAGGGAGTGGGAACTTGGATTGATATTTTTTAAAAAATCTATTAAATTATAAAACTTAAAAAAGAAAAGTAAATGTTTTTCCATTTATTTGATTGGGATTTTGATAGGATTTCACTTGAATATTTAAGTTGACTTCAGTTATTGTGGGAGATTCTTCTATCTATGTCTTGCTTTTATTGGGTAATGAAAAAAAGAAACTAGATTGGTATATAACATGGGAGGAGGAAGGCAGAGTTAGAGAGAAGCCATGGAGCCGCTGGAGATAGACACTGGGAACTTTACCCAGTAAACCACAGCCATGTGGCGATACAGATTAATAGAAATGGGTTAAATTAAAATAAGAGTTAGCCAATAAGAAGCTAGAGCCAATGGGCCAAACAGTAATTTAATTAATATATTTTCTGTGTGATTATTTCGGGTCTAAGCTAGCCTGGGGGCTTGGAACTAAACAGTTGGCCTTCTCCAACAAGTAATACAGCCCTTTTCAAAATATTCTATAGCTTACTAATATGGGCAGCCTTTCTTTTAGTTTACTCGATTCTTTCTTTGCTTTGTGTTTTTTTTTAAAGATTATATTCTTTTCATAAATGTGTATCGTATGTATATGTTCAGGTAATACCTGAGAAGGCTAGAAAAGAGCAACAGATTCCCACCTGGAATAAAGCCAAATGTGATTATGAGTTGCATAATGTGGGTGCTGGGAATGTAACTCTGGTTCTCTAAAGGGCAACAGGGTCTCATATCTTCTGAGCCATATCGCCTAAACTTCTTTGGAGTTCTCAAGTTTCTAGTATAGATGTCTCTTCACTTCTTTGATTCAGTTTATATTTAGATTGATCTTATTTGTTTGGATTGTTTTTTTGTGTTGTTATGAGTCAGCTCATTTTTTTTTGAGTTCTTTCTTAACATAGCAAAATGAAATTGTAAATGGATTTTGAAATTATTGTTTTGAGTGAAATAAGCCAGTCTTAGAAAACCATCACATTTTTCCTCAAACATAGAGTATTGATTTTAAGAAAAACAGAAGTGGAGGAGGAGGGAGAAGAGGAGGATAGGGAAGGAAAGTGAGTGGTAGAAAAGAGAAACATGAACAAAAAATTGCTGCATAGAAAAATAAACTGAGAAAAGAGACAATATAGGATAATAGGTAAATATGATTAAGCACTTTATATCCATGAATGAAAAATCATAACCAATCTCATTCCTTTCTACAATTAATAAATGCAAAAATTCCTAAAATGTTAGTAAAATTATATAAAATAAAGACAAAAGAGAACAAGTTCCTGTCAATAGACACAATACCCAAATTCCTATGGTAGAAGCATCTGTTACTGAATACTTTGCTTGATGAATTCATGAATTCCTCAGGTTTTCATCGGTTCTTCACATGAAGAACAGTTGGATTATATAATAATTGGAAAAATCTGCCTAAAATTAAGAAGCTGAAATACCTATGAGTAAGATATATATATGACAGAACCAAGAAGCCGATCCTTAGTAGGTTACTGTAGTTCATGTGCCGGTTAACGACATCAAACAGAAGCTCCTGTTATAGAAGAGTCAGATTGCAGTAAAGTTTATGATGGATGTAAGCTGGAGTGCAGCACGCTGGTTTCTAACATAACTTTTCAGCTTCTTGTCCTGAAAAATATTGATTTGAACTGCTCTCTCTCTCTCTCTCTCTCTCTCTCTCTCTCTCTGTGTGTGTGTGTGTGTGTGTGTGTGTGTGTGTGTGTGTGTGTGTGTGTTTCTGTATATGTCTGTGTGTGTCTGTGTGTACTCAACAACTCATTCCTACCTTTTAGGAATTTTCTTCACTTTTCAGCACTGAGGCTTCAAAGTGTCACAACAGTTGCAAACCTGTTCAGAAGTATGTTAGCTTTTTGACGAATTGACTCTTCTTTCACTTAAAGGGATCAGAAAAAAATCAGCGATGAAAGGAAAATCAATATGGCTGTTTCCACAGAAACATCATGACTGTATTGGCTGTGCCTATTCATTCACCACTTCTGTGCTCCACCCATTTCCTCAACTTGCTGACTATAGAACAACCCTCTGATAAATATCTCAGATGTGAAGATTCTACCTTAGTTGTGATACCTTTACAGTACCGCAGTTACCAACACTCTAGCAGCCAACTTGGCAATTCATGTCTGAGTGAGAGTATGACTTGATCTGGTAAATGTTGAGTTTAGAAATTTAAGATTTCTGTGAGTTTGGGGCCTGGTTACCCTATATAGTAAGTTCCAGAATAAACTGGGCTCTATAGTGAGTCTATACCCCACTTGGATTTAATGATATATCTGTCCCATTTATGGTTAAACACACTCCGCCATTACTAATTTTCAACATTCAGGGCAGTTACAAAGTTTGTTAATGACTATTTTTATAACAATTTTACAAATAATGTGCTGCATAGAGACTATGTAAAATATCATTAAAAGTAATCTCCAACTGTTATTCAGAGTAACAGAATGAGGACCTGAAGAATGATTAATAAAAAGTCAGAGACAGATATTGGGGTTCAGCCTGAAGACGAGAAAAGCAAAGAAGCCAATCACTGACTCTTATCTCTTCCTCAGTCCGAAATGGCAATGTTGCCTCCAGGAATCTCAATGAGACTGTGACTGAGAGCTGTCTCCTCTCGTTTTATAATCCTCTCTAGTTCTGGTAATAAAGGCATGCACTACTACTGCCTAGTGTCTATGGGAAGATGGCGTGGCTACTGGAATTAAAGGTGTGTGTCATTGTTGTTACTGATATCAAAGATGTGTGTCATTGCTGCCTGGTCTGTAAAGCTGGCAAATATGGCTGTTTTACCTTTCTGGTCCACAGACAAGCTTTATTTATTAAAAATATAAATGAAACACCACTACAAGAACCTTTTTGTTCTTTTTGTTACCTTTTTTCCACTCAACATATCAAAAGGGTCCTGGGATTTTGTATAAGATTTAGTACAAGTACTTATAGGAAATAAAGAACTCAGTGGGCTAGAATACTTGAGCAAATCTCTATTGCTGAAGGCACAAAATACTTTAAATTATAAAAATTTTATATGTACAAATATATGTAAATGTATATGAGATGAGGGTTGTACAGATAATGACATCTGCAAATTATTAGAATCACTTACATAGGAGGCAGAAGATATGTCTCAGTAGCTTTCTATGCAATCTTGAGAACAGCAGGTCAACCCTAAAAGCTACATGACAGGCTAATCATCCTGTAAATGCCTATAACTTTAGTTGAAAGAATCTGATGCCATCGTATGACCCCTATATGTGCAAAAGTATGCTTTTGCACATATACATACTTACAGACACATAAGCACATATACAATATACAATAAATACTACATATGAAACTTTTTTCTTTCAGAATTCTTCATTTTTGTTAGTCAAAGATAAATAGGAAAAGTAAAATATAGCTTTTAGAGTCAAGTGTGGTGGTACAGGCCTTTAAACTCAGCACTTGGGAGACAGAGACAGGTAGATATCTGTGACTTTGAGGCCAGCCTGATATACAAAGTTAGTCCCTTGACAGTTAATGCCATTATACAAAGAAAGCCTGCATCAAAAACAAAATAAAACGATATACAATATAATATAATAGGCATTTTGTATGTGTATATCTAGACCTAGATCTAGATCTAGATCTAGATATCATACGCATATCTTTTTTACTGGTAACAATATGTATAAAATTAGTAAGTTATATAAGTCATTCACTCTTTAGTAATACATTTATCACAAGTTCTGAAGGAGTTATTCTCAAAAGCATAATTTATGATGATGAATAATTAAAGGATTATTACTGTAATGATTGTTCCATCTCTTTAAGAGATAAGCCACGCCCACTCCCTCCCCCATCTGCTGATCTTCAGCTTTGTCTGAGCTTGCTCTCTTTTCTCTCTTCCTCTTGGAGAGGCAGCTTCATTTCTGCTTCTCTCCCACTTCTCCCTTTTTCCTGCTTCTCTCTCTCTCTCTCTCTCTCTCTCTCTCTCTCTCTCTCTCTCTCTCTCCTCTTCTCCCATTTTCCCTTTCCCCTCTATAACCCCCCTGAATAAATATTCAACCTCACTCTGCATGGTGTGCCTATCCATGTCTCTGTCTCCTGCCTGCCCTGCCACATATCTCCCTGCCTGGGATAAGCCACTGCTCCCGGCCAGCAGTGGTCTCTGCCTGGGACTGGCTGCTCTCAGGGCTGGCTGCCTGCCGCCACATGGCCAGCTATCACCACTTGGGGACCTACAGCATTTCTGATGCCTACTGCTGCCAGGGATCCTGCAGCATTTTTGATTTCTCCATAACAATTACTTTGATATGTGAATGTTTTTTTGTGGATTCAGATAACTTCATTATTTGAATTTTAATTCTTCCTAAAATAAAGTATAATTGAGTGACTTAGATTTCTAGGAAAGTATTTTACACAATTCAGCAATTTGAATCTTTACATCTATAATTGCAAATACCTATCAACAGTCAGGGTGAACTTATAGACGAGTTTAGATAGAAGACCTAAAGAAACACTTCTCCAAAGCTACTAAAAGGTCTAACCAAGCAGAGGTATAGGACCAAGGTAGAGCGCTTGTCCAGAATATGAAGAGTTCCATCAAAGGTAACATCATCAAATTATTGTTTTACAATATCAACATAAACAAACAATGAAAATTCAAACTATAGCCATTAAAATCAACTACTTTTGAAAAAACATGTTGAATAATAAATAATAACAATTAAAAATTTCAAAAGGAGTCATATATTTGTTCTTCCAAATACAACAAACTTTATCTGTTATGGTACAGAATTATAATATATACCATGCTGGTCTATTAGATAATTATTGAGAAAAAAACATTTTGAATTCTTAACCATACATAATAAGCTGAACAGTAAACATGAAAGATAAAATAAAACTCAGAGGAAAAAATAGAAAATGTAATTTCAACTTGAAGTATACAAAATGTTTCTTGACCAGAACACATTTTTAAAAATTAAAAAAAACGAGAAGCATGAAACACCAGACCACATTAAAATTAAGTTTTATATTTTAGATGTAACATGAAAATCAAGTGTGGTAGTGCATGCCTGTAATCTCAATAATAGCAAGGTAGAGGTAAAAAGATTATTAGATCAAAGCTACCATTAAAAATAAACATGTAGAGTTATATGCCAGCCCAGAGTATATGAGACCTTTTCTTTTTTAATTTTGCTTTTATTGAGCTATACATTTTTTCCACTCTCCTCTCTTCCTCCCCTCTCCCCTTCTATGCTCTCCCCTACCCTCACACTCCCAATTTACTCAGGAAATCTTATCTTTCTCACCTTCCTTTGCAGATCAATGTATGTCTCTCTTAGGGTGCTCTTTGTTTTCTAGGTTGTCTAGGGTTGTGGCCTGTAAGCTGATTTTCTTTGCTTTATGTCTAAAAGCCACTTATGAGTGAATACATGTTATATTTGTCTTTCTGAATGGGTTACCTCGCTCAATATGGTTTTATCTACATTCACTCATTTGCCTGAAAATTTGAAGATGTCATTATTTTTTTTACCACTGTGTAGTACTCCATTGTATAAATGTATCTTTTTTTTTTTAATCCACTCCTTAATTGAGAGGCATCTATGTTGTTTCCAGATTCTGGATATTACAAATAACATTGCTATAAACATGGTTTAGCAAATGTCCTTGTGGAATGATTAAATATCTTTTGGGTATATACCCAACAGCAATATTGTTGGGTATTAAAGTAGATTGTTTCCTAATTTTCTGAGAAATTGCCACATTGATTTCCAAAGCAGCTTTTTCCATCTTACACCTGTTAGATTTCCATCTTACTCCTTTAAGAATGGCCAAGATAAAAAACACAGCTTATGTTGGAGAGGATGTCAGGTAATGCTTCTACATTGTTAGTGTAAGCACACACTTGAGACCATTTCTTAGTGAAAACAAAGAGCGAAACATCCCGACAAACAAACAAGTATAGCATGAAAGTTGAAAAAAATCCCCAGGGACAGATAAGAGATATTGATGCATGCGTATAAGCTTATATGAACATGTATGTGAAGAAGAGAGTGCCATGTTTGCTACACCAGTTAGCCATAGAGACCAGACAGTGGTGGCACATGCCTTTAATCCCAATAGTTGGGTGACAGAGCCAGACAGATCTCTGTGATTTCAAGGCCACCCAGGGCTACAGAGATTGAATCAGACTAAAGGAGAAACAGAGGTCACATCTCTGATTTCAGATCTTGGGATCATATGTCTTTAATCCCAGCCCTAGGGAAGTGGAACTAGGAGTGATATGGTTGGGTGGAGAAAAGAATACAAGGGGGAGGAGACAGGAACACAGGGCATTCAGTCTGTGGATTAGTGGATCTTGCCCGTTTGGTCTGAGGATTCAGTAGAGGCAAAAAGTCTCTCTAATGGCTGATTCCTTTGCTTCTGTGATCTTCCATCATTTACCCTGATATCTGACTTGGAGTTTTTATTATTAAGACCAATTAAAGTTTGTACTACTTATATGTTTTACACAGTCACACATGTGTGCACGTGCATGAACACACACACAAACATACACACACACTCACACTCACACACCTCTACTGTTCTCATTGGAAAATTTAAAGAAGAAAGGTAATTTGCCACATATAGGAGGAGGACCTAAAGATATACTTCAGAATGAAGGTTATTCAAACTACCAATAACATATAAAGGCACCCAACTTCATTAGCTGCCAGGAAAATGCAGTTCTTTAGCCAACCATGGGATGACAAAAATGAGAAAGACAGGAAAATATTCATTGTTGGCAAAGAAATGAAGCAAATTGCAACTCTCATAATTACCAGTGTGAGTGAAATCACTTTGGAAATGAATAGTTTCAAATTCTGTGACTCTTCAATTTTAGGTCTTGGTACATATCCAACAAAAATGTGTTATTGAAGAACTGAAGTAGAATGTTAATAACAGCCCTGTTAAGAAGCTTCAAACTGGAACCTACTTATGTGACTATTGGGAGTAAAATACATATATATTTCTTACTACTATTCAGCATTAAGAAAGATTGAAGATGATGTAGAATGACAATGTAGGCACAACTTGCATTAACGTCACAGAGTTCTTAAGATTGAGGCAAAGAATCCAGACTCCAAAGATAACAAACTACACATACATAAGAACAATCATTATGTTTGGTGGGGGCACTGACTGGGAATTCAGCTCATGTTTTTTTCAGATTATTTTTCTCTATCTATTTACATGGGATAGGAATGTATAGAGAACCAAAATAAGAATAATACTCATGCTCCCTAATGGGAGAATTATCTAGTAAATTTTCTATCATTGTGAGACAAACTTAGCAATCAAGTAACAGAAATTTCTAAGGAAATAAAAGATGTTGTAACCAAGGTTTACTATAATAGTTTGCATACATTAAATGAGTCTCCACAGTTTATATATTATTATATGATTGTTCTATTCATATGGATATTGTCTAGGTGTTTTCTTAAAATTTTAGGATGAAAAGCTGTAGGCTAAAGATTTAACATATATGTCTTTGTAATTACTGCTTTAAATACTAGAACCCAGTCACAGACATGTCTCTTTTCTTTACCTTTAAACTGTCCTAGAATGATCTTTTCTCACATGTTTCCAATAAAGAAATGGGGCTCATTCACACTCAAGTACAATTACATAATTATGATTCTCTTCTTAACAGTGTTGTCTCCCCTAAAGTCTACACAAAATACTTTGCTTTTTTCAATTTTTTTCTTATCTTCAACCTACTCAAATATATTTTCAATAAAATGTTTAAAATAAATGTGTCACTTTTTTGTGCCCCTGTCTGTATATCTCACAAATGTTTAGAGGAAACTCTTTTGTTATGATTGCCCACAGAATCTTTTCCTCTGAAAGGTAAAATAATACCACATCTGATGATCTTGCCTTGCTCAATATACAAGACAGCTAGGTCTAATTTGTTCCTGTTAGAATGTATTTTTTCAACCTAGTAGTACTCATGATTTGCGATCTCTTAGTCCTCTGTTATTTTATAGCTGAGTCTCCCGTTCGTGCTGGTTTCTTAGCTTATCAGGAAATGAATTCTTAAAAGTAGTGAAACTGATTAATACAAGATGTGAGAAGGTGAATATAGACCCCTAAAATTTTTACAAGATTATGAGATGGAACTGAGAAAATAGGGCTGAAAACAGGATTGGGAAGTATATGGTGGAAAAAAGTTGGAAAATGAAAATGACGCTGCAGTCGCTTCTTGCTTTTGAGGACAAATCCAACTTCTCAGTGCTTAAAGATGTTACAATGTTATCAATGCCTGTAGGAATTTGAAGGTCTGTTTTCATCTAGACTCTAATCAGCACAAGGAGTAAAGCTTAAGGAAGTTACTTGAAATTTTGCTTTCTCACCTCTAAACTTAACTTGGTAAGCGGAGAGAGCACCACTGGGCCTGACACTGAAGGGCTGTTTCGTGACCTTGCTTTGAGTACAAAGCTTTTGTCTTGCGCTAGAATTTTCTTCTTGTCATTGTAAGCTATGGCTTCTGACATTTTTTTTTTTGAGAATCATCATTGATATGATTTGATTAATTTATACATTCAAATAGATAGATGAAAATTATAGCAAACTAAGAAAGCTTAGACAAATGCTTCTTGTGTCTCCACTCATTTTATGAAGGCGTCTATAGTCTTGCACAGCCTATGGCAGGAGTCCATGCCGAGACAATATTACTTTCATAGACAAGACTGCAAAATTCCCTAAAGAGGTGCAGAGTCTGACCAAGTTGACGACATTAAATTCTGAAGGAGTCAAAATCCTTATACTTAGCAACAATTGAGCCTTTTCTCCAACTTGCCACCCACATTTTTCTTCCAAACCACAGACTAGAATTCTGGTATAAAGTAACAAGGTACATTTTTAAAAATTAAGAAAAAAACATTGACTGGATTTTACTATAGATTCTCAGTACCCTATGCAGGGAAATTTGCATTTTATGAAGGAAAACAGTCTTTTAAATTTGAAACTTGCTCTTTTTCGAGGTTGTCTGGTCATTTTGTAAGATACTACTGACTTTATCTTTGCTTTTAGCTTTTCTATATTGTGATCACAGAAAGGTTAATCAATGAAAGGGAGAGAGACCTACTTGTTAATTGTCTTATTTAACTTAGCCTTCCATACAAGATGGCAGCTAAGAAAATGATTAAACAATAGAAATTATTTTCAATGCTTCTAGAGTTTGTAAATTGAAGGTCCCAAAAGCACTTGTTTCTGGTGAAACCATTCTTTAGGGGTTGCAGAGGGCTGTTTGTTTACAGTGCAAACAGTGTCTTGTTGTGATGTTTTATCTTTGTGCCTAGGTTTCTTCCCTTTCTTATGAAGACAGTAATCCTATGGGATTATGGTGCCCATCTAATACTCTGTGGAATGTTATTTATCTCATTGAAAGTACCATTTGAAATACAATCAAGGGAAGATTAGAGGGCAATATTCGGATATCTTTGGAATATGATTCAGTCTTAAAAATATTTACTTAATTCCTCTTAAAAAGTAGCAATAAAGTCAAGTGGATAATTTGCATATCCTTAGGTAGGTTGACTCCCAGTTTCCTGAGAAACCACCACACTGATTTCCAAAGTGGTTGCACAAGTTTGCATTCCCACCAACAATGGATGAGTGTTCCCGTTACTCCACATCCTCTAAAGCACAGGCTATTATTGGTGTTTTTGATTTTAGCCATTCTGACATGTGTAAGATGGTATCTCTCAAAGTTGTTTTAATTTGCATTTCCCTGATCGCTAAGGAGGTGGAACATGACATTAAGTGTCTTTTGGCCATTTGAACTTTGTCTGCTGAGAATTCTCTGTTCAGTTTAGTACCCCATTTTTAACTGGATTAATTAGTATTTTCATGTCCAGTTTTTTGAGTTCTTTATATATTTTGGAGATCAGACCTTTGTCTGATGCTGTGCTGGTGAAGACCTCAAACCAAACTCTCTGAATGTGACTGACAATGAGGGCTGACTGAGAAGTCAATGATATCAGCACTGGGATTTGATTCTACTGCATGTACTGGCTTTTTGGGAGCCTAGTCTGTTTCGATGCACACCTTCCTAGACCTGGATGGAGTGGGGAGGGCCTTGGACTTCCCACAGGGCAGAGCACCCTGACTTTTCTTAGGACTGGAGTGGGAGGGAGGAGGGGAAGTGGTGGGAGTGGGAGGGAGATGGGAGGAGGGGAGGAGGTGGAAATTTTTAATAAATAAATAAATTTCTTAAAAAAAGAAAAGCCATGATACTTATGATGTTGACTTAATATTTAATTTATTTGATATTCCCCAATGTTATTTATACAATTACCATTGGAATATCATTAATAAAGTAAATGTATTAAGCAGAAAATAGAATATACATGTATATTAATCTTTAATCATGCAGAAGAGCAATTTGCCAATTTAAATATCTGAATTATATCAGATATCCTTCCTGGATAAGGAGTCAAACGTGGGTATCTACTCGTACACTAACTAATCAAAATAATCAGGGATTACAAGCAGAATTCTTTTTTGTTAAGCACCTATTTTATTTTTATTTATTTGTATGTGTCTGTCTGTATGGGTATGCCATGTGTGAGTGGATGCTCAACAAGGCAAGAATAAAGTGTGAGACCTCCTGGAACAAAATTCTGCTACAGAATTGTGGGGGTGACTCCCTTCTTTACTGAGTGAAATAGAGCTGTCAGAGACAGCTCTCCTGAGCTCATGGGAGCTCATGGACTCTGGACTTACAACTAGAGAGACAGCATGATACCAGCCTAGGCCCTCTGCGTGTTGACTATTGTGTAGCTTTGTCTGTTGTGGGATTCCTAGAAGTGGGATCAAGACCTGTCGCTGTCAATCAAGCTATTTTGGGAACCTATTCCTCAGGCTCCATTGCCTTGCCCAGTCTTGATGTGGAAGGGGGAACTTGGTCCTGCCTCATCTTGCTGTGCTATATTTTATTGACACTCATGGGAAGCCTCCCTGTTTCTGATCTGAATGGAGATGGTGAAGGAGTGGATGTGGGGGTAGATGGCAAATGGGGGGAGGGACAGGAGAAAAGGAGAAAATGGTGATTGATATGTAAATAAATGAAAAAAAATAATAAAAAAGATCAAGAAAGGAAGTACTGGTAAATGAGAAAATGATTTCACAGTAGACATATTTTCATATTTTGATACTACACTTTCTTCAGCAGCATGACTTCTGTTGTGGTAAATATTCATATATTATGAGTTGTTTTCAACATTAAACATAAATGAATTTGTGCTTGCTATGAGATTCCAAACTGGAAATTGGAAGAAAAGCCTTAGAATTTATTGAACCGACATGCAGCTGGAAGTTGGGATCTTTTAGTTCAAAACCCTGTATTGGACACAGCTTAGAATAAATGCAATTGAGGAATAAATAAATTCCACTCCTAAGCAGGCTCAGATGTCTGATTCTACCAAGACTCACTGTGGAGATTGCCATGCTTGCACACAATGCCATGTTAAATTTACATTACATATGCAACCTTTTCAGAGACATTAATGCAATCTCTGCTGTAGCAGGCACACTTGCAAATAAATATCAATCTAGGTACAATTGGCTCAGTTCGGATGTTGATTTTATCATGTTTTTGGTGCTGACAGCTAGTGAAACGTTATGATTTTGGTGCTTCCTCAAATTCACTAAATAAAAGAAAAGAATAGTGATGCAGGTGTTAGCTTGTTTGAGCTTTTGTTTCTTCCATCCATGTTCTTATTGTTACTCCGTTCCTTTGTCATTTTTGAAGTCTATTCTAATACACTTACTTTAAATAACCCATAATTTTACAGACTGAGAAGGAAATATGTTATGAGCTATGATGCAAGCATTTTTGTTATTTACTACATTGATATTCAATTCCTATTTTGGAGTCACAATTATTTTGACAAATTCATGAACAAAAAGCAATGCCAGATTATAGAAATGGAAAAAAAATCATTAAGAAGAAAACTATTAAGAGCTACTTTGTTCACACACATTAAATCAAAGGCTTTCCTTGAATTCACACTTTAATATAAAATTTGAAAAAAATCTGTAATCTTTCATTTAAAGCACTTTGATTAGCTTGAAAATATCTATTTAGCATCAACAATCATATTTCATAAATACTATCCTAAATGTTTTTATTTTTTAACTACCCACAACAGTAGATTCTAATCTATAATACAATAGGCCTGGGAATTTCTCTTCTTTGCTTATCGCTAGTCTTAAGAAGAGAGAGTTAATGGTTTTCAACTGATGAATGGATAAAGAAATTGTAGTACACACAGGTTTACGAATATCATTTGCCTGTGAAAAAATGAAATTTATTGGTAAATGGATAGAGCTAAAAGTATCACATGGAACAAGCTAACTCAGGTGCAGAAATAGAAACAAGCATGTTCTCTCTCATCTCTAATTCTCAGCTTTGAATCTTCAGATGAGAGTTTATAACCTGGAGCAAATTCAGAATCCAGGAAGGGAAAAAGAAGGACCAAAAGGGACAACTGAAAAATGAATAGTGGGGTCAAAGCAATTTTAGGGGATAAATGGGAAAAACAGTGGGGGGTTAATTGGGACTGTGAGGAAGTCAAGATAAAAGGAGAGGAAGGGGAAACAGCAAAATAATTGGAAGAATATCTGAAAAGTTACATAGAATAAAATTATTATCTTTTTGTTTAAAATTACACAGGCTACATGTATGCAAAAGAGGTTATATTTAGGAATGTTTGTATATATATATATATATATATATATATATATATATATATTACATATATGCATGCAATAATAATTTGTGAGAAGAGGGCTTGCATTTGAAAGAGAGAAAGGAGGATTATCTGTTAGGGTTTCAAAGGAGATTATATTATTATCTCAAGAATTTAAAAAAATAAAATCTAATTTAAAACTATTCATAGTTTAAATGAAAATTTTCTTCCTTGGGTGGCAATGTTCCCTCCCAGAGTCTCAGACTATCTAATAAAAACCCAAATCCAGTCATGAGAAACTCCCTTACAAGTTACTGTTCAGGGGCACCCCAAGACTGCCCAAACATGACTGATTATCTCTATTGCCCTTGGTTGTCCCACAAAGTTAGCCTGTAAATCTCTATTGGTGGAGACAAAATACATTTCCAAAGTAGAATCTAGGTGATTTGTACTGGAGAGGACTTCAAAGCCTCTGCTCTAAGGGCTAGATTCATAATATTGCAAGATGACATATAAACTTCCAAAAGTGGGAAGCAAACAGTAGTTCTACCCAGACATGATACTTATGAACTACAGCAGTATCCAGCATGGCCTGATACCCCAAATAAAAAAAAGGCATTTGTATATTGGTGATAACAAACAATTAATTAGGCTTGAGTCTTGCTCAAGAAAAGGGAAATCATGCTTGGTACTGGATACTTAGTCAATTCCCCAGTGCTACTGAGGTCATGGGTCTGAAGAGAAACTTACACCAACTGATTTACTAAACTAGAATGCTTTCGAACTACATTATAAATACTTATACTCAAACGTAAGTGCAACTCTTACGTCTCAATAAAGAACCTTCTCTTTGCAACAGGTGGAGACCATTACAGGAAACCACAGTTAATCAAAACACAGAGAACAGGTGATGTATCATGTGGTGCTAAGCCCAAACTGATCCACCTGCAAAATAACTCCTGTACCCAAGGCTTAGGAAACATTCCCAAAGAAGGTGAGGAGAAACTGTGTCAGAAGAACAGTTTGTCTGCTTTGAGATTACATCTCCTTCAAACATCAGGAAATCTACTCCTGTCAAGTTTTAGTAATATATCTGCATAAACAGGACTTGAATAAGGGGAAACAAAGAGAAACCACACAGGGCCCATCACTGGATGAAGAACTTCAGGCAGTTAAGTAGTGCTGAGAATAAGAGAAATAGTCTTCATTAGTTTTCTAATATAAAAGGATCAATCCTTATATCATATACATTCAAGTACATTTAAATAATTTTTATTAATAGTTTATAGTTTTGAAAATTAAAATACTCATGTGTTTCCCTTTCCTCCTATCTCTTTTCTAAACCCTCCACTTTTTCAAATTAATAGCCTCTGCCTCTTTTTCTTGAATTATATGTATATGTGTATGTGTAAATATGTATATATTTATATCATACACAATATGTATAATGTTACTTCAATGTATATGAAAATGACACACATCCATAAATACTTCATGCGGCTTCATTTTGCTATTTATAACTTGTGTCAAAATCTACTGTCTTTCACAGGAGCTAATTATCTCTCTTCCCACGGATTCTAACAGATCCTAATGTTCAGACTTCCTAACACATTCTATGAGAATGAACATCAACATCACCCACAAAAAAGGTTTGTTGAAAACAGTCCAAGTTCTGATACTAACCCAGTTACTTTATAACTGCATAATTTGTGTAGCTCACAGAACATCTGTGAACCTCCATTTTGCAGTTAGACGTGAATTATATTTAAATTAATAAATTATATTCAAAATTATAAAGCTGAAAAACCTCCAAAACCAAGAAACTTAAATTGACTTGGGACCTCGAAAAGGAAAGAAGTTACTGGTACTCCATTTTATTATCAGAAAATGCTTAAATACCTCTAAAAGAGGTAATGTTAGTCTAATTTTTATTAATTATCTGCAATCCTCAAATTGCTTTTTCTAGGCTCTTTAGTGGTGACATTTATTTCTGTGGAGAAGCTTGGTTACAGACAGATCATTTTAACGCAGCTTAATGTGATGGAGATGTTAGTCAGTGTGAGTGTTGGCCCCTTTCTCTTCCATACATGCAGAATATCAACCTCTCAACCAAAGACGGTGTTATTTGCATAAGCTCTTCTTCATTTAAACAGCTCAACAAACTCAGCTTGTAAACCAGGTTTGATAGAGAGTACCTCAAAGTTGCTGACTAAGTTTACATGCACAGGAAAGGAAACTTCCTTTTTACCTAAGATTTAATCTCCCCAAGTACCTTGTTTTTTAAAATGATTTAGAAAAATGTTTTAAAGGATAGTCTCCCTAACTCTTTATGTTTTTCTCAATAGGAAAGAATAGCATGCCCAGAAGGAAAATTTATTACCTGGAAATTTTGAAATGCACTTTACTTAATAATTCAAAATAAACTCTTTAAAATATCATGCTGTCATTTAATAAATTTCCCACAGAATATCCACAGGTAATTAAGAACAAATTATAAGGTTTATCTTTGAGTTGGGTAATAATTGTCACTAATTGTCATCCAAGTATTGAAATCTCACAGACACTATTGCTATTATTGAATTTTATTTTCTACTTACTTTGAAATATTTTGTATTATGTACCAACCTGTTGCAAATTAGAGTGTCTTATTAGACAAATAAACCCTGAAGTATTTAGGATGATTTTGACCAGGTCCCTTCCAATGCTTACTGAAGAAAATAAACCATCTCTATTTTTGAGAATACGCTTGAAAGGCATCTTGTACACAGACAACTTTCCATCAGTGCAGATTTGCCTGAACTATTTTGTTTACCTTCTATGGTTGACTGACTGTGAGGGCTTCAGTGTCAAGCTGCATTATCATGTGTGTATATGCAAAATTAATCAACAGACCTAGTAACTCACAATGCGATCCCCTTAGAGCCCAAGGTTAACCTTCTGCCTGGAACGACGTTTCCTCAAAAGCTTTATGTAATGAACAAAGGCGCTGAGAGTGGGCACTTAGTGTGGATGGAAGGGCAAGGCAGACACTAGAGGGGAAGTGCTGGGTTTCGGTGAACTGACAGCTTCACCCTTCTATCCAAAGGTTACCACCTTAGACTCCAAAAGCTTTTAAAGCTTCATGCGTCTATGATGTCTGACTGCCTTTAGCAGTAAGCACTTATGCCTATGAAGTTCTGAGCATGCATCTCCTTCAAAGTTTCTTTAACATGGACAGAAGAGCATTCAGAAATATACACCTTATAGATCACAACTTTACTGAGGTTGGCAAAACTGTTTCATGTTTCCCCTCAGTGTGAACCTGTTGAGATCACCCAGGAAGTGTTTCAAAAACAGTTGAATGCTGGGTTAAACATGAATAAGTTTTTCCTAATATTAGAGTTTGTGACATGCTATCTAATAGAATGAGATAATTAAGAAATCATGATCTTGGGGTTTGATCCTGGGCTCTGTTACTTATTAACAGTATTACAGAATCTATTTCCTTGCCAGATACCCTAGAGCATGCTGTCTACTCAGAAACATTTAGGTGTGCAGCGGTATTTATGTGGCCTGTTATTATCTGGAATCTGACAGAGACTCACTCTGGAACCAGACTCAAGAAATATGTTGTATTTTGTTGTTATTACAACTGATATCCTAAAAATATCTGAAAATATGTAATTAATTAAATTGAAGAAAGTAAATTTTAATACTGTAAGAAAATTCTTTGCTGTAGCTATTGAATGGAAATGTAATGAAGTTATAACTAACCTCTATTTAAGGTTACTTTTTTAGAAGAGAAAGATTTAGAAATCTGTGAGAGGTACCATGGGAAAAATGGATTCATTACCACCACATATCAGTAATTTGGAAGTATTAGAAGTAACCTATATTCTGATACCACTCAGCTGAATAACAGGGTTCCTGATTAGAATGCTTAAAGGTAAAAGTTCAGTTAGGTTCTTATACAAGTTTCCTTATGTCAGTCTGATAATCAACAATAAAATGTTTTCAAATACAAAACTGACTTATATTAAATATGTAAATAGTAGACTTTTCTTGTGGAAAATGAGTGAGCTTCTTGTACAAACTTTGAAGATTAGCAATACTTTTTACCCATATCCTGTGACCTTGAGCATACACCCAAACACACACACACACACACACGCACACACACACACACACACACTCATACACACACATACACACACATATACATACATGCACATAAATGTAAACATATATACATATACATGTTAGCATAAATGTGTATGCACATACACACACAATGATCCTAAAATGTGTGTTGATTCATCTTTAAATGAGAATTAAAAATGTTGCCTTCTCAAATAACTGCTTGCTCAAAAGTCAACGAGAGATAGGCTGTATACAGCAAGCTTTTTGCTGGCTTGGTAGCAGGGAACTGGAAGCATGGGACAGCAACAGTCAAGTGTTATTACAGATTTTAAGAATACAAGTTGATTTTGTAGACAGATACATGTAGTTGGCAGAATAATGCTTACATAAAGACATCCAGGTCTTATGAATATACTGTTTTCTATAAGATGTGACAGATATGATTAAATATGACCTTGTGATGGGAAGATTAACTTTGATTATCTGAAGAAGCAAAATGTAATGAACAGCACTCTTAAAATCAGAAGAGACAGGGAAAAAAATCTGGCATGGTTAATGCCTTAATTGATGGAATAAGTCCATGGTCTTAAGAAAATCAGTGATCTCTGAAGTTTGAAAATGCTGTCAATGAATTCTTTCATAAATAATACCAAAAAATGCAACTCAGCTAATAGCTTTAAATTGTCCTCACTTATGACCTCCTGATTTGTTTGAGTATGTTTGTTATTTTAAGCCATTAAATTTCTATCAATTTATTAATGCTATAATTAAAAAGGAATCCAGTGTATAACATAGAAATCAACATAAACTATGTCAATAAATGAAGAAAGGTTTAGGCTTATTTTATTAATAAATTAATAAACAAAGAATAACAATATTACTAAAGTTATTTGTACATAGGGATGGTCCCAAAGAAGAATCCTGAATGAGTGAAAAGATATCTTCTCACATATATTTTTCTCATCCTTTAAATTCACATATATTCCCATCTTTTGGAAGCCCACCTCTCCAGCTACAAAAATCTATTCAGACTTTTTAAGGGTGCCTTTCTTGGAGAGTAAATACAATATTACCAAATTATAAGTAGCTTCAAATCTCAACCTTGGCATCGTTTATATCTCCCCATACTTAGCATACAATCTAAGCAAAGCATAAATGTAATGGGTTTAGGTGAAGGAAAGAATGTAACTAAAGGTGGCAAAAACAAGGTGACTTAGAGTTTCATCTCTTACCTCAAATCCGTAGATGAAATACTTGAACGTTGTAAGTCCTAAAGAGATTTAGAAACAGTCTGTGTTAGATTTTCTTTCACTATGATAAACATCAGAAAATGACTTCAGTGGTAATGTTTTGCTTTTTGCTAATGCTTTCAGAAGTTTAAATTTACAGAAATTGACTTCGATGAGACTGAACATGTGGTATGGCAACTCATTAAGTTGAGAAACATGCCACACAGTACACTTGCTCACATCAAGGTGTTTGCGAAACAGAGTCACGAGTAAATATGACATCAATCAAAGTGAGAGTCATCTCTCTAGCATTTAGACTATATGAAATTTGAATTGCTCTTCCATTACCCCAGAAGTTTCCAAAAGTCTTACGTCTGAGTTATGGTAGTATAGGGAGTCACACTTGTAACATGCATACCTTTTCAGTGGACAGTTCACATTCACAATATGTTACATGCTAAGATCCTTTATCTGAAGCTTTTTAGACATTCATCAGTTATTATCTGATAAAGATCAAATTGTAGTTTGAACATATATGTGTTAGATTATCTTGAATATATTAAACAATTCCAGAATTCTGTATCCTTATAAAACCAAAACTTATCTGTGTTTCATGCTGTGTATTTTGAGTGAACTTATTGGTAGGAACTTGAATGAAGATTGATGGATGTATAGAGGTTTAGTAGTTCTAACTTAGAGAAGCTCTCCATTTATTGAATTTGACCTCTTGTTTCTCTGGCCATCTACCTGCAGTCATTAGTTGAAGAATATATTTACAGTAGAAAAATATTTATTAGTTCTTAACTAAATTGTAACAAGAAGATACTATGTGGTTCCAAATTTTATTGCTGTGTTCTTGACCTATGAATATGCAAAAGGTCAAGAGTTGGAAATGTACTTAAAATTTATGTTATCAATTTATTAGGTTCCCAGATAGAGCTTAGTTTTCTGCCCATAGGTAGTATACTGTAAATCAATCCTTATAGGAGGAGGCAAATATATATAATCACAGTGTTTACACAAACTCCCAAATCTCCTCCTGTACTTGAATAGTTCTTCCCATTTGGTTTGAAGATTTCCCTATGTCTGGCTTCCCATCAACAGGAAAAGCAAGTGTCCCTCATCACAGATCTAGGTCACTATGGGAAAATAAAGGAATTGTGATGGTGGTAGTCATTTTCAAATGGAAAAGTCAGTCACATGCAGAGTCTCACTGGGAAGAGGATATGAGAATCTCTGAACCTGGAGACATGATCAATCTAGTCCTCACTATGCTGTAGTCAGTTCGTTTTCTTTCTTTTTTCTTATATCCATATTCATAACTTTGAAACTGCAGCTAATCTGAAGTGAAGAAAAGCCCATGGAAAAGCATCACAAGAAATACTTTGTGCTGTAAATCTGTGTTTTTGAGGTTAAGCCTAATCATAATTAAATTTAGCAAATTCATGTATACAATTTGATTATATTTACAAAATGTACAGATGTGTAATCTCTCCAACAGTATGACATAAAACATTTCTAGAACACTGAAAAACTTCATCATTCACCTTAGCAATCAACCTCTGTTACTCTACACAACTGCTGACCTGCTTTCTGTCAGTCGAGAGCAGTTCTTTCTGTATAGAATTTCTTGTAAAAGGAATCACATGGTGCGTGTTGTGTTGCATCTAGATTCTTTTTACTCAGATTATTGGTTTTGAGATTC
This sequence comes from Myodes glareolus, assembly GCF_982192425.1. Taxonomy (NCBI): domain Eukaryota; kingdom Metazoa; phylum Chordata; class Mammalia; order Rodentia; family Cricetidae; genus Myodes; species Myodes glareolus. Next base: position 30,800,835 of record NC_142036.1, on the reverse strand, counting down.
ATGCTTTGTCCTGTTAGTGTGTTTTGGTTCTTTGCTTTATTTATTTTTTTTGGTTGTTATTTTGAGTTGTGTTTATTCCTAAGAATATAATGTTTGATTCTTTCTTGCTCTTTATTGATAGGTACTTCAATTATTTCCAGTTTGGTATTGTCATGATCTATGATGCATAATCAATTCTGTGAAGATCTTTGAAAGAATATGCTTTCATTTATCTTTGGAAAAATGTAAATGTAATAAATATGGGACATATATGTTTGATTCTACAAGAAACTGTCAACATGATTATATGTTTTTTACATTCCCACTAGCAATTTATGAGTCTCAATTATTCTCTCCAACATTGAACATTTTCATTTGTTTTGATTCCAGCTTTTCTAGGATTATGCACTGATATTTCTTGGTGATATTTATTTCCTTTCTATGATAATTATGCTATATATCATTTTATGTGCATGTATATCTTCTTTTATAAAGTTTCTCTTCAAATATTTTGTTTCCCTTCTTTGTCTTATTGAGTTATAGAGCTCTATATATAGAGTTAGAGGGGGAAAAGATCATTTGTCAAATATTTATATAACAAATATTTTCTCTCAGTCAGTGACTTGCCTTTAAATTCCCAAAAAAGGAGTTCTGTGCTGAGCAGCAGTTTTTGATTTAGATAAACCTAATATATCATCTTTTGTCTTTTATGACTTTTGCTCTTTGCATCCTATCAGAGATGTCATTGCCATCCTCAAAGTTACAAATATGGTCCCCACTCATTTTCTCAAGAATTTTGTATTGTTTTAGTTCTTAAATTTGAATTGATTCTCTCAGTTAAAGAGAGGATTTCTGTATATGGTGAAAATTAAGGTAAAGATCCTTATTTTCAACTTCTACATCCCTCTATTTAAAATATATTCCTTTCTCCAGTAAGTAAATTTGTAAACATTTTGAAATGTCCACATATTTTATATGAATTCTTTTTTTTTCAAAATTTCAATATGTTCTACATGTATTGTTAATCCTCATATTAAAGTATATTGAATTATTGCATAGCATACACTTCAACTTGGGTATTATTTTTAAGTCTTTTAGAGATATTTTACTTCACTTATTTTCACATTCATAATTTAAGAAAATAAGAATAGCAAAAAGTTTCTATTCCAACTGAAAATTTCTTCAAAATTTCCTCAAATCTGCAGACCAATTTTAGGATAATGAACATTTTAATTATAAGTTTTAAAAAATATAAAATATAGTATATATTCCCACTTTTGTGTCTATTGTTATCTAGAAAATGTTTGATAATTTTCAGCTTGGAAGTCTTGATTATATTGATATATTTTTTCTAACTGTAATTCAGGATTCTGGTGTTATTACAGATGATATTCATTTAAGTTTTGGTTCTTTGATTTACTCCTGTACTTATATACAATTTATTTTCATGTTAAACATGCATCCCATAGCTTTCAAATATTCATTAATATGTCTAGCAGCTTTGAAATATTTTATGTAGTTGAGTTTGTCAATGTAAACATATTTTTAATTTTACTTCTGGATTTGCATGTTAAAAACATTTTTTTTTACTTCCACTATAATCTTGAATAACATTATGGCACAGTCATTTACTATAAGCTATACTATTAGATATGTTTTATATAAATTTGCTTCTTAGTATTGAACAACTAAGTTGTTTTTTTACCCAAGCTATCATTATTGTACTATTATTGTAAGAAAGTAATATTGTATATGTTACGATCATATAGTCTCTCTCATTTGTTTCCCCACCTTTGACCTTGATTTTTTCCTTTCCTTCAAACTTTGATATTTCCTAATTTCCATTAATTTTAAGGTATTATTGAAATCTTAGAGTGAAATAGTTTTATCATTCTATGTATTTCCATTGTATATTAAATTTTTATTTAAGTTTAAAAAGGAAAGTGGTTGTTATTCTTTGTTCATAAATATATTCATATATTACTTTTGGTATGTTGGTTTTTTTAATTTTTTTATTTGTTAATTAAAAACTTCCACCTCCTCCCATCCTCCTATTTCCCTCCCACTACACCCCCTTCCCCTCCCCCTCGCTCTCCATTCCTAAGAGAAGTCAGAGTGCCCTGCCCTGTGAGTAGTCCAAGTCCCTCCCCCCTCCATCCAGGTCGAGGAATGTGTGCATCCAAACAGATTAGGCTCCCAAAAAGCCAGTGCATGCAGTAGAATCCAAATCTGGTGTCATTATCATTGGCTTCTCAGTCTGCCCTTATTGTTAGCCACAATCAGAGAGTCCGATTTGATCACATGCTCGTTCAGTCCCATTAAGTTAGTAAGAATGCTGACTTTTATATAGTACTTTTTAGTAAAATTAGTGTTAATTTATTTTTAAATGTTTAGCTTTGTTTTATGTGAAGACAAACCTGTTTAAAATTGTTTACTTTGAAGGTTTAGAAGTTATAGAAAGTCTTGATTCTTTGGTTTTGTTTTAAATTTACTTATTTTTAATTTATGTGTAGTGTATAAACATATATGTATATATGTGCACAACATGTACAAATTCTCTATGTAGAGCTGAAGGCAGTATTAGATTCTTTTGAACAGCATTTACAGGTGTTTATGAAAGTTAATGTGAATTCTAGGAACTTAAGACTGCCCCATGCAATAGTAGCAAGTACTCTTAAACACTGAATTATCTCTTTAGTCCTTTGACTAATATGGTTGTTTTTCAATTTCATTCACTATGATGAAGACAGTTCTATTCCACAAGTTCAAAAGTGGTTGAATATATGCAAATAAATCAGTATAACAGGTTACATAAATATACTCAAATACAGAAATCAATGATGAGCTCATTGAATGCAGAGAAGTATTTTGAGAGAATCCTGTGTAACTTCATTATTAAAAACCCTGAGAAAGCTAGAAATTGAAGTATAAACCGCAATAAAATAAAGACTCCATGTGAAGAATGATCTATAGCATCATTACTCTAAATAAGGAAAATATAGAAACTTATAATAAGGTCAGGAACAAGGCCATGGTTATTTTCTCTGTTTTTAGTCAATATATCCCCTGTATCATGATATAGAGGACTAAAAAAGGAAAATGAAATAAAAGACACATAAATTATAAAATAATTCAAAGCAACCTCATTTTCTGCTGTGGGATTCCCCTCTGCATGTTGTGAATACTATTGGTAAACAAAGAAGCTGCTTTGGGTTTATTGCAGCACAGAACAGGGCAAGGTCAGAATTCCAAGCAGATAGAGGAGGAGAGAGTAGGCAGAGTCAGGAAGGAGCCATGTGGCCACTGTAGGAGACATATGCTAGATGCAGGACAGAACCTTACTGGTAGGCCACAACCATGTAGCGACACAGAGATTAATAGAAATATTAATTTACAATATAAGAGACAGCCAATAAGAAGCATGAGCTTGTAGGCCATGCGATATTGTAATAATACAGTTTCTGTGTGATTATTTTGGGCCTCAACAGCTGAAAAATGATTGAGCAGCCTCTGACTACAGATTGGTGCACCAATGTGGGGCTTACTACATTCATGTAAAACCTGAGAAAGTTGAAAAGAAATTCTTGACACAAAAGAACAGAGTGCTGACTTCTTGGTATTTAGCATTGCTTTTTTTTTCAGATGGACTTTGTTGACTGGTGGTGAGAGAGGTACCATGTCTCCTTTAAGAAAAGGCTTACTATCTCAGCATAAGAAACAGGGGCTTCTTGGTTCAGGGAGCAAAAACTCTGGCTCTTTCAGGAGGCTGAGCACTTGAATGGGGTTTGGGAGCAGCATGCTGCAAAATATTTGGTGACAGCATGGGCCAACTGGTTACCAGATTAATGTGGTGAAGACAGCTCTCACCAGGCAGTCTCAGACACAGTGAACAGAGCTCTGCCCTGTTGTATTGGACAAAGCTAAAAGTCAAAGACGCCTTATTGCTAGTCATGTTGATTAATATTTTAAGAAATGTTTCTGGAAAGAAAATGATTACAGATGTGCAACAGGACAGATTCAGTCATAAAAGATTTCTAAATGAGACCCAGTGTCTTTTAAAAAATGTACCTAGGCTTGGGAGAGAGAACAAAAATGTATAGAGAGTTATAGAAAGAAGTAAATATTTTTTTTAAAAGAAAATAAAACAAAGACTTTAAGAAGTCAAAATACAGACAGTCATAGATTAAAGGAGTAAAGAAAATAAGCCATGTAAAGATGAAAAAATCTATAGTCTATATTATGTATATTATTGTGTTTTCTTTGAAATTTTTGACTATGAATGAACTAAGTACCGGCTGCTAGACTAAACCAACATATATATTTTAAAGGTATCATAACTTCAAATTTGCGTCTAAGGATATGTTGCTTTGAGAAAGAGGTTCTACTTTTGCTTCCACAGAGAATGATAACCGGTGGATTTCTTCCAGACTTATGTGGTTTGGTGGACAAAGACCACCCCCCGAAGGTCTCCATGAACCCTAAAATATTTCACCCAACAAAAAGCAGGAAGCAATTTGGAGAGAACTATGCCCAAATCCAAAATATTTTTTATAAATGTTTCTTTACTTTTAAAGGTGGATGTGTTACAGAGGTAAATACTTTGCATTGGTGTGGATTTTAGTTAATTGATATAAATTTAATGTCAATTTTGTTATATGTATATTTCTTAAATTGATTAAGGTATTGTGTTTGTGCAGCTCATTTGAAAATGTAATGTATAATTAAGAAATATAGATTAATAGATAATCATTTATAATCGTCAAGCTTGTAGCCATGTAAGTTAGGTTTTCAAGATATATAGCGCTGTATTTCAGTTAGATATGTATTCTTTGAACATTTCAAAGACTAGCAGAATAAGGCATTTAAAATGTTTAAGAACTTAGGACTTTTCATGATACTGAGACACATCTGCTTCTTGCAGTACCAATTACTTCAAGAGGAAGAAGGGCATGGAAGAGCCTCCTTATAGAGCTTGCTAGCCACTTAGACAAGAAACTGCTCTTCCTGGACTGCTTGATGTTATGCTGTATGAAATGGACATGCAGGACCCTCAGAAAAATGATTACTGAATTTGCCTAAAGGTGAGATGGTCCTTTAGGCTTCTGCTTCATGAAAGAACTGCAAGACATTTCGCAGGACACAGAAGAACACAACTGATGAACTTTGGCAGTACAAGGCATAAGAGATCTTCAAACGTCCAGCTACATGGAAAAGTCTTCCAGAAACTGTGGACCTGTAGACTTAAGAAGGATGACACAACATTACAGAAAGACTTTGGGTGAAAGGTAGTGAGACGTCTCTGTCAATTCTAGAGTTTTGGTAGTTGCTTATACTGCACTTTCTGTTAACGTAGGTAATATATCCTTCCGAGGTCTTTGATGGAATTGAAGAACAGATAGTTATAGTTTTCCTTAGTTATGATAAAAGATAGATTCGATATAAATCTTTAGATTCACAAAGATAGGATAGATGATAGAGTATTTTCCTTAATTTTCCAAATATAAATGAACTAAATATTATAACTCTAATTCTTGGTGGATAACTGCTTTTTGTATGTGATCTTGCAACATGAAAGTTAAAACAATTCTTTTTATTTAGACAGAAAACGGGAGGTGATGTGGAATTCCCCTCTGTATGTTATGAAGACAATTGGTTAATAAAGAAGCTGATTTGAACCTATTTTATCACAGAATAGGGCAAGGTTGGAATTCCAAGCAGATAAAGAAGAAGAGAGTAGGCAGAATCAAGGAGAAATCATGTAGCTACTACAGGAGACAGATTTCAGATGCCAGACGAAAACTTACCATTAAGGCCAAAACCACGTGGCAATACACAGATTAATAGAAATATGTTAATTTAAGATATAAGAGCTAGCTAATAAGAAGAATGAGATAATAGGCTATGCAGTGCTGCAATAATACAGTTTTTGAGTGATTATTTTGTGTCGGGGCAGCTGGGAAATGAACAAACAGTCTCTACCAACAGCCTACAAATTATATGTTTCAGTTCATCAGAGATTCAAGTAATTCCACTTAAAACTTGTAAAGGCTGATACACATTTTGACTTATTTTTATTTAAATTTTATTTTTTTGTATTTGACTTTTATATTGCTATGTATCTTAGACTGTTTTTCCTTTTCTTCTTTAAAAATTTTAGACTCTTGTTTCATTGTTATAATTGTTTTTCATTCATATATGTATACATATGTACACACAACATATATAATGTGATGGTTATTACTGTTTGTCAACTTGACTACTTCTAGAAAGAACTACAATCCATAAATGGAAGGCATTCCTGTCAAAAATTTCTTTTGTTTGGTTAGAACTGGGTGAGTCCACATATAGTCTGGACTTTTGAGATAGGAAGATACACATATTTGATCTGGATCTGAGACACGAAGATAAATCTTTAATATGGGCAATACCTTCTGCTGGAATTCTATACAAGGATATAGAAGAAGGAAACATTTGTTGTTTGCCTACTTGTCATGCCTTGCTTCCATTGCTTCACTAGCCTTGGAGCCTGTATCTTTGGGATTTCAGTACATACTGAAGACTGGCTAAGACACCCAGCCTTGTGGCCTGAATGACTACTAGACTCTTGGACTGCTTCACAGAGAGTCATTTGTTGGAGTTGGATTACCTGGACTACAGTCTTCAAGTCATCCCAATAAACTTAGTAAATTCCATATCTATATCTATATCTATATCTATCTATATATATATATATATATATACATACACACACACACACATTTCCTCAGTGACTCTTCCACAATGTTACCTGAACCTTAGGTTAGGGCATGGATTGTGCATCTGTATTTGTAACTGGACTCAACAGCTCTGCATTTTGATTGGTTGCGGTTTTCTATAGTGGTTTCTGCCTGTTACAAAGAGATGTTTCCTTGAGGAGGGGAAAAACTTAACTGTATGTTAATTATACAAGTATGCTGTATGTATACATAAGGATGAATAATGAACTTCTGTGAGACAAAAAGGCAGTATGTATATTTCCTAAGAAGAGAGGCAACCAACAGTCTCACCCAACTATGATGTCTGTCTCATCATGGCCAGGGTTGTACATAACCCTGAGGATAAGTTAGTGTCACACATAGCTTCACAGTAACCAACAGTTCTATAGTTGGACTTAAAGTCTACTAAACAAGAGGGGAACCGATCTTGGTACTCAAACCTACCTAACCATTGATAATAAAGTCATTATTTTTGGAGGAGAATCTACAATCACTACCTTACTAACTAGCATAACACCTAACATAATTATTTTTTTTAATTTCTGATTAAGAATTTCTTACCTGTGTAAGATGTATTTTGGTCAAATCTACTCCTCTTTGTTTCTCCATTCCTCCTCTACTCCTCTACCACTTTTACCTACCAGCTTTTTGTCCTCCTTTTTCTTTTTTTTCCTTTTAAATAGTTGTTTATAGGCAGTGTGTTGGAGGGGGTGGTAGAATTAGTACACATAGACAACACCACACACCAGCCATCGGGGCAGCAAAAGTGATGAAAACCCTGTATTCAAGAGCAAGTGTGTGGCCAAAGACTTGGAGTATTGATGGGGTAACCTTAAATCACCTCTGGTTAGTTAGTAACTAAGGGATGAAGAGGGAATTACTGGCTGCAGATCCAGACTGACTGCTTGGGATATACTTTCCTTGACATGTGAGCTTTTATGTACTCTACTTGGGTAATGTTCAGTTTTTCGTTTTTCCTGCCCCATGCCTTTAGGACAGAGTCCTGAAGAGTTAAGCCATGGTGGAAAGTCAAATCCAATGGCTTCAGCAGAGGGCACTTGTTGATAGCATTGAGGTTCCCACTGAGGCTAATTTGTTCAGCCTGCATGTGCACAGATATAGGGCCATCTGCTGCTACAGTACTAAATGTTGCTCTGCCATTTTCCATATGCGTCTTTAAATTGTTATAGCACAATTGTCCCAGTTTTGTATTCGTTGGGTAAGAATTTTATATTTGTATTTTTTCTTTCTTATTCTTTAACTTGTGAGATTTTCATTCCATAACTTACTTTTATATAGATCATATACAAAATTATTGTTCCCTTGAGTAGTTGTCTTTAAAGAGACTAAGTAAAATATTTTTTTAAAAAAAATTATCTTATTTTGTGAAGTTTTCTCCCTGGTGCTCCAACCTTATTTAGAACTGATACATGTGTTCCTCTCTGAATAGTAGGGAAAACATTTTCAGTATCATGCTTGTCTTAGATGTGACTTTAGCTACCTTCTAGTTCTTTGCTGGTTATATTGGGTGCTTTTCTCCTACATATTCAGATAAGGAGTCAGTTAGAATCCCGAAATTTAGCCCTTGGATGTCACAGTTGTTCTCTTTGTTCAGATTCCTTCTCTTCAGTATTCTGGGGTTCGAAGTCCACAAACCTCAGTCGTGCTTAACTTCAATCTCCTATTCCTGAAACAGTACAATTTGAAACTGTGTTTCCCTTTTCCTCTTTAATTTTTTACTTAGGACCAGTCCAGAGTTGCTTGTTTCATTATGCTTGTTTTATTTTGCTCAGAGGGCACAAATTTATCTGTCTGCTGATATGCTTCTGAAAAACATTACTACATGTTTCTCCAGTTTCCTAACTGTTGAAAATAAAACAAAACCGATTACATTGTTTTATATTATTTCTTTGTTACTGGAAGAGATGTTGCCTACACGGATCTGTTGTAGTGTGACTTTGTTTTTTGAGATCTTCTAGCATTATTCACCGTTTTCAGAACAGAGTCAGCTAGCATTCTCACCATGGCACTGAATTTTCGATAAATATTTCTGTTTCATAATGGCCAATCCCCACTTGGAAATGCATTTTTCTTATCGTACTTTCACTACAGAACGCAGTTGTAGTGAACAGCCACTAATACTATGATGATTCTCAATTTCTTCTGTATGGTTGTCAGTTGAGGATTCATGTGCTCTTTCGAGAGGAACGTTTAGACAGAGTTTTACCAGATTCTTGTCCTTATAAAATACAAGTCAATGATAATCATCCTCTTTTCAACCTCAGATAACAACTTTGTCATTGCCTGTTTCCTTTGTAGTAAGTCTTCACCACATATTATGTATATACATAATATACATATATATATACATATATATATATATTCTTCATGTAGTGAATGCCTTGAACTGATCTTGGACATCCATACCTAGATAGTAGTGAGACACATAAATGACAGAGTAGAGAGAATGTACTGCACCCATGTGTCCTCCAAATCTTCTTGGATTAACTGGGTCCCAAACTACAACTGTATGCAAGAGGGATAGGAAAAATCATTTAGCTATGCAATCAGAAAGCAGATGACATAGTCAGTGTACTGTTATTCCAGCTGGATGCAAAGCTGTTGCAGATTTTAGAAATGCAGTTACTGTGTAAGAGGATATCCATTTACCTCATAACCATGCACTCCCAAACATGGAGGCTATTTCAGAAGTGGGTGTCAATTGATTAGTCAAATTCTAGAAGAAATAGTGACTCACTAGAGAAACTTGAAGCTTACTGGCGGTTAGCAGCAAAACTCTACTTTCTGGATTTGTGAATAGACTAATGGTGCTTGTCAGAAAGAGGGCGAATTTATATGAGTCTAAAGCCATTAAAATGACTAAACTTCTTAAAGTCCTTGGTTTCAACATCTTTGCTCAAGCGGCTGTGAATAGTAACAATTGTCTCCTCATAATTACTCACTCAATGGTGTCTCATACTAAATCTAGTTTAGATGTCAGCATTTAAAAAATAATAATGATAAAGAACTTCACATAATCAGGAGAGAATGAAGCAGTAGAGGGAATGTTTCCTGCCTACCCTAACTGCCCACACACTTTGTCCTTGAAAGTACATCAGATTGATGGCCGTAAGAACATCTGTGACGGGAGCAACTGCACACTTGAACCCACTAGGAAGAGAGAAAAAAAGTGTTGCAGTTTAGAACATGCTTTCTGTATTTAGAAGAGAGGCTAGTTTGTGGGTAGCTGCTCCTAAGGGGAAGAAGTTGAGGGAAAAATGACTTGTCTTTACAACCAGAAAGGGCTAATAACTTGGTGTATTTTGCAATTTAGTTGCTTTTTCTCTCCTCATTTTGAGAAGTAAGAAAACATATCTCAAGAATCCGTTAAGCCCTATTCTTCCTAGAAACATTTTGCACTGCATTGTTGGAATACACTGATTGTAGTAGTTTTAATGATGTTCAGGAAAGATCCTGTGAGGAACATAAGTCACCAACATCACTTCTAGGATTTCCTCCCTTTTCCACAATGTGACTGAGTTTTTATGTGTCTAACTTCAGATGGGAAAAATACATCAATGGCATTGCTGCATTTTCATTAGCTGTAACTTTAGAGTTAACATTAATCTTTGTGAGAATTTCATTGTAACTGACTGATGAATAATGAGACCAGTGAAGATCAGGAGAACACAATTTTCAATTATTATTTAGTCATTCATTTATCAAGCATGTAACTAAATTTGTAATGATTATCTTGTTGGAGTTTATTACTGGAGTTTAAGAAGTGCAGGAAAAGAGATGAAAATTTCCCAATTTCACATGATTTACATTCTGCTAGATGAGAAAGAGAAAAATTATAAATATAGACAAACTATTACAGGTATTAAAATTATTAAGTGAAGTAAAAGAAGTAGAAATGCTATATGTATTGCAATGATAAAGGATGATCAGAGAACTATAAGTTTAATAATAGTGATTCAGGTAAAAGCACCAAAACCTGAAAGGTGTATTGCAAGTACCAATCTGGCTACCAGTAAAAATAATAATAAATAATAATAATAACAATAGCAACAACAACAATCACAGGCAACAAGTTGGGCCAATACAAAACAAACAAACAAACTAACTAACAGGCCAAGGCCTCCCTGATCTGTACTCAGCCAACATGTCAATATTAACAAGAAAGAGGGATGAGTTCATGAGAATACTGTCTTCTGATATTGAGTGGTTTTTAGAGAACAGAAATTCCTGCCCTTAAATTTTGGATGCTCAATGTCACAGTACCTTCAGATGTAACCATAGATGCATACCTACCTCTTCTCAGTCGTGTTTTTTTAGCTGTATACATACAATGAAAAAGACAAAGCAAACTCCCTGGGGCATTGTTTCTAAGGACACCATCCTCACAACAGAACAACTTCTAAAACACAAAATTCAGGATCCACTCAGGGCTAGATTTTAGTATGCGGAATGCATGCATTCTCGGAGATGCAAACATTCAAACCATAGTAGCAAATTTTGGAGCAGGTTGAATGGAATAGTATAGTCTGACTCATGCTTTCATTGGGTACTTATCTTCTTCAGTTATACACATATTTAGTATATGGGCTAAAAAGCATCAGAAAACCTATTGAGCTAATTGCAGTTATGTAGGTAAGAGATGGCCATGATTTAGACATGATGGTAGGAGTAGATGTGAAGAAGTTTGATTCTGGATACTTTGAAGGTAAAATTAAAAAAAATTCAATGTTTAGGCAAGAAGCTAAGGAACTTAAGGCAATGTTAAAGATTTGACCAAAGCATTTGTAGGACTGTGAGAAAGGAAAAGTAGGAAAGAAAATTTATATTCATGATGTTATTGATTTCTAAACAGATACTGAGTAGTTGGGTAAAGAAATATGTAGCCTGGTCAGTGGTGGCCAACGTCTTTAATCCCAGCACTCGGGAGGCAGAGACAGATGGATCTCAGTGAATTTGAGGCAAGCCTAGTCTATAGAGAGAGCTACAGGCCAGGCTCCAAAGCTATACCAAGAAACTCTGTCTTAAAAAACAAATAAATAAACAAAAAATAAATATTTAATTAAGAAAAGAACTCAAGGTAAAATAATGTGCAAACTTGAACGTCACTAGTATACTACATGCATTTAAAGTTATGGAGTTTTGGTGACCTCTCACTAATGAGAATAAGTGATAAATGAATAAAAGTATTCAAAGGGCTACAGTAGGTATTTTAAAACTTAAATTCTGTATATTATAGTAGGCTAAATTATTTTGAATATCATGTATGATGTTTAATCTTTATTGTCAACTTGGCTAAATTTTTAATCAACCTAGGAGCATATTGCTGGTTGTATCTGTTCTAGAAACTTCTAATTTTCTAAGGAGGAAATACCTAGTGTGAGTGTGGACAACAATCACTAGAGGTAATGTCTCAAAATGAATTGAACGAAGAAACTGAAATGAATAACAACATTTATTTCCATGTGTTATGGGCTATTTAAACCTTGGTTTAATTATTTATTCAGCTTGGTTTCTGATTTCACCATTTCAGGATGTAGCTAGAAGAAATTCTTTCAGTTTTAAGAGTATGATTTTCCAAGTTTGGCTAGTGGCTTCATTTTACAAATTCTTAGACTGGTACCCTCGAAAAACGAGCAAGAATAACTCATTTTTTCCATGGCTTGCTCTTGTCAGTAATCCTTTTCCGGGAATAAGAAAAGTAATACAAAACAAAATTGGCATCAAGGGGTAGACACATTCTTATAAACAAGTTTGACATGATTTTGGAACTGTTTTCTCAGGGTAATGGGGAAGATCTTGCCACTGTGTGCTAGGGAAGCTCTGTAGTGCTTTGGGTAGAAATAAATTACTACTCTATGAGTAGTTGGAATACCAAAAAGCCAAGAGAAATGTGGACAGTGGAGGACAAGTTCATGAGGTTTCAGAAAAGCACAAGAACTTCATGGGAAATAGGACTACAGGCCATTTATGCCATATAATCAATAAACACCAACATGGAGAAAACTGCACCACAGTAAACTTGATTATCTCTCCAAATTTTATCATGATGATCTATTAACCTGATGATAACTTCTTATGGAATGGTTAAAGAAAACACTATAAATGGTCTTGAAAAATACTTCCTTAGTTAAATATAAAAAATAAAATCCTACTTTATATATATATACATATATATACATACATATATACACACACATATGTACATTCACATACATATATATGTATATATGTGTATATTTTGAGACATACATTTTAATTTATTGATTAGATATAGTTTTGTTGTTACTTAAATATTGCTATTGAATTCAATAATGTCTTTATTAAATTAAAATGTAAATAAAGGCTGATGACATTTCTCAGCAGGTAAAGGTCCATACTGTAAAGCTTGAAGGTTATAGATTGACCCCAGAATGGATACAGTGAAGAAGCAAATCATCTCTTGAAATTTGTCACAGACCTCTACATGGGCACCAGGACAGACATGTGCTGGTATGTATAAACATACTCAAAGGTAAATAAGTAAAAAATATTTTTAAAAAGTAAATCAAATAAAATGCAAACAGTGCATATTTTCTGGTTGTAAGGACTCTAATTATTCATCTTAAGACGAGGTTTGCATATCATATAACATTGTCATTATATTTAATACATTAAATAATGAATTCAACATAATTTGTTAGTATTGACAATCAACAAATGATCATATCTAGACACCTACAGAAATGTTTTGAAACTTTAAACATAAAGACATTACATAGGAGCTGCCAGAAGAAGAGGAATGATGAATTGTGAAGATATATAATATTGATTTTCAATATTGAACCCATGTGGAAAACAGAATGTAGGAGACATTAAATGATGAGAATTGGATTTGCATCATTATACCTAGGCAAAATGTGATTTACTTTAGAGGGAAAAAGAGAATGCTTAAGACATTCAAACTAAAATAATATTTAAGCTATGGTTTTTGTTGTAAAGTTTAAGAAAATATATTATTTAAATGACAAGAAGGAAATTAAAGGAGAATTTTGATCTTAAATATGCTAATAAAATGCACAAAATTATGTAAAACATCAATACTTAAAAGAATGTTAATTAAAGTAGAATAGTTTTAATACAAAGTCTTAGAAAAGCAAGTTAATTTTCTTAACTTTTCATATGTGAATGAAAATAACTAAAAGGATATAAATAACTTAGTCAATGCAAATAAAACTATTAAAAGTTTTTAACAATTTTTTTTAATACCAGGGATTTTTCAAATTATGTACTAGAATATACTGTAAGATACATGGAATCAAAAAGAAGAGAATGAGAAATAACTAAAAGCGAAGTTACTAATAGAAAATTAGTGTTACTATTTACACATTTCTTATCAAATTCAGGACATACGGTATTACTTGATGTAGGAGAAATTATTGGCTGCCTACCCAAGCCACAGTTGCCCTGTCCAAACCAGCCCGCATGATCATGCACAGCAGGTATTTCCTCCCTGAGCTAACCTAAAGCCTGCCACTATACCTAGATACTGCTGATGCAGAGACACCTGACGAGAGATGAAAATTAGGGAAGGATAATTCAGCAGAGTAAGTCAGCTGAGCCAATGGGACCTTGGGAGACAGTATGATATAAGAGGCCTGCCCTTACCTTCAACTTGGCTTTCTCACCTGACTCCCGGAGTCTGTGCACTGACTCCACATCTTTCACCCCTTTTCCAAAAAGGTATCTATGCAGGGTCACCCCCAACATTTGGCAGCCCAAAAGCTGGCATTTGCTTCATCCTCGCTTGGGTTTGGGTCTTTTCATTGAAATTTTCTCAGAAACCACTTTGTTCCCCTGGCACACTGGGGCACCCCAATACAGGTTAATGCTCCATGAGTTGGCCCCTGAATGGTTATTGTGATTTCACCCCACTTGAGGGTGAACGTAGGACCCCCTTCCTCTTCTTCTTCCTTTCCCCTGTGTGTCCATCTGTTAGCTGGAGAGGAACTTCTCTTGCTCTAAGTCTGCCTGAACCTCCTCCACATTCAGGCTGACTCCCCAGGAGGTGGAAATCAGGTATGGCTCCAAAAAACTGTGGGTCAGACTACACAAACCACAGTTGCCTTACCCAAACCAACCCACAAGAGCATGCGCTGCAGGTACTTCCTACCTGAACCAGCCTAAGGCCGGCCACTATACCTAGATACTGATAATGCAGATATACCTGACCAGAGATGCCAATGAGGGAAGGATAATGCAGCTGCTGCTTGTTTCAGAAGAACCCTGGGGTAGGCTATAAAAAATCTGCCCACACCTGCTCCTTGCTCAGGGACACTGTGTGCGCATACGGCTACAGCCTACACACTTGCTGTTTCTGTCTGTCCTCTCCTTGTCTGCAGCACCTCATCTGTTACAGATCCATTCTTCTTAATTGTCGTCTATAGCATATAGTTGCTAAGACTCCATCAAGATCAGTCTCCAGGTCCTCATGGTTCTAAAGTACCCTGAACGTGTCCCTCCTCAGAACGTCAATTTGGGACTGGCTCACGGAAATTCATGAGGCATAAGTTTGACAGGTGCTCCACCCACCCGGGCTTGCTTCCTAGAGATGTTATCCTTCTAGAGAGCGTAGTCAGTGAAGCGTTAGGACCTGTGAGGCAGGGCAAACTAAGACAGGCATGGTCTATTATGCTGGATGTTTTCTGAGGCGAGGACAATGAGTTAAAAGTTAGAGCTTCGACTCCAACTAAGCTGCCATTTTAAAATAAATAAAAAGGGATGGATATGTAGGTAAAACTGTGGGTCAGACTACACAAACCATAGTTGCCTTGCCCAAGCCAGCCCACATGAGCACGCGCAGCAAGTACTTCCTACCTGAACCAACCTAAGGCCGGCCACTATACCTAGATACTGATAATGCAGACATACCTGACCAGAGATGCCAATGAGGGAAGGATAATGCAGCTGCTGTTTGATTCAGAAGAACCCTGGGATAGGCTATCAAAGACCTACCCACAACCTCAATCAACCAGTTGATTTTGCTACTTACCTGACTCCCAAAATCTGTGCCATTGACTCTACACCTTCTCTGACTCTGCCCCATAGGGAACTCCTGCAGGGTTGCCCTTTTCCACAGTGAAATAATTATTTGAAATTATTGAAATTAATTCAGGTTTAGAAAGGAAACAAGACAATGAAAAACCAATGCCCAGGATTGCTGAGGAAAAATGCATACATATTGTATATGCATATGTGTTTAGGAAAGATTTATGCCAATCTTTAAAATGACTGTAAATAAACAAAAGAAAAATATAAAGAATAAAAAGAAAAATTTATATTTCTTAGAATTTGAGGATAACAGAAACACATGGAATTTTAATTGTGAAATGAGAAGTTAGAGAACATGGCACAAAAATTCTCCTGGGTCAGATGATGGTGAATTTCTGCATGAAGTTGAAAGAGTAACCAAACTCTTTTGTCTTTAGAAATTTTAAGAGAAAGGTTTCCTGGTTTTAGTGTTTCATGGACTCCTGAATCTAATACTCCAATTCTCTTTAATATCTATGGTCTCACTGTTTCCTTGTTAAAAGTTTTCAAGTCTTTTGTGATGATATCAATAATCTCAATTTTAATTATCTAACCTATGCATTATTTTCTATTAAATTGCTTGTTACTCTGATGCTCTGGGTTGGAGAAGAGGATGAGTTTTCACCATTAATGAGCTTTTAACCTTATCCACAGATTATTTCTTGTTGCCCAGAAACTCCTAGATAGCACAAATCCTTTAGGTATTACCACAAACCTAGGATATCTATCCTCAATACTCTCTACTCTTGGGCAATTTGCACTGCCATATCTAGGAGCCAATTTTTGGTATGAACTGTTTTCCTTTTTTATAGCACTTATACAAGAATTTAAAAAAACTCTCTACCTCAGTTTTTAAATGGTTAGCTTACAGAAGTATATCACTATCATTGACTTTATTTTTTTCAACAATCAAGGATTATTGAGTTATGTTTTTATATGATCTTTAAGTCTAACCTGGTTCATCTTTAGTTCTCAGGTAAATAAGCAATCACAGTTAGCTTAGTGTTTGCAGAAAATAACAGCCCATAACTTCATTTAACAACCATTTAGGCTAGTTTTGGATAAACTAGTAATAATTAATGAAAGCAAAAAAAAAATAACTTCATCTCATTATGACAAATACTGGGAGTTATTAGTGGCTACTATTACAGATATAATTTCCACAAATTTGGAGTACAAATTTTATAATTTGGTGACATTATAAATCTATTATACCATAAGATATCCCAAAGTCCTGTATTATTTTTTTAAAGATCAATGACACAAAACTCATAGTTATTAAAGAGAATATTTTAGATAATGAATAAAAATCACTTATAGTTCTTCAAAATATCTGGATTTGATTAAGTCTCATCATTTTGTTTATTGTAATGTCTCAGTTAAGCAAAAGTTAAAAAATAGAGTAACAGAAATCAAATGAATGGAAATCATGCTTTATAAAGATGATGATTGTGAATATTGCAGAAAGCCACAAAAAGTTAGTAAATATAAAGTTGTCTGAATTCTGTGTGTAAATACTAATTATACTATAAAGAATTGCTTACACACTAACAAGGCATTTGTTCCATCTTACTTCTGAAGCATAGTTACCTCAATTTCATAAATTCACTTGGAATCATAATGTGCTTTAAACAAATTCTTTTATTTCTAGTCATAGAGGTACTGAGATAATAAATAATTATTTTATATCTTTCAGTGTTTTTCCATGTGCACCATGTGTGTACAGCTCCTATAGCAGTCAAAAGATGTTACTTGATCTGCTGGATGGGGAATTGCAGAAGGTTGCCACCAGGTAGATTTTGGGCAGTGAATCTGAATCTTCTGCTAGAATAGAATCACTCTTCTACACTGAGCTGTCTCTTACACCCCAAGAATAAATGATTGAATATGTCCATTTTGCCTTACTTTTTGCAGTGACTGATAATTGAGGTCTATATTAAATAGTTTATAAAACTTGATAAGTTGTTAATAAATTAAATTAAAAAGATTAGTAATTTAATGAGTGATTAACATATTTTTATATTAAAGATGACAAAGTTACCCTGTAAGCTATTACAAGAGAATAAAAAGCTTAATCACAAAATCTCTGATATATTATAAATACTAAAAAGTATTAATCATAGCAAAAATTAACAGTCTGGGTGAACATAAACTATAATGAATAATAAAATACCGAGCTAGGTTTTCAGCTCTGTGGTAAGTACTTTGTCTCCCATTGTTCTGTTTGATACTAGAACTATGGTAAAATGAGAAAAGAAAAATGAGTATATAGAAAAATGATAAGCCCTCAATAGGTGTTAGTAGTATAAATAGTAATAACTTTATTAGTCTTCATTTACATGCAGAAACCAAAGGTGAATACCAGTGCTATAGACATGAGGCAATTTGAAATAGCAAAAGGAAACCTGACCAGAATGCTATTTTTTTCTAAATCTAAACAAGTGTGAACAACATTATACAAAAAAATGATTGGTCTTATGCATACACCCAATTTCATCAATCCTGAAACTTCACTGTAAGATGGTGCCAGAAATTTTTGGAGGGTGAAAGCAGTAAATCTTGTTTTTCTCTTAAACTAGAGGAAGGCTAGAGGTCGGTAACCTAGACTTGGGATTGTTGAGATATTTTCCCAAGAGCATACACCTGGTACATCATATTTAGCTATATCTAGTTTTAATCACAGAATATATATACATTCTGCATGCAACTCTAATTAGATAAATTATAATATGGCAAAGGAGAAGAATCAAGAATGCTAGATTGGGTATTGCTATTTTTTGCTGTTTGTATGACATGTATACATATGCACATGTGTGCATGTTCATGAGTGTGATGTGTGAAAAGCAAAGGACAGCCTCAAGTTTCCGTACTTGCCTTATTTTAGATAGAGTCTTCTGGACATCTCTGGATTCTCCAGTCTCACCACAGAAGCACTGAAATTGCAGACATGCATGACCATGTTCAGCTTATCTTTTTTATAAGTATCCAAACGTGAGTCCTTATGCTTGTACAGCAAGCAATTTGCACATTGAACCATCTCCCAAGAGATGACTCTTTCTCATCTTCTAAAGACGCTGTTGTCATCATGAGAGCTTCCAACCTCTGAGTTAACCAGGAGAGGTAGCATTGCCTCTGTATGGAATTAGTATTAAATTAGAAAATAATCTTTAACATATAAACTTTGGGGCATTGGTTAAAGCCATAGCATTACATATGTATTGGGTAGAAATCAGTAAATTAAATTATTTCTGGACCATACTACCTAAAATTTAGCTACTACTCTAGTGGAAGTTACATAAAATTGAGAATATGAGCAAACTTGAAATTGCTTCAGAAATCAGTCATTACACTCAAATAAAAACCATAAAATTAAATTTATTTGTATATTTAAATTGCCACCTAGCCCCTTTTCCCCTGAAAAGTACATGGTAATTTGATGAAAAATTAACCAAATGTCTAAAAACAAGTATAAGTTTTTAAAGCATTAAAATGCAATGTAGCTATCATTATGGCAAACTTTAGATCATAGACATGTGTGTAGACGTGCAGAAAAAGAAACAGAATATGAAAAGAAAAATAAAATGGTGTTTTGGAGCTACATACGACCTTTCTTAGTATTTCTAGAGCTGAGGCCTAATGTAGAAGTAACTGAGAAATATCTCCTCTTCCTTACTGAGTGATCCACGGCTGCCTAACCTTCTGGGAAACACATTTATCCTACTCATTCTCGCCTACATTCTTAAGAGAATGTTCCTCTTACTATCAAGAAGTATGTAAAAAATAAGTGTTCTTTTGTCTACTAATGCAAGGTCCTGAGTTCATTGTATATACTCTATCTCTATAGAGCAGGAAACAATTTATCTCTAAATTTCCAGTAGGACACAGCATCACCATTTCTCTAGTATTTCCAGGGAAAATATTAAGACAAGGTAAGAAGGTTTTTGAATTTCAGATGAGTTTTCAGTAAATATTGACTGGATAGCGGAATGAATCACTAGAGGTTTCTAATCATTTTGATCAGGATTGAAATCCAATTTTTTATTTTGAAATTTTAACACTTATTAAATATATTATTTTTAATTGCATTACATGACTGTTTTAAATAAAGGATACTATTATATGAAATATAATGACTTGCAAACAACTTTGCACTTCCTTGGGTTACCTAGCATCTTCTTTGGGATCTATTGACATTAAAATCATAATCTACTGAATGAACCTAACACATTACTGGATAAACAGGATCTTGCTAATGCAGCTTAGTTTCCTAAATCATTACTTGTACTAACCTCTAATTTAAGATCCATGGTAATTCTTTTCCTGCATTTTTGTTTGTTATTGCTTTATTTGGTATTTCTTTTTACTTATTTAATTATTTTACATGGAAACAGAACAAAATAGGAATGTTTGCTTCTTTGAGTGGTTAAGGAAAGGTCTTCTTCATTTTTTAATGTTTCCCTCACACGAAAATGCTAACAAAATTTCCTTTCCTGGTTTGTTTTACTACCCCTCAGGAGGATGGATATTTATCTACAAATATTGAGTCACCACACGAGTTAAAATCAGATTTAAAAGCCAGGCAGTGGTGGTGCACGCCCTTAAGTCGAACACATGGGAGGCAGAGGCAGGCAGAATCCTGTAAGTTCGAGGCCAGGCTGATCTACATAAACTAGTTCCAGGACAGGATTGAAAACTACTGAGAAACCCTATTTCAACAAAACCAAAAAATAAAACTATGAAACAACAACAATAAAAAAAAAGACTTAAGGCAAGGAAAGAATGTTGGGTGGGTAGCTCAAAAAAGAAAGAGTTAGGTCAAGGTTACCACAAGAAAACTCACAGAATCAACTAATTTGGATTCATAGGGGCTTATAGGGACTGAACCTAGTCCAGCTGTCCTTGGTGAGCTCCCATTAGATCAGCCCACCGTCTCAATGGATGAACACACCTCTCGTGGGCCTGACTTCCTTGCTCATGTTCTCCCTCCTTCTGCTCCTCATTTGGAACTTGGGAGCTCAGTCCAGTGCTCCAATGTGAGTCTCTATCTCCATCTGATGTAGGAGAGTCTTATGTATTTCTGTTGCTTTCATTGGCTAATTAATAAAGAAACTGCTTGGCCTGATAAGTCAGAACATAAGTGGGTAAAGTAGACAGAACAGAATGCTGGGAGGAAGAAGGCAGTGAGGCAGTCGCCATAGCTCTCTGCTCCGAGATGGACCCCGGTTAGATTCGTCCCAGTAAGCCACAGTCAAGTGGCAATACACATTAATAGAAATGGGTTTAATCAATATGTAAGAGCTAGTCAATAAGAGGTTATAATTAGTGGGCCAGGCAGTGTTTAAAAGAATACAGTTTCTGTGTAATTATTTCGGGTAAAGCTAGCCATGAGCCGATTGGTGGGAACGCGGCCCGTTCCTTCCTTTTACATCCATCCAGTGCCAGATGAAGGTTCTATGGTGATATGCAAGATATTCATCAGTGTGGCTATAGGATAAGGTCAGCTCAGGTACCCTCTCCTCAGTTGCCCAAAAAACAAGCTGGGGACATCTTGGTCACCTGGGAGCCCCTCTAGAGTCAAGTCTCTTGCCAACCCTAAAATGGCTCCCTTAATTAAGATATCTACTTCCCTGCTTCCATATCCACCATTCCTGCATCTCATCCATCCCATTCCCCCAAGCTCTTCCCGTCCTCTCCTTCTCACTTCTCTCTTCCCATCTTCCCTTACTCCCATCCCACCACCACCCCAAGGTCCCAATTTTTGCCTGGCTACCTTGTCTACTTCCAATATTCAGGAGGATAACTATATGTTTTTCTTTGGGTTCACCTTCGTATTTATCTTTTCTAGGATCACGAATTATAGGCTCAATGTCCTTTATTTATGGCTAGAATCCACTTATGAGTGAGTACTTACCATATTCATCTTTTTGGGTCTGGATTGCCTCACTCAGAATAGTCTTTTCTATTTCTATCCATTTGCATGCAAAATTCAAGATGTCATTATTTTTTACCGCTGAGTAGTACTCTAGTGTGTTTATATTTCACACTTTCTTTATCTATTCTTCTATTGAGGGGCACCTAGGTTGTTTCCAGGATCTAACAATTACAAATAGTACTGCTATGAACATAGGTGAACAAATGCTTTTGTAGTATGATAGGGCATCTCTTGGGAATATTCCCAAGGGTGGAATTGCTGGGTCCTGAGGTAGGTTGACTCCCAGTTTCCTGAGAAACCGCCACACTGATTTCCAAAGTGACTGCACAAGTTTGCATTCCCACCAACAATGGATGAGTGTTCCCGTTGCTCCACATCCTCTAAAGCATAGGCTATCATTGGTGTTTTAGATTTTAGCCATTCTGACAGGTGTAAGATGATATCTCAAAGTTGTTTTGATTTGCATTTCCCTGATTACTAAGGAGGTTGAACATGACATTAAGTGTCTTTTGGCCATTTGAACTTTGTCTGCTGAGAATTCTCTGTTCAGTTTAGTGCCCTATTTTTTTTCCAAATTTATTTATTTATTTGTTTATAAAAATTTCCACTTCCTCCCCTCCTCCCCATACCCTCCCATTCCCCCCACTCCCTCTCCTCCTCCATCTCCAGTCCTAAGAGCAGTCAGGGTTTCCTGCCCTATGGGAAGTTCAAGTTTCTCCCCTCTCCCTCCAGGTCAAGGAAGGTGAGCATCCAACCAGACTAGAATCCCAAAAAGCCAGTACATGCAGACAAAACAAGACCCAGTGCCATTGTCAATGGCTTCTCAGTTAGCCCCCATGTCAGCCACATTCAGAGACTCCGGTTTGATCACATGCTCATTCAGTCCCAGTCCAGCTGGCCTTGGTGAGCTCTCATTGGATCAGTCCTCTTGTATCAGAGGGTGAATGCACCCCTCGCGGTCCTGAATTCCCTTTTCATGGTCTCCTTCCTTCTGCTCCTCATTTGGACCTTGGGGGCTCAGTCCAGTGCTCCAATGTGGGTCTCCGTCTCTATCTCCATCTATCGTCAGATGAAGGTTCCCTCTGGTCCTGCCTTTCTTGCTCACGTTCTCCCTCCTTCTGCTTCTCATTTGGACCTAGGGAGTTAAGTCTAGTGTTCCAATATGTGTCTCTGTCTCTATCTCCATCCATCGCCAGATGAAGGTTCTATGGTGATATGAAAAATATTCTTCAGTATGATTATGGGCCAAGGCCAGTTCAGGCATCCTCTTCTCTGCTGCCCAGGGAACAATCTGGCGACCTCTCCTTGGGCCTGGGAACCCCTCTAGAATTAAGTCTCTTGCAAACCCTAAAATGGCTCCCTTAGTTGAGATATATACTTCCCTGCTTCCATATCCATCCTTCCTCACTCCCCCCATCCCATTCCCCCAAGTCATCCCCAATCCTCCTCCTCTCCCTTCTCTCTAACCATCTCCCCTTACTTCCACCCTCAACCCCCCCCTCCCCGTGCACCCAAGTTTGCCTGGCAATCTTGTCTACTTCCAATATCCAGGAGGATAACTATATGATTTTCTTCAGGTTCACCTTCTTATTTAGCTTTTCTAGGATCATGAATTATAGGCTCAAAGACCTTTAACTATTGCACTATTTTTTAATGGGGTTAATTAGAATTTTCATGTCCAGTTTCTTGAGTTCTTTATATATTTTGGAGATCAGACCTTTGTCTGATGCAGTGTTGGTGAAGATCTCAAACTGGACTCTCTGAATGTGGCTGATAATTAGGGCTGACTGCGAAGCCAAGGATAATGGCACTGGGTTCTGATTCAACTGCATGTACTGGGTTTGTGGGAGCCTAGTCTATTTGGATGCTCACCTTCCTAGACCTGGATGGACCGGAGAGTACCTTGGACTTCCCACAGGGCAGGGAACCCTGACTGCTCTTTGGACTGGAGAGGAAGGGTGAGGAGGGAGGGAGAGGGAAATGGGAGGAGAGAGGAGGTGGAAATTTTTAATAAAAAAAGAGTAAAAAAAGAAAATTAAAGCCATGCTGCTTAAAGAAAAAAAAAAGAGACTCAACCTACAACTAGGGAACCCGTGTGGGGCTCACCTATGCCCTTTACTTATATCTTAGTCCTTATGTGGGACTCCTAATTGTGGCATGGGCTGTCTTAGACTCTTTTACTGGCTTTTGGGACCCTGCTCCTTATACTGAGTTGCCTTGCCCAGTCATAATACATGGGGAGGTACTTAGAGTTACTGCAACTTGATATGTCATGTTTTGTTGATACTAATGGGAGACCTGCCCTTTCCTAAACAGAAAGAAAGAATAAGGGATTAGAGGTGGGAACATGGGTTTGTTGGGAAGTGACTGAAAAATATGAGGTAGGGGAAATTGTGACCCAGATGTAAAAAGGGAGGGATGTGTATATACATTTTACAGTTCTAAAATAAATCTGGATGACTTCAACCTATATTACAAAGTGTTAACTTGAGGGCAACAACATTATCCTTAATTTTTCTCTATGTGGAAGCTTTGATATTTATCCATAGAAGACTGCCTTAAATGACTGATACGTAAATGCAGTTGGCAAAAACAGGCTCATCTGAATGATCCATTTGCATTATATAAACCATATGATTATATATATATATATGTATATATATATATATTCACATACATTTCTATAAACCCTTATTTTTTGCCTTTTTTCAGGAGTCAGAGATGTTAGAGCAAATGGAGGTGGGGAGTTAATAAGAAAAAGATACAATATAGTAGATGAAAATAATTCTATGCCCTGTCTTTTTTACAAATGGTTTAGGTTTAACTGCCCTTATTTTTGTTGGACCTGAAGAGAGAAGTGAAGTACGTTAATCTTCCATTTTAAATATACAAAGTTATGGAAATGTAAGGTAACAGCTGTTCAACTGTCAAGTCACCAGCTAAATTCAAGGCTTAGAACAGAAGACAATCTGTTTAAATGAGACCTTTTTGAATGAAGTCCATTGGTTTCCTCATTTGTGCTTGAAAACTGTATTTTTTTTCTATTCAGGACTTGGCTTTAAAAGGTTGGAAAATCAGATTTTGTGAAGATAGGCTTGCTGACTGTGCTGAGGTGTAAATCTCAGAGTAGTTTTAAATTGCGTTTCCCTGATGACTGTGGATGTGGAATCATTTTAAAAATTCTTTCTTGCCAATTTTGTTTTCATCTTTGGAGAATCTTCTGTGCATTTCATTACCCAAAGGGTTGATTGACAGTTTTGGTTTGATTTTCTGTGTGTGTTTAAATTTCACAGTTCTTGGTAAATTCTGTACATTAGCAAACAGAGTTGATCCAGATTTTCCCACCATCTTGTGGGCTATGTGCTTTCTCTGCTTATAATTTCTTTTGCTGTGCACAAACCTTTTAATTTTTATGTAGTCCTAGCTATTGGTTCTTGAACTTGGTTTCTATGCCACTGAAATATCTGTTCAGAAAGTTTTTGTCTACACAAACATTTTGAAGAGCATTCTTTGTGTTTCCCTCTACTGGTTTCAGCATTGTGGATTTTAGTTTAGAATATTTCTGTTGCTTTTGTTGTGAGATAATGTTTCTCTGTGTGACCCTGACTGGCCTAGAACTTACTTTTTAGACCAAGCTGATCTCCAATTTACATAGATCCACCTGTCTCTATTTCCTGACTGCTACAACTATAATTGTGCACCACTGAACTGGTTAAATTAGGGTACTAACTGTGCTTATGGTTTTTGAATAGAATGAACATGATGGGGAAAGTTATCTCATACTTATGAGTATCGATTTCTAGTTTTGCAAGCTCCAATTATTTAAATAGGTTATTTTTTCCTACTGTGTGTTTTTGTCAAAAACTAGCTTGTCTCAGCTATGCCTATTTATTTCAAGGTTCTACATTCAGTTCTATTCGTCTACTTCTTTGTTTTAATGCTGGTGCCAAGCTAACTTTGCTGCTTTCACTCTGTCGTATAATTTGAGGTAAGATATTGTACTATTTCCAACTGTGTTCTTTCTCCTTAGCATTCATTTGGTTGTTCGTGAACTTTTTAACCCTATATGAACACTTGGCCTGCATTTTTCCTAGTTCTGTAAAGTATGCTATAAGAACTTTGATGGATAATGCATGAACTTGTAAAGTAGCCTTGGAAGTACATCCATTTGTGTGATAGCATTCCATACCAATTACTGTTATAGATCTGCAAATTAGTATAACCAACATGGTCATCAGTATGGAGGATTCAAAGCAACTATAAATAGAATTAATATATAAGTTGGCCATATCATTATGGGCATTTACACAAAGGACTTCATATTTCACTAAAGAAACACTTTCATAGTCATATTTATGGCTAATATAGTCACAATATCAGGGACGTGGGACTAGACGAAATTTATGTCAGAAGAAAAATGATAATGATAATTTTGTGTATATCCACAATAGAATATTATTGAGTAAAATAATAAAATCATTAAATTTGAAGGAAGTAGATGAATTTGAGAATTATAAGAATAAATGTGGTGACCCACAGTTAGATAAAAGGTAAAAACCCTCATACTCTCCTTCAGATTCACTTTCTAGGTTACAATGCCTACTGATGTACACACAAACAGATACAAGCTTGAGTAAAGGTTAATCGTTTTGAAAGGAGGCCAAAAGAGGACAATATTGGGTGATAAGAAAGAACAGAAAATGCTCAAATCAATATGTGAGACAAGAAATGTCAAAAACAAACAAACCCCCTTTGGAACCTACAAGGGATAAAACTGGAATGGCAGAATTTTGGACAATGGGAATATAGACGATCTACTAAAACACACTTTGAAAATGTGATAATGATATTAACACACGATATGTTGATTTAAAAGTAACCGTTTTAAAAGTTAAGCTATCAATATTTACCATGAACTATAAAGTCAAAAATTGTGTCCTCTGTGGGGCCAGTAGATTGTTGTTAATGTAACACCATCATGTACTGAATTCCTGTGACAGAGGTTGGCCTACAACACTATTGTATAATTTGTATCCCTGAAAGACTCATGGTGACAGAGTATAAAGAATAATCTACAAAAACAGAGATATTCCTTTCATTTTCACTATTTATAAAAATATTGCATAATTAAATTCTTATCTAGAAATGTTAGTTTTTTTTCCCCCAACTTCTATAGAGTTCCCCAATCTCCAAAGATAAGAATCTGATGGAGGGAGACCTCCAGTTTAGACTCTCTCTCTGCCTAATGTTTGATTGTGAGTCTCTGTACCTGCTCTCTTCTTCTGCCAGAAGAAGCATCTTTGATGATGACTGGACTAGAAATTGGACTATGAACATGGCAGAATGTCATTAGGAATCATTTTATTATTTTTTTGCCAGTTGTGTTTGGTCCTATCATAGGTCACTGGGTTAACCAGTCTCTGATTCTTGGTTATCCAGACAGTAGAGAGCATGGACTCCCTCTCATGGCTTGGGTCTCAAGTTAAGCCAAACATTGGTTGGCCACTCACACAAGTTCTGAGCTGCGTTGTCCCAGCACATCTTGCAGGCAGGACAAGTTGTAGGTGGAGGATTTTGTGGCTGGGTTAGTGGCCAGGTTTCTCTTTCCATAGCCTACAGAGTACCGTTTTGTCAAATGGACTAGAGCCTAAGGGGAAGGCTGGAAGACTGCACTATATAAACTGCTCTCCTTTTAATAAACTTTGTGAAAGTTGTTTTTGGCAATAGGGCCTCACTGTCAACTTTCAGAGAGCAATTTTTCATCCTAGCATAAGCCTGGGTTGTTTAAGGATTTCCACTGGTACGTTTTAGGCCAACAACTCAACAGACTGAAACTCAGTCCAAGGACTGGATGTCTTGCCTTCCTAAAAATGACCAGTTCAGACTCTGTATCCTCCATTACTAGGAAGCTTCGCTAAGGTTACCCTCATAGATTCCAGGGAATTCCCACTGCACCAAGTTTTCATACCCCAAATTATCCTCAATTCCAGCTCATACTCTCTTACTCCACCCCCATCTGATTCTTCTTACACCACCCCCACCTAATTCCTCAAATTCCTATTTATACCCACACTCAACCCAGCCCACCCAGAGAATCTTATTTTTTCCCTTCCCAGAAAGATCCACATTTCCCCTCTATAGCTCTCCATTTTACCAACTTTCTCTGGATTTTTGGCTTGCAGTTTGATTATAATTTACCTAACAGTTCATATCCTCTTATACCTGAATACATGTTAAATTCATATGGATCTGAATTACCTTACTTAGGATGATTTTTTTTACCTGCATTCATTTACCATTAAATTTCATTATATCCTTTTTAACTGTTGAGTAATACTCCTCTGTGTTAATATATCAGAACTGGAAACAGCCTAGATGTCCCTCGATCAAAGAATCAATAGAGGGTGGTATAACTGTACCTAAGGTATATCAATAATTGGGCATCATCTAGGTATTTATTGTTGTCTTTTTGTAGGTGAATGAAGTGCTCTTTATAGATTCATTACATTCCTTTAACTATTTGATAAAGTTTATAATTGCTATTTTACTGGGAATAATCTAATTATTTCTCACTAAAGAGAACGTGCATAAGACTAATAATTTTGATGAGAGACCTGTTATTTTGGCTACCCATGTTTTTGTTTTTGTGATGTGACCTAGACATGTAGACTTATTTTTGCTGTGTGTTTCACATGATAATCTGGCCTTCCTTAGGTCAGGCTAATGCTAAAGATACAAGACCTGAGCAAGGCCAAATAAAATTATAGATAAGTGATTTAATTGGATAAGGCTAAACTATTAGTCTGAAGGGAAGTGAGGCTTGTTGGTCAGACAAAGCAGTAAGCAGAGCAAAGGATGGAAGAAGAAAGAACACCTTGCTGGTTAATGGTGGCTTTCAAGCAAAGCAGATTCTCTTGTGTGGAAATGGCTACATGAAGGAGAGGAAGTGTGTGGGTCGTATAGAGTAATGAAGAGATGGGGAGAAGCTGTTTACCGAAAAAGTGCCTCAGGAATAAAGATGATACCTGAGTCACAGATCTGAAAACTAGGTTTACGGGTTTGCATAGGTTGGCAGGTTGGGAAAAAAAGGAATGAAAAGGAAAGTAAAGACATAACCAGCAAAGACAGCTCATGAGAAAGGAGAAGTCATGAATCAGAGGTCAGAAATTAATTGCGAATTCTTTCATGCATCTTATTTTTTGACTCAGGTTCTCAGGGAACCTAAAGCTCACCAGTTTGACTGTGCTAACTGGCTACGGATTTCCAAGGATGTTTCCCTGTCCCAACTGGTACTATTAATGGTATATTCCAATATATCCAGACTTTTTTATGGGTCTGAGTGTCAAACTCGGGTGCTTGTGCTTCAAGTCCCTTACCAACTGAGCCTTTCATTAAGCCCTTAGAATATTTTGGTTTTGTTCATGAACTATATCTTGCATTGATTTTTCCTAGTGTAAATTGAAAATGCAAAATAAAATGTCACACCTTACTGGGTAAGATTGAAATGTTCTTTAGTACCTAAGGACTAGAGTTTTCCTCCATTTGGACAGTAATAAATCATAATTGTTAATATACAGACTGGCATATTACTTGTGAGTACAATAAAATTTTGCTTTTACATAACAATTCATTGTAAATGAAGACCAGTGGTTTCACAAATGGATGGAAAAATGGGGATAAAGTAATAGAACTTCTTTTAATGATAGTATGTACAGCTGTGTCTCTACTAGTGGTTCTTTCTTTGCCTGTCCAGTGAGAAATAAAAATCAAATCTCTTCAAATCTTCCTACTCCCCTTGCTCCTACTGCACATATTTGCCTATGACACTGAAAAAGTTTAAATAACCAATGTATGATATTCTTTAAATAACAATGTATGATATGTATGATATATATATATATAAACATCAGAATAACAGTGTTTACATATGTTTTCATATCACATATATGATTTTAGACTCACAGTTATATCACAATAACACTAGAGACACTATTTATGTGGCTTCGGTCTCAGTTTGTTATTGTACGAGCAGCTGTTCCTTCATTCATGAATGTTCCCAAGAATTTTCCCCAGACTAATGAACCTCAAACGCTTTCTCACATAGCTTATAGCGTCAACCACACCAGCCTCTTTTATCTGTTCTGTAGGGAGTGGCTATAAGAATTCCAAATCAGGAAATGAAGTGTTATGACTGTCTCAGGATCTAAGATAGAGCCTACTTCTTTCTGATGCTCTTAAAGCATGGTGTCTGGTCATATTTCCTGTCTGCTGAGTTTATTTGTGGTAGGACGTTGATAACTGTCTAATCATGCTGAATTCCATGTCGTCAAAACTTTTAGTAATTTTTCATAACGGGAAAATACTAAGTCGTCACTGCTCACTTTAATAAACCTTCCCTTAAAGTTCAGAAATCAAAATTCCCATTTCTTGCATTTATTATCTTCTAAAAATCCAAGTTGACACCTAGAATTTAGGTATTAGAATTCAAGCTTGCTAGCACATACCAATAATTATATCATATACACATGTGTATATATAATATATATATATATAATTTGAATAATGATATAGATGAATGATAGATCTTGTGTATGTGTAGCCAGATAGGGCAATAAATAGATCAATAGGAGTAAATATTTGGCTCTGTGTTTGATAAGGCTATACTTCTTGGAAAAGAGAGGCTTTAAAACTGAACATCACCGTGTAAAAATGTAAGGGATATTATGAAAACATGTAAGAAGGGATATTTACTTTTCCCCAAGTGTTAAATTTTGTTATACAGAGAAAACCTGTAACTGAGTTTCCAATGGTCGGAATGGTCACCCAGGAGACGTAAGAAAAGAACTTCCAAATGCAGAATTACATGAGCAAGAGGTATAAGGCATAAATATTTATAAAAGCTCTCAAGTGTTTAGAGTAGAGATTAAAATCTCAAACATTTCTGTGGCTCAGAAAAGCATTGCACTCACACCAGCTAGATTTTAATATTTAATAAAAGATTTTTCATAAAAATTAAACTCCAGTTAATTTCTACCATTTTGGGATGATGGACTGGTAGGATCAGATATTCTTTTATCTGAAAATATAATTTTCCAATGTACTCTATTTTTAAAAGATAGTTGCCACATACATTTTTCCTTAAAGTTTTCGAGTCTCCAGAGGCTGGCACTGTTTAAGGAAATCAAGCTTTACTTTGAGATCATGTTTCTTTGGAACACTGGCTTGTAAAGTAAACACTTAATATGCGATGAAAGGGCTGACAATAAATCTCTGAGGTAGAATACTTGTTAAAGGATTTATTGGAAATGTTCTATGAGACATCCTTGCTAACATAACATTGTTGCTATTGAATATGAAGCCACAGACCTAAAGTCATTGTCCGGCCCTTCTAGAGTCATTTAAGAGTATTCTTCCAATTTTCTGCCATTCTCCTGTTACTTTTGTATAATTTTCTTGAACTTGTCTCTGTCTTTCATTCATCTTGAACCAGTTGTATGTAGCTAAGTATAGCTATAAATAGGATCAAGTTTGTAATTCTAAACTGACTTAAAATGTGGTAAGGGTACTTTTTTTGGTAATACTTGCATGGTTCTAGAGCATGAACTAGAAATTAGATCTTTATTTCAATGGTTTTGTTTTATGAATGTCTTCCTTGTATCTATATATGTATGTGCATTATGTGTGTATATGATGTTGATGGAAGTCAGAAGAAAGCAATGGAAACCTGAGAACTGAAGTTACAGATGGTTGAGAGAACCCATGTGAATTCTAAGAGTGAAATCCAGGTCCTGTGCTAGAATAGCAAGTGGTTTGAACCACTGAATAATCTAATTTTCCCCTAGTACCCAGATTTAATACATTATAGTGTGGTATTGCAAAGTCCAACACCCAGGTGTATCTATGACTAGTCTGTATTTTCCGTGTACCTGTGTGAAGAGGTCAGCAGACAATCTCAGGAACTGTTCCTAGAAAGCTTCCCACCTTGCTTATTGAGACAGATTCTAACTGAGTTTATGCTTACCAAGTATAGTACACTGATTTACCATGGAACTTCATGAATCTGCCTGTATCTTCTTTAAAAGTACAGAGATTACCAGCAAGAATTTTCTTATGGAGCTACATCTTTGTGTCCAGTTCTTAATCTTTGAAGAATCCACACCTAGCACCTTTGATCTCTTAAGGTCTAATTTCTTGAAAATATCTTTAATATTTCTAGTTTTCAGTTTTCATGAGTCTGCCGTGAATTAATTCTGAACATTATTGGCTCTAATCATGAGAAAAGCTTCCTTCTGCAACAGATAGTACAAATGCAGAGACACACATCCAGACATTATGTAGAGAGTCAGAGGCTTTTAAAGACTCAGGTCTAAATGGGAAATTTCCCTCAGATTCCTCCTTTCTGGGCTCAAGAGAAGGAGGTAAAAGTAAGTGTCAGAGGCGACACCAAGGAAACAGTCTATCTAAGTCAACTTGATCAACATACATAGAAGACCATAGAGACTGAGGTAGAATGTTCAAGGTCTACTCATGTCTGTATCAGATATGGTCCTAGACATGAAAGAAGTAAACACATACCCCCTAACCAACCCTAACCCAGAAACTCTTTCCAATTGATAATCACTTGGATGACCTTGAACTTCTGATATTTTTGTATTCACACCATGAGTTCTTTTATGCTTGATTTATACACTTATTTCAGAGGTACGGATCAGAAATCTTCATACAGGGACTGTATTAGCAACAGCTCCAATATCTCTAGTGGTTTCTACCTCATGAAATATTGATCAATTCTGAAAAACATTTTCTGCCTCTCTGCTGATTATTTGGGAGGGGGACAGAGTTGTTAATATATACTACTTTCCATTTCAAGTAGGTATTTTAACACTTTTGTGTTTGTTAATATTAAAATCTCAGTTAATAAATTACAAGATATGAAGTATCTCTTCATCTGATTCAATTAGTCTAACTCTTGATAATCATTTTATATTTTTTGTGCTTTCAAAGTGTTAACTGAAAATTACATATTTTATGAACAAGGATAGAACCTATAAGCATGATTTATAGATGAAAATATATACATTTACTTCATTAGATATAATAGAGGGGTAAAAGAAAAGAAAGAAGAGGAAAGGAGAGTAGACAAGGGGAAGGAAGGAGAGGAGAGGAAAGAAGGAGAAGAGAGGAGAAAAAAGAAACTGAGAAACACAGAGCAGGGCAGGGTAGAAAAGAGGATACAGGTAGTTCATCAGATTGATTCAGGCCAAGAAAAAAAAAACAATTGGGATATTAATAGCATCAGTGTCTGAATTTTGAATCAATAATATTTAGAGGCTGAGTACTATCTTTTTTAGAAGAACTTGTGTCTTTCTTGTTAAGGCCTTTAGTGAATTATTTGAAACATCACATCCCATATTATGAAATAACGTGGTCTGAAAATCTGACTTAAATGTTAATAAGGTAATATACAGACTTGTTTTTATGAGTGTAACAACATGGTTCACCAAAATTGATACAGAGATTAACCATCACAGGACTGACCACATCTAATACTGTAAGTTGGTTTACACTCTTTTTGTTATAACTACATTCCGTGGTCTTCTGTTTAAAAATCTTTATTTTTGATTTAATGGAAGCAAAGAGTGTTTGAGATTATTTATTTCTCTTAGTTTCTCTGTGCATCTCTTTGCAGCCTTCTTTAAATGTCTGAATTAAAAACAGTCGTGAACCACATTCCACATTCTCTCCTTGCTGCTAATGTTTCATGATAGGATCCTTTAGAAATAAATACTTTTCTGTTCTACTTTACATCTTAGGGAAGCTTTGTATTCTTACTGCTATGGCTTATCTTGATGGTTTAAGTTGATGGGATTTAGAATCACAGTGAAAACACATCTCTGAGTATCACATGGGTGTTTCCAAAAATGTAGAAGTGAAAAGGCTTCGATTGGATGTGGGTGGCCATATCGTATGAGCTGAATAAAAAGGAGAATATATGCTAAGAATGGGCACTCATATCTCTGGTGTCCAACTATGGCCATATTGTGAGCTGCCTCATGTTCTATGCACCATCGCATCTCTACTACAATGGACTTCATAATCCAAATAAAAATAAATAGTTCTAGTCACAACTTTATCTAGTCAGGCATTTCATTACAGCAACAATAAGAGTAGGTAACATACTTACATTTAATATATGAACTTATCATTGTTTCTGGCCCATAGCACCCAATCTCTATTTTATATCTGTCATTTGTCTTAGCTGGCTCTATCATGTTCTGGTGGTTAGAAATGATTAATTGTGTCTTGCATGGCATCTTACATGAAGTATACGCCTACCATTCTCTGGAAACATCTTTTTATGATTAATTAATTTTCTTTATTTTATTTTTAAGAAAGAGAATGTATTATTTTTTTTTCATTTAACATACCAATCCCAGTTCCCACTCCATCCCCTCTCCCAGCCCCTCCATCTTCCTTCCACTCCATCACTTATACACTCCTCATTGCTTTGTGGAAGGTTCAAGCCTACTGTATCTAAGCTGAGTAAGATATCCATTCAAAGAGAATAGGTTCACAAAAAACCAGTACAAGCAGTAGAGATAAATCCTGGTGCACTGCCAGTGGCCACTCATTCAGCCCCAGCCATACAACTGCCAACCACATTCAGAGGACCTAGTTTTATCCTGTGCTGGTTTCTTCCCTGTCTGGCTAGGGTTGGCGTACTACCATTAGCTCAGGTAAACTGCTTCAGTTGGTGTCCCCATAATGGTCTTGACCTCTTTTTTCATATTCTCACCCCTCTTACCCTTCAGCTGAACTTTCAGAGCTCAGTCCAGTGCTCTGTTGCGGGTCTCTGCTTCTGTTTCCATCAGTCACTGGATGAAGGTTCTAAAGTGACATTTAAGATGGTCATCCATCCGACTTCGGGCACCCTTTTAACTACTGCTTAGGATCTTAGCTGGGGATATCCTTGTAGATCCCTGGGAATTTCTACAGTGTTAAGTTTCTTGCTAGCCCCATAATGGCTCCCTCAATCAAAATATCTTTTTCCTTGCTCTGTCTCTGTCCTTCCCCTATCTTGACTCTCCCATTCCCTCAAGTTTTCCTACCCCCTTTCCTTCTCCCCTCCACTTCCCCTTCTGCCCTCCCTTCTCCCTCTACCCCCATGCTTTCAATTTTTTTTCAGGTGACCTTGTTTATTTCCCCACTCCAGGTAGACCTATGTATGCTTTTCTTAGGGTTCACCTTGTTATGTAGCATCTCTAGCATTATGGACTAAGGTCTCCTTATCCTCTGCTTTACCTCTCATACCCAATTACTATACAATGGAAAAAAAAGAAAGCGTTTTCAACAAATTGTGCTGGTATAACTGGATGTCAACATGTAGAAGAATACAAATATACCCTAATCTATTCCCATGAAAAAAACTCAAGTCCAAATTGATTAAAGACCTCAAAATAAATCTGATCACACTGAACCTGATAGAAGAGAAAGTGGGAAGCAGCCTTAAATTCATGAGCATAAGGGAATTCTTCCTAAATATAACACCAGTAGCACAGACACTGAGAGCAACAATAAATAAATGGGACCTCCTGAAGCTGAGAAGCTTCTATAAAGCAAAGTACACAGTCAATTAGACATAAAGACAGCCTACTGAATGGTAAAAGAACTTCACCAACTCCATATCAGACAGAGGACTGATCTCCAAAATATATAAAGAACTCAAGAAACTAGACACAAAAATTTCAAATAACCCAATTTAAAAAAAAATGGGGTATAAAGCTAAACAGAGAATTCTCAACAGAATTGAAAATCTCAAATGGCCAAAAGACACTTAAGAAAATATCCTTAGCTATCAGGGAAATGTAAATCAAAATGACTCTGAAGGACCATCTTAAACTGGTCGGAAAGGCTAAGATCAAAAACACCAGTGATAGCTTATGATCTTCCATTGCTTGTGGGAATGCAAACTTATTCAACCACTCTGGAAATCAGTATGGCGTTTTTTCAGAAGTATGGGAATCAAACTACCTCAGCAATTCCACTCTTGGGCATATACCCAAAGGATGCCAACCCATACCACAAGGACATTTGCTCAAGTTTTCTCATAGCACCATTATTAATAATAACCAGAACCTGGAAAGAACCTAAATGTCTCTCAATTGAAGAATGGATAGAGAAAATGTGGTACATTTACACAATGGAGTACTACTCAGTGGAAAAAAAAAGCCACAGTGACATCTTGAAATTTGCATGCAAATGGATACATTTAGAAACAAACATTCTGAGTGAGGTAACCCAGACCCAGAAAATGAACATGGTATGTAGGATTACATTTTGTTTATTCTTCTCTTCTTGTCCTTTTGAGCAAGAATGTTAGCATTGACTTCCTCAGTAGGTGGATATATTTGATTTACACTGGAAATTAGGCTGAGTTTGTGATGTTTATATCCTACTCCCCTGTATATATAAATACTATCCTGCATGTCCACTATGCAGAAGAGCTTTAGTGTATACCCTGCCTTGAGCAGCCTCCATTCTCTCTCCTTCCTATCTAGTTGAAGCCCGTGAGAAAGACATAGCATGTGGCCAAGTTCCATGTTATCAGATGTCCCCCAAACTTGTATAATGATATGCCAGATCATGCTTCACTTCAGAAATTTGTATGTTCTATGATTAATTTCCCAAGCATTATCTGTAGCCATTTTAGTACTTTTAACATTTCATACTTGAAAAGGTATCTACAACATTCACACCCCACATTCTTCTCCCGCCAATTCCTACACTTCCATTCCTACCCCATCTCAAACTCATAAATATTTTTTCTTTAAAATTATTGTTACTGAGTCAATTTATCATTGGTCCTATGTAAATGAGTTTAGGACAGAACATCTCGGGGTTAGATAACCTATCAGGGCAAGGTTTTTCCTTGGGGAAAATAGATTATCCCTCTCTAACCATCCATTGGTTTCATGTATCTCCTCCTCTACTATGGAGGTTTTTTTTTAAAAATAGCCCCATCATGCTCCCATTTCTATTGTTGTTGTCATTATGCAGTTCCTCTTTAGGAAAGCATATTGTTGACATTGCATGGGTACATCTTCTTTGCATTGTGTTCTACGGATCTTAGAATCTTCAAAGACCAGCCTTGTTCTCTGGTGTCTCTGGAGACAGAGCTTTAAAAGTCATGCTGTAGATGAACTGGTTAGGGTTGGGAACCAATCAGTCATTTATCCTCTGCATTATTCCCCATCAGCTGTTTTTTAGATTTTAATCTTAAAGTACTTTTCAATAGAAATAGAATTTCATTACCCAACTGTTTCAACCCCTCCAATTGCTTTCAGCTACCCATCCACAATCTTCTGCCTTACCCAATGAGAGTGTTAAGCATGAAACTATATATACATAAGCACAATAATTGAATCATCAAGTTATTATCTGAATTTTGACCAATTGTGGATGTCTATAATGGTCACCATCTGCTAGAAAGAAAGCTTATTTAATGATGAATAAGAGCTACACTGGGATGAATTACTATGTTTCATCTTAAAATATGTTAGCCAAGGTAACACAAGTTGTTCTTAAAATTTTGTGAGTGGGCTGTTACATCTTTAGACTCCAGGCTTTTGTTTGTTCTGAGAACTCACCTTTTAAAAAGACAGTTTTCAAACTGCCTTGGTATTTTTATTGCTGTTAGAAAAAAAAATAGACACCATTCTTGACAACATCTTTAGTCTATAACAGAAGAAAAAACATCTTTATTTTCTGTAACCCACTTAAAAATGTAACTTTAGCAATCTGAGTATGTCACTTACTTATTCTACTTTGTATGTCATAAGAGAAAGGGAGATAATGAAGCAAATGAGATGGTAAAGCTATTTACTGGGATAGGGAGGCATCTTGATGAGAAAAGCGCTTGGCATGTAAGAATGAAGCTCTGAGTTTAAGTTCCAGAAGACACATAAAGCTGGGTATGATACCACACACGTATAATTTAAGTGCTCCTATGGTCACATGGGCAATGGAAACAGGAGAATATGGCAATCCTTGTTGACTAGCTAGCTTGGCAGTAGCATACAGAATGAATAACAAAACATACTCTGACTCAAACAAGATTAAAAGCAAAGCCATATACCTGAGGTAGTCCTGTGATGTTTATGTGTGCACCACGAAAAGGGTACTACAGAGAGAGAGAGAGAGAGAGAGAGAGAGAGAGAGAGAGAGAGAGAAGAAGAAGAAGGAGGAGGAGGAGGAGGAGGAGGAGGAGGAGGAGGAGGAGGAGGAGGAGGAGGAGGAGGAGAGAATATTTATTGATGATCTTTCATTAATGATCACTTATTTCATTTTGAATGTGTGAGGTTTTTATTCTCCCTAAGTCAGTTCACATAATATCTGAAAGTTACACTCCAGATTTTAAATAGAATAGCACCAGTTCTTTATTTTTATTTACAGTTGGCTTTGACCATCAAATCAATTGTATTTTTCTACATTTTAAAGACCATTACCTTGGTAGCTCATCACTCCCATGCAGTTTCATTATACTTCTGTGGTTTCCTTCCATTTTCTCCAGGTTTATGATCCAGAAATTCATTCTCTCCAAAAGTCTTTAGCTGAGGATGGCGTTTTCATTATATTCAGTGAGTAAGGCTAAGCTGAAATGGAAGCTTGTATTGTTGATTGTGTTTTTAATGGCATTACTATTAGATTGATAGCATTGATTAAATGCCCCACAGTGCAGTAAGCTAAGAAAAATGTTGAAAACCAATACCTGTTTTCTAGGAAGTTCTATCCATTAAAACATGGCAAACCCCTTCTCCCCAAATATGCCCTATACTACATTAATTTAGCTTCTTTAGTTGTTAAACAAGACATGGAAGAGTTAATACCAGTCACTCAAAAGTGCCCTTGCACATTAGATTTACTGAACAGCATCTCTTCATTGAAATAGTTCCTGTGCTTTTCCAGGAAGCCAAATCCATTACCAGGTTACAGCATTTTTTTTTCTTGTTTTAAGATAAGGCTTAGGATAAGATAAGGTTTATGTAAGGCAGGTATGTTCAAGATCAATAAAGAATATTTGGCCTTTTATTTTAAGCACCAGGCACAAATAATTATCTACCAACTTGTTTTTCATAACAACAATGACAATATTTGCAGAGTTTGGGAAATAAACCATCTGGTCAAGGCAGAAGGAATTTCCACAAGACAAAACTGTGACTGTCATTCTAGAGTTAGTGTTTAGCTCAAAGACGGGACCATAAGTAAGACATAAACAGAAATGACCAAGGTTGTGATATTTACTGTTTTAGCTGACTTGCTGAGGTAACATAGAATTTTAAATTAAGGACATTTTATTCTGTAAGATACATAATTGGATATATATTTAATTTAAAATACTTTGTACTACTAATTAGAATATAAATTTATAAAAAATACTTTAGATATTATATTAGCTTGTTAGTACAGTATGGATACAAAAAGTACTAAAATGTGCAAGAAAGTAATTATCTTACATTATTGAATGATAAAATTTGAAAAGAAAAGGTGATAAAATTGACCTCTTTAGAGGATCGTGACTGAGTTTCTATTCTTTCTCATCTGCTTTTGTAGGTGTATGGAGATCTTTTGTTCTCCACCTCTTATTGATTTCTTTCTAATGAACCTCCTCTTACTCCATTATGCATGTAAACAGGTCCAAATTTCTCATTTGGTAAGATTACAAATATTAGTGTATGAAAGGTACACTCTAGTCCAACAGGATAATGACCTTCTAGAGCAACTCAAATTAAAGTCATCATCTAAGTTACTCAGGGTTAGCCTGACCCATATCATTGGGGAGGCATGCATGCAATTAAATTCATATCAATTATGCAATAAATAAGAAAAGTACTCCCTTAAAACAAGATGCTTAACATTTGAGAATCATGGAAAGTAAACTGGCTGATTAGGAATTTTAACAAAATAAAAATTATGAGCAAAATTAAAACAGTGAGACAAAACTAGTTTGTAGTCATAAAATAACCTGAGACAATTCTAGTCCTGGGCTTCCCTGTTTGATGACTTTGAATTTTTTATTGTTTTTATTGAGTTATATATTTTTCTCCATACCTTTCCATTCCTCTCACTTTCCCTTCTTTCCTCTCCCATGGTTCCCGTGTTCCAAATTTACTCAGGAGATCTTGATTTTTTGGTACTTCCCATGCAGATTAGATCCATATATGGATTCTTAGGGTCTTCTTTGTTTTCAAAGTATTATGAGTTTGTGAATAGTTGCCTGGTTTTCCTTTCTTAAAAGTCACTTATAAGTGAGTACATGTTATATTTGTCATTTTTGTGTCTGAGTTACCTCATTCAATATGATGTTTTCTAGATCCACCCATTTGCCTTCAAATTTCAAGTTGTCTTTATTTGTCTGCTTTGTTGTACTCCATTGTGAAAATGTACATTTTCTTTATCCACTCTTTGGTCAAGAGGCATTTAGGTTGTTTCCAGGTTTTGGCTATGACAAACAGTGCTGCTATGAACATAGTCGGACAGACATCCTTTGCTATGATTGAGCCTCCTGAGATTCCGTCTTACACCTGTAAGAATGGCCAAGATCAAAAACACTGATGAAAACTTATGCTAGAGAGGGTGTGGGTAAAGGGAACACTCCTGCAGCGCTGGTGGGAATGCAAACTGGTATAGCCTCTTTGGATATCAATATGGCGATTTGTCAGAAAATTAGAAAACAATCTACTTCAAGACCCAGCAATACCACTTTTGGGTATATACCCAAAGGAGATGTTGAATTCTTTAATGCAACAGAGCCCCCACCTGTGGTGTTCAGTTTGTTCTGCCAGATCCATGCTTAACAAAAGGAAATATGCTTTCCTTTAATTTTACACCGGGTGAGGTTTCAGTTATCAAATAAAAGAGAAAGTGGCATAGAGAAGCCAAGAAAAGAATGAAACAAAAATGGCTATTTCTAAAAAAACAGACACAGATTTATCTAACCAAGAAGAGGTTTACAGATCTGTTTTCTTTTTGCTCTCTATATATTTTTCAACATGGAAATTTATATTTTACCTTGAAGTCTCCCACCTACATATTTGGAATTATCTATCTATCTATCTATCTATCTATCTATCTATCTATCTATCTATCTAGTGTTTGTGTTTGTTTGTGTGTATCTGTGTTTCTGTTTGTATCTGGGCACGTATATATATATATATATATATATATATATATATATATATATATATATATATATATAATACCTGGGAAGAATAATTCACCTCACAAGAGCGGAAAGGTGATTCATACACAGTCCTCAGAAAATACTATTTCTATTATTCTCTTGTCCATCTATATCTCACTATGACTTACTTTACTAAAATCATGAATGATAAAAACCCAACGCTTATGAAATTTTGAGGGTACAACCATCTTTACAAGTTGTGCTTTCTAAAAAAGTTATGAGAAGTGACTCAACAGTTACATAGACTAGATTGACAAATATAATTTTGATGTTTTCAGACACTTGTAATTGGTTCTAGTACCTAAACTTATGATATATTGAGGATATTCTACAAGGAAGTCTTGAACTTTTAGTCAAAACCAGATGTGTACCTGTTACCTGTCCTAATGTGGGTATACACATGTGAGTACAGACTACTATGGAAGCCATGTGTTAGATACCTAATAATAATAAGCAGTTGTGAGCTACTTGATGCAGGTGCTAAGAATCAAATTCTGGTACATTGGACGTTCAAAAAGTGCTCTTAAATATTGAGCTGTCTCTCTAGACCCGTGGAAGAAAATAAATCTCAATAATCAGACTTGAAAGGCTTTAGAGAACATTTTAATTCACTGTCAGTGACTCTGGCTTTAATCAGTTCTCCATAAAACACTGAACTCACTACCATTTAAATTTAGTATTTACAATATTGAGCTTATCTAAAATATTCCAGAGGAAGTTAAAAAGGTGAAGATTTGTACCATGAAGACAAAATGTCAATATATGTTTATAATAGCTAAAAGTAAACTTAACAGAGATCTGAGGTTGTGAAGTATGTATCAATAGGCAATTCTGCAGAAACTTGATGGTACCTCTGACCATTAAACACTGTTGAAAATAGACAAATAATACCTAATATCTGATGATTATGTCTTACCTCAAATCTGTAATATGGTGGTAATGCTGTATGCCTTGGCATTAACTTACCTAGCTTGAAGCCTTGGG
The DNA here is from genome assembly GCF_982192425.1 of Myodes glareolus. Classification (NCBI taxonomy): domain Eukaryota; kingdom Metazoa; phylum Chordata; class Mammalia; order Rodentia; family Cricetidae; genus Myodes; species Myodes glareolus. Next base: position 30,758,858 of record NC_142036.1, on the reverse strand, counting down.
TTGATACTAAGTACCAAATCAGAACTAACCAGACCAGACCAAACCAAACCAAAATAAACACCCTGTTATGGAAGATAATGAGAAAGTGTCTGTTCAGTTGCTTTCAAAAGTATATTCTATAGCTTATCTGTAATTCATGATTTCTAAAGGCATTAAATCTAGTTAATTTTATAAATCAAAAGAAATAAAATACCACTATTGACTAGACTTTGTTAAGCAACTTAACAATCGATTTCTCATTCTCTTGCCTATCACAGGATCTTTGGGTTTGGTTTGGTCTTGTCTAGTTTATAACATTTAGACTCAGCCAAAGGGTCTTTACTAGTTGGGGTCCTAGAGCTAAAAAGAGAAGTAGACACAAGAGCACATCGCTAAGTCAGAAGTAATCTCCAATTGATAATCCCTTCTAAATGAAAATTTAGTTTTCTTCAAGGGATTCTTATTGGGGCAACAAACTACTCTTTACCTGCTCTCCAGGGTAGACTGAATGCTTAAAAATGTATTGCCAACACAAAACATACTCAACAGTGTCATTTGGGGTACTTTATATCATAATGTCATATCAAAACTCTTTCTTTCCATCTTAGTATTTTTTTAATTTTATTGTATTTATTTTTCTTCTCTCTTTTACCCCACAAGACCTCTATGTAATATATTTGATAATCTCCAATTTGGTGTTTTTAAGAGATTTTTGAGTGGTGAATTAGGGTTTCTGATTTATGTGCCTTCTTTTGGGCTATTTTCCTACTGTTCATTTACTTTTGTAAAATGATGTGTTAGGTTTTATTTTTTCCTAATATATTTTATTATATTATAATATATTATGTTATTATTATCAATAGAAGCCTGCCTATTTTCTAGTAAGAAAAAGAAAGGGGGTGGTTCCAGATTGGAATTAAGTGGGCAGAAGATGAGAAGATTAGGAAGGGTAACCGTAGTGAGAATATATGATGTGAGATAAAAAAAAAAATCTGTTTTCAACAAAACGAAATAAAAAAGACATACGCAGCCAAAGTAATCATTTATTATTTAGCAATCTTATCCAATACAAATGTGCATTTTTCTGCTTTATTTTCATAAATTCATTTTGTTTTGTGAATCTTGCCTTATAATATGGCATTGGCAGTACCTCTTCAATTAACAATCTTGTTTCATGCCTTTACTTTTAGATAAGCCTATTTTTTCCACCCTAAGAAAATTTCAAAAATATTCTACTAAAGTCAGGAAGCCTTCCCCTATAATACCTTTAATTTTTTTTTTAATTCTTGTTTGTAGGTAAGCCAACAAAAGAAATTAGAAAATGAGTTATGAATATTAAACACAAAGTGTCGCTTCAAGGTATATAAACTATTCATTAGGTTAGAAACTTAAATAATAAAATAATTGAAAAGAATACAAACTGGTTTAACTTTGGGGGCTAAGGAAATAGCTAGGTGTTTAAGCATACTTCCTACTTCACAGAGGACCCAGAACCTATGTAATATCTCATAAATATCAGTAATTCCAGTTCTAGGAGGTTTGAAACCCTTATTTGACCCATGTGGGCATTGCACACACACGTGGTACACTCATCGACACACAAATAAATGTGGGGACTCCCATTTCCCTTGCAGTCTGTTGGTTACCAGGACACAAGGGAAAATGGGACAGAAGCTGCATGCAGCACTTTGCACGGTCTGTGAGTACAGTGAAGACAGCTTTCCAGAAGAGTGCTTCAGTGTTGCAGCTCACTTTTATTCCAGAAGGAGGGGGGATACACAGTATTGCTTCAGCATCTGGGACATCACCTACTTTGTGATTTGACATCACATATCTATCATAAAAGCTACTCTAACACAACGCCTAGTTACCATATGTGGCATGGGTCTATTTTCAAGCTCCTAACACAATGTTTAATAATCTAATTTGGCAGCAGGGGGAGAAATTTTCAAGGGACTGTGTGATAGGTTGTACCTAACATAAATCAGGCATCCAGGCTCAGGAATGTTCTCCCAATAGGGTCAGGCAGAGAGGAGAAAGCCCATGTGTGGGTAGTGGAATCCTCCATTTTGTTTGTGCTTAGAGAGAGTTGTCCGGATATGGTGGATTGCAACACTTAACCTGAAGGACCTCCCAACAGGGAAAAACTCATATACATAAAATAAAAATGATTATAAACAAGATGTATTTTTTTTCATGGGAGATATTGAAATCTTAAAAATATCCTCCATTATCCTGATGTCTTTTCTTATCTATCAGGTGGTTTTCTTTGTTAACTCATGATTATCTTTGGTCCTAATGAATAAAAGGTAAGGTTTTATTAAATTGTATGCAGATACTGATATTAGATATATGTGCTTTGCAACATGATGGATGTATTACCTACATATAGCTCTCAAATATTTTAACCATAATATTTGGAAGAATTTTCATAACTATTAAAAATAAGAAGCCTTGGCCTTATGTGTACCAGTCTGGCAACCAAGCTGAGATTATTCCCATGTGCTGGGGGCAGTCAGGCCACAGTGGTCATGGGAATATTCTGGTTTCTTGTCAGTTATGAGGACATATGTGGGACACTTCATCGTATATATAAAGTCTTTAAAATTTTGATTTAATCAAGTTCTCAGGGTTTCCGATGGGAAGCTTTGAGTCTGTATCTGGCGTGTCCCTCTTAGAAAAACCCACACCATTTTGTAAATAGCACAAATGCATTCATGTCAGGGACCATCTGGCCGTTCAATTTTAGGAAGATCTAAAGCTGACCCAATGATTCATCTTGTACATAAAGAACTGATTCTTTTGGGATGAATGAAATTGTTCTTTTTCTCTGCAGTAAGGCTTACAATCCTGCAGTCATCTTCAGTGGAGATTTCTACATATTTACATAGAAAGAAAATTCAACAACAATTTTGGTACAGAGTTTGGTAGGGTCATTCTTGTTTTTTAATGATGATAGCCATGATTATTATTATTATGGTGACTACTGAAATACTTGATTTGTGACAAAAAAATCTTTCCTCATAACATATTTGTAAGAATGGAAACTTTAGTTCATTCTGCCACACATTATAAATATGGGATCGGGGATGCTAAAGAATCAGAGGAGATTTGGGCTTTTAAGATTGAAAAGTTCTATGTTAGATGAAACAGATATCTAGGGATAGAAAATGCTTCATTATATTCCTGGTCTTAGCAATAGTTCAATGATGGGTAAGTTTTAATTTTTCCTGGTTTCATTCTATTGGTCCAAAGTGTAATCCCTTTGTGTGACTCTAAATAATTCAACATTTTAGCTCCTAATAAATGATGCCTCCCACTTCTATTTCCTGAACTCACATCCAGTAATACCTTTGGTTTAAATTTGCTATTCTTGGTATCTTTTAATATTATTTGAAGCACCTCAGTCTGGGATTCAGCTTCCTTTTGCTACCACAAGCTTTTGTATCAGGTATGATCAGACTAATTTAATGAGGATAATAATACATTTTTATACAGAAGTGGAATCATATGAAGCAATTCATGACTTTTTGTTAACAGTCTTGGGACATTTTAGGTGTATCTGCCAACAGGCAGCTGCTTTGTAATTTTCACTAAGAAAAATAAAACCCAATAAAATTGATGACTACAATAATTAAAAACCAATGAACAGCAGTACATTCTTTAAATATAACAGTTACACACAAAAATCTGACTCTTTTCTATAAATAACTAACATTTGGCAGTTTGTTACTTTCGTTGCTTTCCTTGCCTGGTTCTCTAAATCAGTAATATCTTCTGAAATATCATACTTGAAAGTTGATAAGATTTCCTTGCCTTGTGTGTATTTTTTCTCTGACCCTATTTATGGTAATAAGTAAACTTTATTGAAAATATTCTTTCTTTTTACTGTACCTTGAACTTACCAAATCACTGTTCATGATAGGAAATTAACACTACACAAATCTATTCCTAATAAAATGTATAGTGTATCCTGCCTACTCTCTAAAGGTAGAGATTGATGGGGTGGTGAAGGGAACTGAGACATCAAGGGTCTGTTCACTGCCACCAGACATTTACAAAAATTGCAAATGACTCTAAATTCACTTAATAAGAGTGTGTTTAAGATTAGATCAATTCTGATATGTGTCACAGATTAACAGGATAATAAGATGTTTACATTTTATCTTTCCATGGTTTGAGCCTGAACTGTCCCTGTAATATCTTCTGGTCAGTGAAATGTGAGGAAAGTGATACAGTGATAATGTTTGGATAGCATTTCAAAGCCTTTGCAACTTCAGTTCCTATGTTAGAACACTCAAATTACAATTCAAAGAATTCTGACCCAGATATCAAAGGACAAAAGACAATGTTCCAAAGGAGTCCACCAGTCAGGCAGATACACAAACAGAGACGACAAAGCGTGGCCCTCTGTTGCCCTTCATGCTGACAGATGACTGTAGATATGACTGACACCCAAGTGAGACCATTAAAATTATCCAGATAATCTAGGCTAGATTAATTGAAGAAAAATCACAAACTAAACATTTAATATTATATTTTTGGAATAGTATATTATGAAGAAAAGAAAACTCATATGGACGTATAAAAACCAGTGCATAAAACTTGAGACATTTCTCTAAATAATATGCCTATTTTTAAAGTGTTTTCTAAAGTAACTTATCAAAGGGCGCTTCCTGGGAGTTTGTAGTAGGGCTTACCATAACCAATGTTAAATGATGATTTTATAACCCAGTCAGCCATCCTTGTACAGCTTTCATACATTTATATAAGTCATGACAAAGTAGTCCTTTTAATTTTCAAAAGCTTATTCAAACTTAGTTGAGCAAAGTCACTAAAATGAGCTAGAGATTAAGAAAATCTGATATTGGCAGGCACATTTTGACATTTTATAGTTATTATTTGTAATTGAGTCATATATGTCTAAATATTAATAATTTTATTTCCACTCATTTCAAGTCTCTATTTCTTAGATACAACTCTCAGTCTACTCAGTATTCTCCTCTACTATTTGCTTTTGCCTCTTCAAACAGGGTAAATAATACAGAATAAAGTTAAACTTTTAGATGTTTCACTCTTGAGTTCCTACCAAGGGTAGGAAGAATTTAATGATATATAATCATTCTGGTCACATACTTAACTTTTCTCCTTATCCCAATATATGACCTTAGATTTAATTAATTTCCATCATTAAATCATCATTATGATATAAATATTCTTCAAAGTAAAGCCATACATGAAACTCTTGTCACCATTTTTCACTTTTCTCTTTTAAGTTAATAGTTGTTTCCATTATTCACTGTCTTAGCCTTCAGTTTCCTGTCTACTAATTTACAACAAAATCTCCTTTGGAGATATAAGACTTGTCACAAAATGATGAAACACAACTGGGAATGAATGCTTTCATTTCATTTCATTTCATTTCATTTTTTTTATATAGTTTGTGACTTTTAGTTTTCCATCTGGAATGTTTTCTCCTGACAACCAGCTTTCTGATTCCCAAGTTGTCTTCTTTCCTTGTTAGCTTGCCTTATTTTTAAAGGTCAAATAACAGCAGAACAACCCTGTTTTGATGACAGGAATGTCAACTATGTGTTGTTTCATGATGGCAACACCTAGGATAGGCACAGCATAGCCTGTAAGCATTCATTGCTTTAGGCGTGAGACTGAGTGATCTTTGTTAAAACTTATACCTACACAGGGTACTCATTTGGTTTGCTTTCTTAAAACAACGTTAGAAGCTAGACATTGCTTTTGGGGGACTAAAGAAAGTATTGTTTCAAGGTGTGGTAGCTTTTGGCATTGATATTTTCTAATCTGTTAATGTATACATAGTTTTCAGAAAAAGAAACTTGGAAAAATGTGTTCTAAGATTTCTCAATGGCATAATGTGATGTACATATTATTTAAGTTATGTTTATGGTCTTCATGATGGACCTTTCTGATTTGAACACACCTTTCTTCAGGTCTACAAAAATATATTTATTTGCATAATTACTTAAAATTTTACTAGCTCTTTCATGTTAGAACAATTTTGAATCATTGTATGGGCTTGTTCTCTTATTAATGCTTTTATTTTTCTTTTAAATTTTATATTTAGTGTGTGTGTGTGTGTGTGTGTGTGTGTGTGTGTGTGTTTATGGGTTCCTGTGTGATGCAACTTGTACATAAAAGTAAGAAGGCACCTTGATGAATTTAGTTTCTTCCTTTCACTGGGTGAGACCTGGAGTCCTAACTCTGGTTGTCCACATGGAAAAAGTGTGTTTACCTCAGGGTCATATCTTTCCTGCCTGACTTTCTGGATTTAATAGTTCCTAAAAATTGTTTCTTTTACACTTAATATAACATAATTAAATAATTTTCTACTAACCTTTCCTCTCTCCAAACTCCCTGATATGCCTCTTTTTGTTCTCTTTCAAACACATGCTTGCTTTTATCTTTACCCTTTTTTTTAAAAAAAATATTTATTTATTAAAAATTTCCACCTCCTCCCCGCCTCCCTTTTCCCTCCCATTCCCACCTACCCCTCTCTTTCTAGTCCTAAGAGCAGTCAGGGTTCCCTGCCCTGTGGGAAGCTCAAGGTCCTCCCCCCTCCATCCAGGTCTAGGAAGGTGAGCATCCAAACAGACTAGGCTCCCACAAAGCCAGTACATGCAGTAGAATCAAAACCCAGTGTCATTGTCCTTGGCTTCTCAGTCAGCCTTCATTGACAGCCACATTCAGAGAGTCCTGTTTGATCACATGCTCCATCACTCCCAGTCCAGCTGGCCTTGGTGAGCTCCCATTAGATAAGTCCAACAGTCTCAATGGGTGGATTCACCCCTCGTGGTCCTGACTTCTTTGCTCATGTTCTCCCTCCTTCTGCTCCTCATTTAGACCTTGGGAACTACGTCCAGTGCTCCAATGTGGGTCTCTGTCTCTATCTCCATCCATCGGCAGATGAAGGTTCTATGGTGATATGCAAGATATTCATCAGTGTGACTATAGGTAGCTATGAGTATATGTATCCCAAATATAGCCCAATAAATCTGTATTAAAATATTTGTATGCATATTTTCAGGCTAACAATTAGGTATTGGATAACAATGGTTTTCTTTTTCTGGGGAAGACAGCTTTTACTGTTCTTGACATTCCTTAGTTGCCTGATATTATTTGTGTGGGATTGAGGTCATGTTCTCTATCTTGTCATCTACTTTTGTATGGTTATTGTTGATTTCCCTGAAAAGAAGACTTGAATTTTTTTACATATGTGAATCTCACAATTTATTATTTTTTTTTACAGCGTCCACAGATGTGTTCTTTTTTAGGCAGGTTTTATCCTGATACTCGAAAGCTTCTGGTGTAAAATTGAAATGAGACACAAGACGCTAGTTGCCTTCTAACATTGTTTAGGCTGTGAATATGATGTTCCTTTCTTTTTTGTAGCTGGATAATTTGGTTTCTTACTTACATATTCCAGAACATTTTAATCTTATCCATTATGGGCATTGCCATTCAAAAGTAACCTTTTTGTATTATATTCTAGTTCTATTATCTGAGAATTTGTTTTCTTTCTGGAAACAATTTTAGAGTCAAATGTATGATAGAAATAGTAGTTACTCTGACTACAAATTCATTCCTTGCTATCATTTTTATTTTCATTCTTAAATATTTATGTAATACATGACATAGTATCTTAATTCCTTTGTATAATCCTAATAAAAAACCCTGTGATTTATCATAGAATAAAAAACTTGAGCCTCAATTTTGTAGTTTACTGAAATAACATAGCTAGTAATCCTATGCACCATGGTCTAAAAGCCAGGCTTTCTCATCCCAATTGTAATTCCCATAAGCATCATGCAGTATTGAATCATAAGAGAAAACTCTCACTATATTCAACTCTCTGGTTTTCTCAGTTCACTGCTCTGACTTTTCCTTGAATCATAGAATTTCATGATGTTGGGTTCACAACTATAAATCAAAGCCTTTCAAAAGGTTCAAGTCAAGCTTTTCCTACCAACATGTTTATCCATCTTTTTTTTTTCAAAGTTTATTAAATTATAAAAGTTTCCATTTCCGCCCCTTCTCCCAACACCCTCCCACTCCCCCCACTCCCTCTCCTCCATCTTATAATAGAACCCATAGAGTACAAATGTTTTGGGTTAAACCAGTGTAGATTAGACTTCTCTTGCATGCTTTACAGTGCTAGAAACTTTGAGATTGATCAATCGTCTCCAGAGACTTGAGTTCTGGAATACAATAGCATCTGCAGTCCCAGCAACTAGGACTCTTTAAATAATGTAGTGGTGGGCCTATCATGGTATGGGGGAAAAGAATCCAATTGCTTACTGATTTCTGAGAAGAGGAGTTACACAGTCTGTGAAATAAAGTAAGAGCTTTAAAAATGCTTTGTACTCCAGCCAGAGTTCCTCTATTGTCTCCATTATTTATGAATTACTGTATTCCTCATACTCTTTTTTCACTTTTATAAATCAGCACCCTTCTAATCATCTTTTAATTATTTTGTTCTATACATGCATAGATTTATGCTGTTCAAGTTTTCTCTTAGTTTGTTTTCAAGAATCTTAAAAATATTACCCACTGGTACCTTTGTAGTCAGATTTTTTTTTTTGCTTACTATTAGAAACCTGTGTTTTACAGGAAAAATACCAAAATACAACTTTTAGAATCAGATAAGTTTAATGGAACCTGAGTAATTGTGTAGATATAGTTTAAGGAAAATCAAATAGTGAAACAACCTGAAATATTTAGGCAGTACTAATGTTTAGACAGGGTTAATTTCAAATTAGTGAATCCAAGGCTCATATAAAGCAATCCAACTTTGTGACTTGACAATTAGTCAGTTAAAAAAAGAGAAAAGCCTATTTTCAAAAACTATTTGTGGTAACTAAATAATGTTCAACTATGTGTGGTAACTAAATACTGTTCACTTGATCAATATTTTCAAGGGTCTACAAAGTAGAAAACCCATAAATGACTTTAGTTGCATGCAAATATATTGCAAATATGTTGATAAACTTGCTTGAAAATTTACAATACATTATTCTGACATTCTTGAAGGAAAATTACCTGCAAACCAGAAGATAAACAGGATATAACCACTCAAGATTAGCTCCTCTTCAGCCCAGTTATCTGTATCAAGAGATAACATTTTCATTCTCTACAAAATAATTCTAAGACAGGTTTATAACAGTCAGTATCTTCCAGACATCACCCATGCCTCTAAAAAAATATCTAAACATAGGCTTTTCTCATTGTCGGAAAGCAAGCAAGACAGAATGAAGGCACAAGAAGCCCAATGAACTCTAAGAGCCTGGAAGATTTTTTTCTCATTTTCAAGTTACTCTCTTTGGACCTGCACATGATTCTCTCCTGGATTGCAATCAGAACTGGAAGTAAATAAAAGTAAGAGAAAAGAAAAGGAGAGGAAAGAAAAGAAAAAAAAAAGAAAAAAGAAACAGTTTGTTTATTAAGCACATCATGCAGAGTGTTGGTTGGGCCAGGTTTTGAAAGGGATCTTAAATTGCATTAGTTTGTGGCAATGGAAAATTATCATCTTTCTTGTCAAGTTGTTCTCATCTTTTGATAATACTGAGGATGATATGTTCTTTGAGTATTTATCGTGGCACTTAACCCACTCTGAAAGCAAACTCTAATTCCCCGAGGAGAGCTTCCATTACTAAGTTATCCAATATTCATTTTCCTCTAAGTGCAACCTCTAAAGATAAAGTCCAGTTTAAATAATAAATTCTTCTTACTCATCCCACCCAACATTGACTGGAAATGACTCCAGAAAACAAAGGAGTAAGCAGATCAACATGGAATAAAGCTTTGTATCTCAAATTTGAAAGTGATTTCCCTCATTGTAGGCAAACATGTCTAAGCACACAATTCATTGAAATTGTCTCAAGAAGCACAATGTGAAATTAAGAACATTAAATTTTTAAACAAATTTATAAGTTTATATTAAGTGTTACAAAAGATTTTATATGGATCTTTTTGTTAGATTGTTTGTTTGTTTGTTTGTTTTAAAGATGAGTCACATAACACAAATTGCATTTTGTAGATAGATAATAGAGTTTGGGAAATTAACTGAATTTGTTGATGTTGCAAAAAATCCAGAAGTGTTCATTTATTCAAAAATAAACATGCTATGTATAGAAGAATTCCAGGAAGTGATGATATATGAATTATGTTGGTTTCCTAATTCTTGATTGATCAAGAAACTCAGCAGTAACTGCTTGCAATGACACTGTGTAATACCAGCAGCTACCACTGAAACAAAAGGGAAAAGAATAACTCATGATTACAATAACGCAGTCTTTTCATGACACTCTACACCTGATTGTTGCATTTTCAGCTTACACAAAACTCATGGATTTGGCAAGGGGAAATTTGATGCCTCAGCAGAATATGTCAACCAGTGAGGGAAGTCTTACAGGCACATAAGCAACTTTCACATCTAAACAGTTTCACATGATAAATTATCGAGTTATCCATAGTCAATGTAGATAAATCTGAATTAGTGCCTCCCAATATTTTGCTCAAACATATAGCACTGGCATACTTTCTTGAAATGTTTGTTCAGTTTACAGCCTACTTATGGTTCTTCATATTCACACTTTAAGCCTGCAGACAAAGCCTTTTCTGTCAAAACAAATTCTCAGGTAATAGTCACCAACTCTTTTAAATTCTATCATAGAAGGTAGAGAATATTAAAGACACTTGCCAGAGACATTTTAAAAGATTAATTCTACCTTTAACATAACTTTAATATGAGTTATTAAATTTTTCAAAACTTAACAAATGTCAGTAAGCTGAAAGATCAAATTGGATATTCCATGCATGACCACTAAGACTGTTATTTTAAATAACTCTTAGTGTGGTTTTATAAATGTTTGGTCTCAATCAGTAATAAGCATGACTTTTTATTTAATTAGGTTCTGTTTTTCACAGTTTGAGCAATGAAATGAAAGATCTTTGTTCTCAACTCTACTAATTATATAATTCTTACCTTTTTCAAGAGAGTGGAAGAGAGGTAGTAATTCTTGGTTGTAACTTCTATAATTGGTGGTGATCCAATAAGTGATGCTTTTAGAAAGATAGGAACAAACCTGATTGTGAGAGCATAGTGTTTAAAATTACGCGACGTGAAAATCAATAAAAGAGTAAATGTGTATTCCCATGTATATGTGTTTTCATGTGTATATATACACACAAATGATATTATAAGTAGATAGCCGATATAATATAAAGGCTGAGAAAAGTCCTTCAATCTTCAGTCAGCTTGATAGTGCCTTGAAGAAGACAGTAGAATAGTTTTAGTATGAGTCTGAAGTCTTGAAGAGAAGCAGAGATGATGAACCAAATTAACTTGAGTCCCAAAGAGACTGATGGCTGTCTAGATCAAAGACAGGTGATGGATTATTCTATCCCAGCCTTCATGAGGGTTGATGAGGCGGTTCCTTTTGGAGGAAACAATCTGCTTAATCTGTAGTTCAAACATATCCTCAGAGATTCACCCACCTAGAATAATGTTTCATCAAATTCCTCAGAATCTGTGGAGTGAAGAAGATGAAAATTAAAATTCTCATCATGTAAACAGGACCAATGGTCAAAGTTAAGGCAGTTAAAATATTTTGGTTAAGTTATGACTCTTGAGGGTCATCTCTGTGTTGACTCATATTTATTCAATAAAATTTTCCTCTGATAACTTCTTGAATATTTACACTTGCAAAATACTGTGCTAAATTTTACTGAAAGTGGACAAAGACTCTGAGTTTATAATTAGATACTGAGAAACGTGTTTTTAATTCTTATAGTAAACAAAATATAGTGATATAAGATGGGTAGGTACTAATTTCAAAGGGAGAAATGGGAAAAACAAATCATTTTTTAAGCACCAAGGAATACATCAATGAAAGCTCTTACCTTTCCTGAAAAATACAGGATAGAACTGAAAGTCTGGACATGGTTGTGCTTGTCATAATAACTGATCACCAATTAGTACTTTGAAGCAAATTTGATTCTGTAGTCAAGGGCATTTCCTGAATGAAGGAATGTGGATTGTGATTCCTCTCATGAGATTTGCACTGGGACATTTAGAGGGTTTTAAATATTTCAATGGGACCCTAAAGAATTTTCTGAGCAGATGATTTGAAATTAGGTTATTCTTCTTCCTTATCAAAGGCTCTAGTCAAAAAGATATGATTACTCAGAGAATTTGTTGCTCATTGAATGCCACTGACAAGGAAAATGATATAGATCTATGTATAGTCATGAAAACAACTTTGAAACCTTTTATTGTATAAACTAATGTGCACCAAATTATTGTTATTGCTTACTGAGATCATGTCATATTACGATTTTTGGTTCAACCTGTTTGTGATAAACAGTGGAAAACATGAAAAACAACAGTGTCGAACCCTTTAATAATTTTTCAAACTGAGTAAATATTTTGTACAAAAATTTTTGGTTTTGCATTTTTTAAATTAAAGTTGTACTGGTCAACATTTATGCTTTGATGAATAGTTGGCATCTGTTGATTCTGCTTCATAAATCTGATCATTCATCATTAATGACTGACTATGTTATATATTTGCAAAATGACAACATGGTATAGAAAACTAGAATTTTTAATAAAGATTAAGGAAGATAATGAACGAGCAAGATGTAGGTGTTATTCATCAAAGCAGTATCTAAGAGCAGAAAAAAAATTCTACTAAGAACATTAATTGGTTATGTGTTGTCTGTTTGTTGGTTAACATTAAGCTCAGCATGAGTCATCTAAGCACTTAGAGTTGTCGTACTATTTAATTCTCAGTAAATAAATAATCAAGAGTCTGTAGAGATGATTTGACAGGTAAGAACACTTCTTGCTCTTCCAGAAGACAATTTGGGGGTATGAATCTCAGTACTATCATGATATTTCACAATCGTCTGCAATTACAATTACAGGATGTCCTAAACCCTCCTTTGGACACAATCAGTACCAAGACTGCAAGTGGTGAACATCTTCCTATATAGACAAAAATACACATATTTTTAAATAAAGAATCACAACTTGGAAAAAATAAACAGAAGCATGCATTGTATTTTATTTTTTACACAGAAAACAAATGAAAGTATTAGTCTTCACTCTCAAATTCAGTCTTTCTTCATTTCTTCTAAACTTTATATAATATATGTCTTAACATCTCACACTGAGTTCACACCAAACTACCTGCATCATCTTATCTATTTCCTTCATGAAATGAATTTTGTGTCTATTTATCAATTCATATTCTTCATCTATGTTTGATTAGGCCCCAAAGGATTGTTACTTCTTGTATCCACAAAAAGAATCGTCAACAATCTTTTCCAGTTTTTGCTGCCCACCTATGTCACCTGTTAATTTAGTTCTCTCCAATTGAGATGTCATTTGCTTTTGTAGATTTGTGATGTTGTAATAAAACACTGTAAACATTCACTTGCTGCTAACTGATGTCAGGTTATACACTAAGCACATAAAACAAGAAGGATTATTTTCCCAATTCCATGTTTTATTTGTTTGTTGACTTTTAATCTTAGCAACTGGAACAATGTTTGGAAGATAGTAAAAATACAGTATATATCATAAAGGGATTAACATTTTTATTGTCCCATAAGTGTAGAAGCAAGTCTCTTGTGGCTATTGGGTATAGACTTAGCCTTATTATAAACAATACTTTCAATGAGCTCAAGTAGATAAAGGAAACATGCACATAATTTAAAAAATGCCTCCCAGTGATACACAGCTCCTCTTTACCATGTGTTGGAGTAAGGGAGAATGTATGGTAAATAAATGAAGGTTGTAGAGCAGTATCAGATGGGGATTAAAGGGAAATGATTATTAAGATCTTTAGAACATTGGTATTTTTCTTCATGATTTTATGAGAGCACAATGTGTTGGAATGGTCTCATCTCTCGCCTTCATGATGCTTTCTTCCTCTCATTCATTCCATCATTACTTCTGCCTTCTTTCTCTTTCTCACCGTATTCTAGACATAATCATGGCTAAGAGGTAAAGTAATGTGTGCCTGGTCAATTGGGAAGTAAGTCAATACTAATTTACAGTTTTAAGCAACAGAAAAAGTATGGATGCTGGATGGAAAATTCTAGCCTTAGGTCAACATTTCAGTTTTCCCTCATTGCCTAGTTTCCATAACAAATATCCCACATTCTCTCCTATTTAGTGCACAATAAGTCACTGATGGGGCTCATTTAACAGTCATAATGAAAAGGATTTATTCTCACTGCAGCCTCAGAAGCTCTGTCAATACTCACACAATTTTATATTTTAAACTTCTCAAATCCAAAAAAAAATGTGATATGAAGCAAAAACATCCAAAACTCAGGGATAAAAACAATCTAGAGGGCTTAACGTGACAGATGGGCATACACACCATGGATGTACTCCTCCACTTGGAGAAGCTCATTCCTCTGCTTTGGTATACACATGCCTTTTCTCTAGCACAAATCAATAAACTTTGACCCAAGTGATGATTTACAATCTAGAATCCAGTAAAAATAATGTTGACTTTTAAGATTTTGAGACTTCTGTAAATTCCAAATCTAAAATAACACTCCAAGACTGGCCAGTGGTGCATCCAGTTGCAAATCTTTTCTGATACCACGTTTAATCATGAGTGTACTAGGAGAAGACCAATACTCACCACAGTGTTTTTGCTTAAAAGTAGTACCAACTGTATTTTCTTGAGTTTACTCCATAGAAGCTCGGAATTGATAACTACTTATGTCTATGCAATTCTTACAGAGACTGCTTTCTTTCATTGTCTTCTGTCTTAAAAATATATTTGTAAATTTCTCACAAATGCTTAATTTTGAGATAAATATTATTATATTTTGCTGATTAACAACTAACTGTCTGTGGGTTGAATAAGAAATCCTAGTCCATATTTTAAGCTTGCTTGTGTACTTCTAACCAGCAGGAGATGAAATGGTCTTAGCTCTTCACAAGTTTCTGGATGCTAACAATTTTTAAGTTTGCCCATTGAAAAACATAGAAAAAATTCTCTATTACTAGTTAATGAATGCAATATTTGGTTACTAGGTTATGAAGAAAGTTTAATTTATAACTTTTGAGTATGTCATACCTTCTCTATATTATTTCCTCAGATCTTTAGGAACACCATATTTCTTTACTAATGGAAAATTACCATTCAGCAAACTGCATAAGTATGTCCTATGCTTAGTAACATTCTTATCTGGACATTACTAATAATGCATTAACAGATTTTCAGAGAATTTTGGTTAGTGTATTTTATTTTATTTTATTTTTTGACAACAGAGGTGCAAACATATTTAAACAACCCTGTTTGACACTGTAAAGATTTTGGAGGTAAATAAACAGAATAAAAAGATTTTGGACTGTAAGTAAACAGAATATTTTATTAAGAAACTCAACTCCCTGTCATCACCTACAGAGTGCTGAGCAATGTAGGCAGGGTCAAAGTCATTCATTTGGACTATGTGATTCTTTTGGTTAACTTCTGCTCAGGCTAAGAAAGCAAGCATGTATTTGTGTTGGCAAACTAATTAAGGGAACTTACATACCAGAAGGTTTTTCTACATCATTTTTAAACAGAAATTTGTCCATTAATGTACTTGGTAAAGTAATAAGATAGATTGAAAGAAACACAGGCTAACAATAAATCTACATGTTTGCAAAGGCAGATTGAAGCGTCTCTTATAAAAGGGATGGACCATGAACTCGAATGATAATTGTTAAAATACATAGTCAAATGTAAAAGGCTGTCCTTCTAAACCAAATGTGTTAGTGATTGTGTATCTCTTCAGTAATATCACTGATTTGGCTGAGGTAGAAATTTTCATTTACCATAGAATGAATAGTGAATATTGAGAGCACAAAATTTTCAGAGATTTGAATTATTGGTTCAGGCAGTCACTATTACACAGCATAGGAAAAATTGTCTGTCCCCCATAGACCTTCTTCAAAGTGCATCTTTGTGAGGAATAGGAGAGCATACCATGTTGACATTTTCTCATCATTTCATTACTAATGTTATTAGATGTCATCATTTATAAATTGTGTAATTAAAATGAGTAAATAAGCTAGGAAAACAAATTACAAGTACAATGAAACTAGTTTTGAGACTCATCAGACTGTAAATTTTTAACAAACACAAACAGAAATAGAGAGAGAGTAATAGAGAGTTAGATACAGAGAAGGGAGGGAGCTAATGATGTATTCATTGTCATATGAAGTTCTTTCAGTCAAAACATATCATGATGGTCCCATAATTTATATGACATTGAAAATATATCATATCATCTATTTATGTGGGGTGATATCCTTAGCACGGTGTTTTACTTCCATGTTCATGGGGGTATTGGTGAAAACAAACATACTACACAATCCCTTTATCCAAAATACAACATATATAAACATATGCAATACAGAGTCATTGGTAATGATAAGGTATGACTGTTGCTATATCATGTATTTATCACAGTGCCTTTGTTGTTATTTCAGATTTTCCCTAATCTATAAAATATATTACCATAATAGTCTACAGTTTTATACCTCACAAATGTAAGATACATTTCTAGACTTCTTCAATCCCTTATTATCAAAGACTTTCCCTATATCATTCAAGTGTGAGCACGTACACTCTGTGTGTTACCCTTATTAAAAAAAAGCATTTGTGTTAAGCTTTACATATATGGAAGAATTATTTTTATGAAATGTGATAAAGGCCAGGTAATGTGGCACACACCTTTAATCCCAGCACTTGGGAGACAGAAGTAGGAGGATCTCTGTGAGTTTGAGACCAGCCTGCTCTACAAAGCAAGTTCTAGGACAGTCTCCAAAAGCTACACATAGAAACACAGTCTTAAACAAACAACAAAAAAAGAGAAAAAGAACTGTGATTAAGAATGTTTCTCCCTATGAAAGATTAATCTGTGTAAAGATGCTTGGACTGACTTGTTTTACAATTAAACTAAACTTTTATGTTAGATTTGGAGGTACTTGTCTCATTATATTCATGGAGGGTGTGAATATGATTTCCCCATGATAAAGTTGATGGTCAAAGTGTACTGTTTTCTTGTTCTTCTTTTGCTATTTTCCTCACGGATTATTTAAAAATTCGTGTTGAGTGCCTGAGCTTTTTTCGCTTTGAACATATAGATATCCAATATTTTAAGACGGTATCATGAATGATGTCTTGAAGTAAAATTGGTAATTGTGTTGAAGGTTTTAGAACTTCATAGCAATTTTTTTTTCCAGTTTGTAATTCTACTTTTCAAGTTTTATCCTTTTTCATTAGGGTAAAGATTGCAATAAAACTTTCATTTCTTTTTTTTTCAAAGTTTATTAAATTATGAAAGTTTCCATTTCCGCCCCTCCTCCCAACACCCTCAAACTCCCCCACTCCCCCTCCTCCTCTCTCTCCATCCCTAAGAGCAGTCAGGGCTTCCAGCCCTATGGGAAGTTCAAGTTCCTCCCCCCTCCCTCCAGGTCCAGGAAGGTGAGTATCCAAACAGACTGGATCCCAAAAATCCAGTATATGCAGAGGAAACAAGTCCCAGTGTCATTGTCAATGGCTTTTCAGAAAGGCTCCAGGTCAGCCACATTCAGAGAATCCAGCCACATTCAGAAAATCTGGTTGGATCACGTGCTCGTTCAGTCCCAGTCCAACTGGCCTTGGTGAACTCTCATTAGATCAGTTCCCTTGTATCAGTGGGTGATCTCACCCCTTGCGGTCCTGAGGTTTTTTTTTTTTTTTTCATGTTCTTCCTCCTTCTGCTCTTCATCTGGACCATGGGGGGCTCAGTCCGGTGCTCCAATGTGGGTCTCCGTCTGTATCGCCATCCATCGTCGGATGAAGGATCTATGGTGATAAGCAAAATCTTCCTCAGTATGTTTATAGACCAAGGCCGGTTCAGGCACCCTCTCCTCTGTCCAGAGAACAATCTGGGGATCTCTCCTTGGACCTGGGATCCCGTTTATAATCAAGTCTCTTGTAAACCCTAAAATGACTCCCTTAGTTGAGATATATTCTTCCCTGATCCCATATCCCTCCTTCCTCCCTCCCCCCATCTCAGTCCCTCGAGTTTTCCCCATTCCTCCCCTACTCCCTTCTCTCTAACCCTCTCTCCTTCTAACAACCCTCCCACCCACCCCCCCCATGCACCCGAGGTTACCTGGGACTCTTGTCTATTTCCAATCTCCAGGAGGATAAGTACATGATTTTCTTCAGGTTCACCTTCTTATTTAGCTTCTCTAGGATCTCGAATAATAGGCTCAAAGACCTTTAATTTGTTCATAGCAGCACTATTTCTAATAGCCAGAACCTGGAAACAACCTCGGTGCCCTCAATAGAAGAATGGTTAAAGAAGGTGTGGAACATATATACACTAGAGTTTTACTCAGCGGTAAACCTTTCATTTCTATTGCGGTATCTGGAACAATGCCTATGGAGATTCATCAAATATTGCTAAATCTTCTCCAGACCTCAAATAGTCAAGGAATAATACTAGTCAATATCCCCATTTTACTGCTTGGGCACTAAGGGTCATGTGAATGACATATTTTTCTAATGTACAAAAAAGACTTAAAATACTTGAAAGATATTTCTTCCAAATCATCTTCATGTCCTCTCGTATTGTCTGTGCCTGGAATTTGTTATTAGTAAATGGGCAAAGAAAACATGTTTTTACTAATTAAGATCTGAGACCGTGCAGCTTGCTGTCACATTTCAATTCAACACAATTCAAAGTCTATGTACAACTTTGTGTCTGCCTTTTGTCTATGCTCAAGGAAATGGGAACATAAGACAGAATTATGACATGATTTCTACAGGTTTCCTAAGATTTTGAGTGACTATATTTGCGTGTGAGTACAGGTTGCTTAAAAAAGGAGAGAGGAAGAAAGAAGAGAAGAGGAAGGTACGTGGATAAACATAAATGTGTCTTAGAATTATTTCATGTGCAATATCCATCTGCCGTTATTTAGAGGGATTTATACTATTTCAACACACAATTGTAACCTTCATGAGGTTTCACTGTAAAAATAACACGTTGCATAGACTTCTACTTATAGATTCAGATTGTAATGAGCAAATATATCATTTAGTAGTCTTCCTACTCATTTCAAGTAGTTATCATCTCAACAAGAATAAAAAGGTCTTATTTTAAACTAGTATTTTCAACACTTACCAAAAATAAAATTAAGAAAAAAATGTACATATCAAACATGTAGTAAAAAACAGAAACTTATAATAATACTCAATCATCAATATTTTTTTTCAGGGAGAAATGAATCTTTTGTACCCTTGCAAGGTACTGCTTCCTAATGAATAGAAGTATCCTTGTCATTACGCCTGTGAAGTATTTGAAATAAACACTAGGTCTCAAAGATATCATGATAGGTTTTGTGACTATGATTGATTTGCAGATGTTTCTGTCTTGTCCAAAATCCTATCTTAAAACTTCATATAGGTTCTTTAATATCTTATTTGTTTAATAAATATTTCCTCAATAAATGAATAAACAATTATGCAATAAGACTCTTCATGTTTCCTTGGTTACTTTATTCCCAAAAGAAAAATAGCAGCTTGTAAACACACACATACACACACACACACACACACACACACACACACACAAACACATACACACACACACATGTTTGCACACCGTTTTGGTTAGAAGAAATCCACTTGGGAAGGGGCATGATCTTCACTTTTCTGCAATCTTTTGACATTGTCTGAATATATATATATATATATATATATGTGTGTGTGTGTGTGTGTGTGTGTGTGTGTGTGTGTGTGTGTGTATGTATGTATATCCTGTCTTGCAGTCCTGATTTTCTTCTTAACCCATATATGGTGAGTCTTTCCTTGAGATTTTTTCTTTGATTTATTGAGAATTCTTTTTCTAATTTTAGTTTTATATTTGTTATTATCTCTATTTATTTATTTTTGAATTCTTTTCTTTATATTTGGTATTGACTACCTAGTTTCACCTAGCATTGATTGTATCCTCTTAGAATTTATTTAGGTTTTAATTGTGTCTTTTTTGCTTTTGCTGAACATTCATCTAATCATGATTTTGGAGTCTTATCTGAGATTTTATCTAACTCACCTCAATGATATAGATTTTATTTAGGATATTCTAGACTCAGTCTAGATTTGGCTTTTTTTCCCAATTTGATGTTCAGTATCTCTGTTATATCTAGATTCGGACAACATGTTTGATGTTTTCCTCTTTCCTTTGCTTGATTCCCATCTTTTCTCCTTGTTTTAGTTAATCATGTTGTTAATGCTTTGCTTCTCTGTTTTCCATTAAATTGTCACTAGATTGCATATTCTGATATACTAGCATCCTAGCATTTTTCTTTATATAATATATTTATTTCAGGAATTGAATCCAGCTTCAATAATTCAATATAATTTTGTCCTATCATCACATCTGTCTTTTTTAAATATCCTGGAACAAAATCTGTGCTGTATCTTCCACCTTTTTTTATTTGTTTGTTTGTTTTCATTCCCATCTTGCTTCGTTCCCAGGAAAAAGAAAATCTTTGCTTTGACATTCTAGGAAGAATCTCTCTAGCAGATATGCTTTTCTACAGAAACAATATTGAAACAGAATATTATCCTAGGATGTGTAAAGGGAATATGACTTTGCTAGGCAGAACAGTTGTTCACTGGGTGTGATTTAGATTATTTAGTAGGAGACAAGGACTACTATAGGATCACAGCTAGGCTGTTGGCTTACTAGAGGCTGATAAATTACAACTTGTGGAATAATAATAAAAGAACACAGAAAAGATAGCAGCGGTTATAACCAAAATATTTGCTAATTGGTTGGTTTTGGCTCTTCATTTGTTAATTTTGAGGTAGTGCTTATGTATAGCAAATATTCCCAAACTTGTTGTCTATTCAAGATGAACTTGAACTCTCAAACTCTATATCCTGCACATATATGATAAAATTAAAGATGTTCACATGCCTGATTGATATAGTACTATGTACTGAACTCATAGTTTTGTGAATGCTAAGCAGATTCTCTACCAATTATATATATATATATATATATATATACTCAGGCCTTAAGAGTTATACACTAATTTAGTTTATATTGTGTACTAGACTGTTTTTACTTAATAGTAAACTCATTAGTTGCTCTCAATTAATTTTTAATTAATTAATTCATCAATTCTCAGCAAAAATATATGTAAAAATATAAAATGCCTTTAAAAGAAAGAATATATATTTTAGTATCACCAAAAATCAATAAAATCAATTGTAGCTTCAATATCATATATAATATTTTATGTATATATATATTACATATATTATAGTGTGTCTGTTTCTGTGTGTGTGTGTATGTGTGTTTGTGTATGTGGGTGTCTGTATAAAGCACATGTACTTGATAAGTTGAATATACATGCTACAGATTTTTGCAGGGTACAGTTGTGTAATCTGAATAAATGAAATTAGAGAACAAGGAAAACTTTGCAGGTTAAATGTAAAAGAATTGTAGATCTTGATGTTATAAAAGGAAAAATAATTTATCACACAGTAAATAAAGAAAACCATAACACAAGTTCAAAGCAAATTTAATCCCCTGAAGAAATTCCAGAAAAAGCCTGGAGTGATGTTTGTGTTCGGACCATGATTTTCTGTATTACGTTATTTAAAAGTAGTCTTCATTCAATGTTGTAGTTATGAGAATGCAAGTAGAACTATCTTCTGGATTTAGAGGGAACTTCTGAAATTCAGTAAAATAACATAGCTTTTTCCCATATGTTTTATGAGTATACCTATTTATAGTTGAGGGGCATCTTGGTGGTTTCCAGGTTCTGACTATTATAAATAATGCTGCTATAAACACAGTTGAGCAAATGTTCTTGTGTTCTGATTGAAAATTCTTTGAGTATTACAAATAGTGCTGCTATGAACATAGTTGAACAAATGCTTTTATAGTATAATTAGGCATCTCTTGGTATATTCGCAAGAGTGGAATTGCTTGGTCCTGAGGTAGGTTAATTCCCAGTTTCCTGAGAAACCACCACATTGATTTCCAAAGTGGTTGCACAAGTTTGCATTCCCACCAACAATGGAAGAGTGTTCCCCTTCCTCAACATCCTCTCCAGCATAGGTTATCATTAGTGTTTTTGATTTTAGCCATTCTGACAGGTGTAGGATGGTATCTCAAAGTTGTTTTGATTTGCATTTCCCTGATTGCTAAGGAGGTTGAACATGATGTTAAGTGTTTTTGGCCATTTGAATTTCTTTGTCCCATAGCCACACTGATGAATATCTTGCATATCACCATAGCACCTTCATCCGGCGATGGATGGAGACAGAGACCCACACTGGAGCACTGGACTGAGCTCCCAATGTCCAAATGAGGAGGAGAAGGAGGGAAAACATGAGCAAGGAAGTCACGAACGTGAGGTGTTCATCCACCGACTGAGACAGTGCAACTGATCTAATGGGAGATCACCAAGGCCAGCTGGACTGGGACTGATGGAGCATGTGATCAAACCGGACTCTCTGAATGTGAATGTCAATGAGGGCTGACTGAGAAGCCAAGGACAATGGCACTGGGTTTTGATTCTACTGTATGGACTGACTTTGTGGGAGCCTGGTTTGTTTGGATGCTCACCTTCCTAGATCTGGATGGAGGGGGGAGGACCTTGGACTTCCCTCAGGGCAGGAAACCATGACTGCTCTTAGGACTGGAGAGGAAGTGGGAGGGGGAGTGGAGGGAGTGGGAGGGAAATGGGAGGTGGGCAGGAGGTGGAAATTTTTAATAAAGAAATAAATAATAAATAAGTAAAGTGGAAAAAAAAAGAAAATCCTTTGGGTATATGCCCAAAAGTGCTATTGTTGGGTCCTGAAGTAGATTTACTATCAGTTTTCTCAGAGAACTCCATATTGATTTCCAAAGTGGCTGTACAGGTTTTCACTTCCCCCAGCAATGGAGGGGTGTTCCCCTTACTCCACATCCTTTCTAACATAAGCTATCATTAGTGCTGTTGATCTTAGTCATTCTGACTGGTGTAAGATGATATCTCAGAGTCATTTTGATTTGCATTTCCCTGATGGTTAAGGATGATGAACAATTCCGTAAGTTTCTTTCTGCCATTTGCAATTCATTTGAGAATTCTCTATTTAGTTCTGTATCCTATTTTTTTTTGATTAAATTTTGTGGTAGTTTGATGTCTAGTTTCTTGAGTTCTTTACATATTTTGGAGATCAGTGTCCTCTGTCTGAAGAATAGATAAAGAACATGTGCTGCATTTACATATTGGAGTACTACTCAACATTAAAAAACAATGACATCTTGAAATTTGCCTGCAAATGGACGGAACTAGAAAAATTCATCCTAAGTGAGGTAACTCAAACCCAAAAATGGTATTTACTCACTCATATTAGACAGAAAGCAAAGGATAATCAGCCTATAATATACAATTTCAGAGAATCTAAGTAACAAGGAGAACCATAACAGAGACATACATGGATTCCCCTGGAAAGAGGAAACAGACAAGACCTCCTGTGAAAATTAGGAGATGGAGAGAAGGATGGGTGGGAGGGGAGGAGATGAGAAGAAGGTGGGGGAGGAGGAGAACATGAGGGAATAGGATGCTTAGGAAGATAGAAGGACAGAGAAGGAGAGAAAGGAAGGAAGTATTTTTTTTTGTTTTGTTTTGTTTTTGTTTTTGTTTTTTTTTTTAGTAAATTTTATTAAATTATAAAAGTTTCCATTTCCGCCCCCCCTCCCAACACCCTCCCACTCCCCCCACTCCCCCTCTCCTTCCCCTCCGTCCCCCAGGGCAGTCAGGGTTTCCTGCCCTGTGGGAAGCTCCAGCTCCCTCCCCCTCCCTCCAGGTCCAGGAAGGCGAGCGTCCAAACAGACTGGATCCCCAAAATCCAGCATATGCAGAGGAAACAGGTCCCAGTGTCATAGTCAATGGCTTTTCAGAAAGACCCCGGGCCAGCCACAGTCAGAGAATCCGGCCAAATTCCGAGAATCTGGCTAGATCACGTCCTCGTTCAGTCCCAGTCCGGCTGGCCCTGGTAAACTCTCATCAGATCCGTTCCCTTGTATCAGTGGGTGATAGCATCCCTCGCAGTACTGATTTCGTTTTTCATGTTCCTCCTCCTTCCGCTCCCCCTCCGGACCTCGGGGGGCTCAATCCGGTGCTCCAATGTGGGCCTCCGGCTGCATAGCCGTCCTTCGCCAGAGGAAGGATCTATGGTGATAAGCAAAATATACATCAGTATGGTCATGGGCCACGGCCGATTCAGGCACCCTCTCCTCTGTCCAGAGAGTCACCATGCACAAAAATCAAGTCCAAATGGATTAAAGACATCAACATTAATCTGTCCACTTTGAACCTGATAGAAGAGAAAGTGGGAAGTAGTCTACAAGATTTAGGCACAGGAGGCCTCTTCCTAAGTAGGACCCCAGCAGCACAGACAATAAGAGAAACAATGAATAAATGGGATCTACTGAAACTGGGAAGCTTCTGTAAAGCAAAGGACACTGTCAGTAGGACAAAAAGGCCGCCTTCTGACTGGGAGAAGATCTTCACCAACCCCTCATCAGACAAAGGTCTGATCTCCAAAATATACAAAGAACTCAAGAAACTAGGCACTAAAACTCTAATTAACCCAATTAAAAAATGGGGTACTGAACTGAACAGAGAATTCACAACAGATGAACTTCGAATGGCCAGAAGACACTTAAGGTCATGCTCAACCTCCCTAGCGATCAGGGAAATGCAAATCAAAACCACTTTGAGATACCATCTTACACCTGTCAGAATAGCTAAAGTCAAAAACACCAACGATAGCCTATGCTGGAGAGGATGTGGGGTGAAGGGAACACTCATCCATTGTTGGTGGGAATGCAAACTCGTGCAGCCACTGTGGAAATCAGTGTGGCGGTTTCTCAGGAAACTGGGAGTCAACCTCCCTCAGGACCCAGCAATACCACTCTTGGGAATATACCCTAAAGATTCCCTAATATACTACAAAAGCATTTGTTCAACTATGTTCATAGCTGCACTATTTGTGATAGCCAGATCATGGAAACAACCTAGGTGCCCCTCAATAGAAGAATGGTTAAGAAAGGTGTGGAACATATATACATTAGAGTTTTACTCGGCGGTAAAAAACAATGACATCTTGAATTTTGCATGCAAATGGATGGAAATAGAAAACGCTTTACTGAGTGCGGTAAGACAGACCCCAAAAGAGGAACACGGTATGTATTCACTCATAAGTGGATT
This sequence comes from Myodes glareolus, assembly GCF_982192425.1. Taxonomy (NCBI): domain Eukaryota; kingdom Metazoa; phylum Chordata; class Mammalia; order Rodentia; family Cricetidae; genus Myodes; species Myodes glareolus. The sequence goes on along the minus strand of NC_142036.1, from coordinate 30,733,561 downwards.
CTAACCATAATTAAAGGTCTTTGAGCCTATTATTCGTGATCCTAGGGAAGCTAAATAAGAAGATGAACCTGATGAAGATTATTTAGCTATCCACCAGGAGGTAGGAAATATACATGAGTCCCAGGTAACCTCGGGTGCATGGGGGGGTGGGAGGGTCGATGGAGGGGGAGAGGACTAGAGAGAAGGGAGTAGGGGAGGAACGGGGAAAGCTTGGTGGCCGGGGATGGGGGGAGGAGGTAGGATGAATATGGGATCAGGGAACAATATATTTCAACTAAGGGAGCCATTTTAGGGTTTACAGGAGACTTGATTATATATGGGATCCCAGGTCCAAGGAGAAATCCCCCAGATTGCTCTCTGGACAGAGGAAGGAAGTATTTTGATTCAGGAAGTCATTACATGGTTATAGAGAAACATAGCTCTAGGGAAATTCACAGGAAGCCTCCAGGTTGACCCCAAATAAGATTCTAAACAACATTGGAGAGGATGTCTTATTGGCTTTCCCCTGTAATCAGACTGATGACTACTTTAATTGTCATCATAGAACCTTAAACAGCAACTGATGGAAGATATTCAGATTTCTACAACAAAGCACTGGGCCAAGCTAACTGAGACCAGCCCAAAACAGAATGAAGGAATAATATGAACAAAGGGGTAAAGACTTTGGTGGTGATGCCTACAGAAACAGCTGATCCGAGCTAGTGAGAGCTCTCTGACTCTGGACTTATAGCAGGCAAACCTGCATAAGATCAAATTAGCTCCTCTGCTTGTAAGGGAGAATTATTGGATAATGTGTGGAGTCACTAGTGGTGGGACCAGAATTTAACCCTAGTGCTTGAACTGGCATCTAGGAGCACATTCTTTTTGGAGGGATACCTTGCTCAGCCTAGATTAGTGGAGGAGCCTTGGTCTTGCTTTGAAGTGAAGTGTCAGATTTTATTACACCCATGGGAAGACTTTCCCTTTCTGAGTAGAGGATGGGGAGCTGGGGTGGGTGGAATGTAGAAGAGGTAAGAGGAGGGGAGAGAGTAGGAATGGGGACAGCTATATAAAATGAGAAAAGATTTTATTAAAAAAATCTTATTGAAAAAATAAAAAATGCAAAAATATACCTATGTATATCTCTTCTTTGAATCTACCCCTTGGCAGAATTTCATTGGAATTTTCTCTATTTGAATAGGAAATAACATCTTTGTTAATGCACTTTCTTAATGATACTTTTAATGAATCTCCACAGGAGTCACCTCATGAGAGATACAAAATTATATGCCATGAAGAAATATCTTTGATGATTCTACTGCCACATGATATCAGATGAACTTTTCTGTTTCTACAGAGGCTCCAACATTGTGGAGATCTGGATGTATTCCCCCGGGATTCATCACTCTCCATATAAAAATATGAGGTGTAAAGTTGCTCAAATTGAGTATCAACTGCAGTGAATTTTATGAAGTACAAATAAATCACTGATTCCCTAAGTCTTAAGATAATTACATTTATATTACTATCTTGCTTTCCTAAGGATAGATACCTTCTACTGAATTTATCTGTCAAAGAAATATCAGTAACATATATGAACTTATTTTAATGTAATGTAACTTTGGTAAACATATTGTCCTTTGTGGGGGAACCTGTACTTTGAGTGAGCTTGGTCAGTGAAACCAAAAGAGAGAAAGAAAGAATCAGAACAAAACTTTCTATGAGGTACCATGATAGGGAAATGTCACATAGAGAGAACTCATGTCCTTATCTGAAGAACTTTCTTCCTGAAAATTCTATGCTCCCATGAATTATGACATCACTACAATATCTTATCACTCTATGAATCTCCACATATTGGGAAGACACATAAGTAGTAAAAGTTTATTGTTATCATTAGATAATGCTACAGCTGAAAGCTACATCCTGCATTTCCTTATTAGAACCTTCTAATACATCGTGTCTAACATATACTCAGTTTTAGCAACAAACAAGCAATTATGACTTTGCAGTTGGAGTGTTAGAAATATTTATTTATATATATATTTCAATATAAAACTGTAACAGAAACATTTGCAGACTCAGAAACAGTGTGGAACTAACATGCTCATGTTTTATTACCTGCCAAGGTGTGATGACTTTTCTTTACATGCCCCACTTCTGGTGATCTGACTTTTTCTTTGTCCTCGGGTTGTTTATGTGGAATATATGTGAAGAGAAGCAGGTCATAGAACTGAGTGCTCAGAGGTTCTGAATGGACATGTGACTTACATAGTAATTTGTCAGTGTGAAAGACCCCCCCCGATATTGGAAGCCTCTCACTCAAGCCTCAGGATAACGAGGATAACGCAACCCCCCCCCCCCCCCCCCCCCCCCCCCCCCCCGCAGTAACTCACAAGAGACCATCCTTGCTGCAATCACATCAGGTTTAATGACAAGACGACAAGCCGGGAACCAGTGCACTGGGGCCGAGACTCATAACCCATGCAGGGGAAGAGTTCGACCTTGAGTGGCCAGGAGAAGTAGGTTTTATAGGAAGAAACCACACAGCCCAGTAATCCGAAAGGGGGCAGGGAGGATGTCACCAAAAATTCTAAAAATTCCGGTGATGATTACAGGGGACAACTCCCTGCCTCTCAAGATCATTCTCAAGGTCATAATCAGCTAGTTCCTATTCTAAAAGTACCAATAATAATTACTAGGGGATGATAATTACTAGGGGGAATCTCCCTGTTTCTCAAGATTACTCTCAAGATTACAATCTACCTTTATCTTTAGCTAGTTCCTGAAACCTGGAAACTGGCTAATCCTAGATTTCTGATTCTTCTCTTCTTGCTAGATTTTTGGCTCTATTTTCCTGCTATGGGGATCTGGATTCATCCAGGTCTTTCAAGTGAGTGAATTCTGTGCCACTAACTGAGTATGGACAGAGGTCAGGGAGCCGTTCATTAAAAGCACAGTAAGAATGGATTTGCTTTTAATTTGTTTGAGTTCTGTTTTTGTTTGTTTGTTTACTTGTTTAGAAAGACAGAGCAAGACAGAATATGTGAGTTTGGGTGGCTAGGTAGGTGGATTTTGAAGGAGGTGGACAAGGCTAATGTTTGAAAATTCTTTTTTTCCTGATAATTTTTTATTACTTTATAAATAATACCAATCAAAATTTTCACTTCCTCACCTCCTCCCACTTCCATCTCACTACCCCACTCACCCACCCCCCACCCTTTTCCTAAGAGAGGGCAGAGTACCTTGCCCTGAGGGAAGTCCAAGGCCCTCTCCCCCCCCCCCCTCCAGGCTTAGGAAGGTTTGCATCTAAATAGAGTAGGATCCCAGAAAGCCAGTACTTTCAGTAGAGACAAATCCCTGTGTCATTATCTTTGGTTTCTCAGTCTGCCTCAATTGTGAGTCACATTCAGAGGGTCCAGTTTGATCCCATGTTCATTCAGTCCCAGTCCAGCTGGCTTTGGTGAGCTCCCTTTAGTTCAGACACACTGTCTCAGTGGGTGAACCAATCCATTGTGGTCCTGACTTCCTTGCTCATGTTCTCCCTCATTCTTCTCTTCAACTGGACCTTGGGAGCTTAGTTCAGTGCTGCCATGTGGGTCTCTGTCTTTATCTCCATCTGTCGCCGGATGTAGGTTCAATGGTGATATTCAAAATAGTCATCAGTCTGACTACAGGACAAGACCAGTTCAGGCACCATCTCCACTGCCCCGGGGTCCTAGCTGGGGACATCCCTGTGGACATCTGGGAACCTCTCTAGAGTCAAGCCTCTTGCCAATCCCACTAAAAAATATAAGTATAAAATATTTCAAAAGAAATAAATGTATCTTATTTTGATAAGTTTTTAAAACTTGAGAAATTTATTAAAAAATAAATACAAAGATGTATATCTTAATTATCTCCATTATTTACCAACAGAAATACCCTTTGAGAGGATGGAGAGATTTCTCAGTGATTAAGAACATTTGCTACTGTTGCAGAAGTCTCCTCAATTGCCAACTGCCAAGACAGAAAGATGTCTACTTCCTGTGCCTCTAGCTCCAGGGTAACCACTATCATGCAATATTATCCTTGAGGATACTCACACACACAGAATACATACAAACCCATCCACGTACATAAATAAAAATAAGATACATTTTACAGAAAATGGGAATACTATTTTGGGTTAGCAGAAGCCAGTCCTGTGGATTGATCTCTCTTATCCTTTATGAAAAATAGTTTCATAGCAGTTTTGTTATTACCTGACTGTCAAATCATGTGTGTAAATATTAAATGTAGAGAAATAATTGCATAGGAAGACCCCGTTCATACACACATACACCAGTCACAGAACAAGATTTTCTCAAAGTAGAAATGACAGCTAAGTTTTCCCATGTGGATATAACTCACATCCACAGAAAGTTACACAAAATAACAGTATTCACTCCCAGGAAGACTTAAAATGAAAATATCATGAGCTGCAGAGAAGAAGGTATATTCTTTCTAGAGGGGTTCCCAGGTCCAAGGAGAGGTCCCCAGATTGTTCCTTGGGCAGCAAAGGAGAGGGTGCCTGAACTGGCCTTGTCCCATAGCCACACTGATGAATATCTTACATATCACCATAGAACCTTCATCTGGTGATGAATGGAGATAGAGACAGGGACCCACAATGGAGCACTGGATTTAACTCCCAAGGTCCAAATGAGGAGCAGAAGGAGGGAGAACATAGGCTAGGAAGTCAGGATCACGAGGGGTGCATCCACCCACTGAGACAGTGGGACTGATCTAATGGGAGCTCACCAAAACCAGCTGGACTGGGAGTGATGGAGCATGTGATCAAACTGGACTCTCTGAATGTGGCTGGCAATGAAGTCTGACTGAGAAGCCAAGACAAAGGCATTGGGTTTTGATTCTACTGCATGGACTGACTTTGTGGGAGCCTGGTTTGTTTGGATGTTCACCTTTATAGACCTGGGTGGAGGGGAAGGACCTTGGACTTCCCATGGGGCAGGGAACCCTGACTGCTCTTAGGACTAGAAAGGGAGAGGGAGGAGGGAAGGGGGAGAGAAAAGGGAGGTGGGGAGGAGGTGGAAATTTTTAAAATAAATAAATTTAAAAAAATGAAAATATCATTACAAACTACTCTCCAGAGTATTATGTTAAATACAAAAAGGTGACACTTTTTCACACTGGAAAATTTCTCATTGGGTGATGGTGATTCTTCCAATCACCTTTCCTCCATGGCCCACATCCGGGAAGAAGCAAATAGTGAGTACTATGTTCTTAAAGAAAATTTTCACAAGGTAGGTAGTGGTCAGTGCTTAAGGTCTATAGAGCTTTATGCAGTTTTATTTTTTAAAAGAGAAATTACTGAATTTAACATATCATTTTTGAAATGTTGATGACTTAAGCTTAACATTTCTTAAATGTACTAATTTCATAGTCTAAATAAACCACTTTTCTTTCAATAATTTTCAGTAACTCTGACAAAGGTCAGATGACCTTATGTGCACAAGAGCACTTTACACATTTTTAAAGGCTTAGGTAACTTTAAGTTGTTATTATGAATTAGTCATTTGCTAAATTGCATTCCAGGGTTATTAAAACAATGAATGGACTTTCTAATACAGAAACCACCTTGTCACCTTCTGTTTATTTGGACAGGGGTTATAAACCCTTTAACCTGGTATTAGTGGTTATTAGTAAATGCTGTTGACATAGCTGGGGCACTGTCACAAGGAAAGATGGCATAATGCTCGCGAGGGGATAAAGATTATCAGGCAACACCACTGCAATTGAAGAAAAAAAACATTAAAAAGATAGAAGGGAGGGGCTGTAGAAATGAAAGAATAAGCATCACCTTCAATGTCATAGACACAGCTTTCACAACTAGGTCTTCAGTACATTAAACATCTAAATCTGATGGTATTTATTAATATTGTTGTTATTGTTATTGTTATGTAATTTGAGGAATGATCTTATACCTTTTTATGAATCTGGAAGAAAAATATGGAAACAAATTAAATTTAAAATTGTACTGTGAAGTGTGAAATGGGACTAATATCAATGGCCATGTATAAAAATAGCTTATATTTTTAGACTAAAAAATGATTTGTATATTTTTTTCTGGTATACCAGTCTTCCATCATTATAGAATAAATATAGAATACACTACACATTGTTGTGATATATATATATATATATATATATATATAATTTTATAGCTTCTTTGTAGTTAGTGCATTGATTTAAGGAGTGACGACTGATAGACCATTCTGTCCCTCTCACTTTCTGCGTGCTAAGATTAATTGTTACATTCAGAATTCAATATCTTTGAATTTTTACTTATTGTTTCTTCCCCTAATTGTTTTATTCTTAGAGGGGATGAACCAAAAATTAGGTGAATAGTATACGTGGTTTCCCAGATTGGAATAGACTTTAGAGACCTCACAAATACAATGATAAATTATTAGGAAAAATTATTATGTATATACATGATGTCACACCACAGACTAAGGAGAGCAAGCACTGATAAGGCAGTCTTTGATTCTCAGCTGTTGCTGAGGGTTAGATTTAACCTGAATGAATTCTTGCATACTTTTCTTTAACTGAACTAGACAATTTGTCCAATACAGACAGACACATTAGCATAAAGAAGAAAGGATGTTTTCGTGTATTTGCTGTACCCTTTATCAAAGCTGTTCTTCGTAAAAGCATGTGGCATTACTGTCTCTGAAGGCCTGTTTGCTGAGAGTACTAATGACCAAAGTTTGTGAAAGTCTTGACAAACACTCCATCAGATCATCATCTCAGGTGAGGCCATTGCCTTGCACCTCTAATAACCGTAAACAAGGTGTGTATTTGCACATCATGTCTCCACAATAATAGTGTTTTAATATGTAAAGGAAAGTAGGAAAGTAACACTGAGCAACCAACTGAAAAGTGACAAACATGATTCTTAACATTTCCTTAGGTATATCTTCAAATGAAATCCTCATTTCAAAGTAAAACAATAACTTGAGGAAAAAAAGAAGCTAAAATTGTAGTTTCAGAAAGAAAAAAGGGAAAGCTCAGTTGATCTGGTAAGGTTTTCAGCAATGTTTCCCTCTGCCATAGTTTTGAAAAGCAATTACTGCCCATAGCTAATCACTAGGGCTGTTCCAGCAGTGGTTTCTTACAGACATTCTCTTAGGTGTTACTAGTAGCAATGGCTTTTGTAAGACTTATTCATTGAAAAATGGTAGTTATCTTTCCATATTGTTGGACATGTATAGCCTTCTTCACAGTTATAATAGTTTATATATGCTAAAATATTAAATATGGTATTGCATGCATATATTTAGGTATAAAGTGAAATAATGAAGAAACCAGATGCCACAGAAGAATAGAATTTTGCATCCACCGTCGTTTTCCCCCTTTTGTATGTTGGTGGCTTAGGATCACTGTTAAAATTAGTTAAGCACATTTTATACTGCCTGACTATCAGATTGTAATGTGTTACTTAAAAAAATAAATTATTATATTATTATAGTAGCAAAACTAGCTTTTGTATTTAACCCACTATTTTATTATTTGTGTCATCACAACCCCTCGAAATTTTATGGTGTATACTTTCAATAATATCCAAAGATATTGATTAAAAAGTTGAATATGGCAATTAATAAATATAGAAAGCATATACCTGAACTACTATATACAAGGGAACATAAACTTGTATTTTGCTGTCATTAGAGTCCTGAATTTAAGTTTTTGTATTAATTTATGCATACAGAAGAGAAAGCTCAGAGAAGAAAAGTGACTAAGTTGTATAAAAAGTGCACGATAAGGATTGATTGGGATCTGTTGTGTTGCTAACTTTCCATCTGAGCAAGCAAAAAATCTGTCCAAGGTTACACAGTAAGAATCAAAAGGAAGTTTTAAACATAGGTTTCAGATTCGATATCACTTGTCACTTGTTCTTTTTATAGTATCACCTTTTAGACTGTTTCCTCCATGACTTCTCAGTAGCTTATAAGCAAGACTATTTTTCAGCTCCTAAAGCCTTGAAGATGTGAACGAAGAATATTTCTTACCAATAGAGATTGTTTGATGGGTCTTAGAAAGCAGGAAAATGTATAATAATATCTTCAGATGCCTCTAGTTTTTATGTTAAATTGAATTATTGTTTTTTGTTGCTGTTTTTAGTTTTGAGACAGGATTTTATGAGTACAGGTCTTGAACTTTCTACATAGCAGAAAGGAAGAAAGAAAGAAAGAAAGAAAGAAAGAAAGAAAGAAAGGAAGGAAGGAAGGAAGGAAGGAAGGAAGGAAGGAAGGAAGGAAGGAAGAGGGAAGTAGCCTTGAATAGTATTTCTCTTACCTCCAGCTCTCAATAGGTAAGATTATGGGTTGGTTCTACCATACTTAACTATATATACAGGTTCCCTATGACGAATTTTTAAGAAATTATTAAGACCTTTAATTTTGCAGTGGCATGCACCATAACATCTAATGTAGAACTATAATCTGTCCATTATATTTCTGTCTGCCTCTATCTATCTATCTATCTATCTATCTATCTATCGATCTATCGATCTATCGATCTATCGATCTATCGATCTATCGATCTATCGATCTATCGATCTATCGATCTATCGATCTATCTATCCATCCATTCTTAATCTTTCTTCTACTGACATCTAAGACATAAACACACATATGCACAAACACAGACATAAACATAGAGACACACATATGTATATATATTTGTGTATATACACATAAATTTGTATTATATATAATATATAATTTACCTATCTACCCACCAATCCTCTTATAATGACTTCTCTGTTTATTGATTTTAATTTTTGGAATTGAGATAGGATAAGATGTAAATATAGAAGTACTTCTGCCCTCACTTCAATAAATGCTATGAAGACATTTACACTTTAATTTTTCAATAGTATAGCTAGTTCTTTAGGGTTTACTACTCCTAATGATTACCTGCATCCAATTTGAAAGGGAGTTATACAATGGATTTCTAAACTTACGATTTATATTTTATTCTTATGTGTGGAAAAATACTAAGTTTTGAAAAGATATTGAAGAACACCTGGTATCTTAGTTAGAACATAAAGGAAAGTTACTATTTGGTGAGCTAAAGTTTAGCAAATTAAATTATACAGACAAAATTATGTAGAAAATATTATCATTAAAAGAATTTAAATGTTATCATAAAAATTATCTGGTGACTTTGTTCCATTGTAAATCTATATAAAAATATGAGTCTTGTACTAAATAGATATGGGAAGAAATGTATTTTTGTTATACAAGAAGGACAAATGACACTACTGTTAAAAATCAACTAAGCACAAGATAAATTAACTAAACATGAAAATAAGCTTACATTAAAAATTCAAATTATAAATAATAAACTCCAAAAATTAAAAGCACACTATGAGAGGTGACCCTGAATGTAAACATCAACAATCTAGTGGCTATTTTAAAATTATCCATGTAAAAATACTTTAAAGCTAGAAAATAAATATGGAAAATTAGTATTTGTAAGAATAATTTCACATCATTGCTGAACACTTTAGATACTATACCACATCTGAATCAGAAATTTCTCCTCAAGGTTCATGTAACAAGGATTTGGTTAGCAATGAACAGAGGACTTTGGCTTAGAAATAAGCTATGCCAAATCTACATAACATAACAGAAACTCTGATGTGGGATTTCCCTCTGTATGCTATGATTACCATTAATGAATAATGAAACTGTTTTGAACTCATAACAGGGGAGAACTTAGCTAGGTGTGGAAAACTAAGCTGAATGATGGGAGAAAGAAGGGCAGAGTCTGAGAAAAGCCATGGAGCCACTGAAAATAGATCCCTAAACTTTACCTGGAAAGCCACTGCCACATGGAAATATACAGATTAATAGAAATGGGCTAAATTAATATAAGAGTTAGCCAATAAGAAGCTAGAGCTAATGGGTCAACCATTGATTTAATTAATATATTTTTTTGTGTTATTATTTCAGGTCTAAGCTAGCCGGGCGGCCGGGAACCAACAAGTGGCTCTCTTCTTCAACAGAACTTAAACTTTACTTCATTGCTGTTCAGTCACTGTGAGGGTTTGAATAACGTGTAGTGCTCACACAGTGCTGATAGCACATGCAACATAATGCACACAATTTGTTGCAGCTGGTAATGTGTGAATCTCATTAAATTATTACTGGATTTATTGCTGGTTTTTAAACATTATATATCAAGATCATCAATAGTATTTGACATCTGATCTTTTTTTATTCTTTTGTTAATTTAATTTTCATATGTTCTCTCTACCTTAGTTTTCTTTTCTTTATGGAATTAGCTCATTTCATGATCCAACTCAAGTAATTGCATGCATTCTATCTCTTAGGCTACAGCATCTGCTTACAAGTTATTAATCTGTACAATTCTGCTGGAATCTGTCTTTAACTTTAATGAAAAGGAGATTTATTTCTCTTTTTAGTGATTATTCTGAGACATAAAACCCTTAATACTTTGAGAGGATGGGTTGAACAAAGCAGTAAACTGAAGATCAATTAGACATATACTGTATTTTGATTTGACAAGTTCACGGGATAAGAACAAACTACAGAAAAATAAAAATAATCATGCATATAATCATAAGTGGGGATGGAAAGAGAGAGCGACAAAAATGGAAAGGAAGTAGGAGGAAGAGGAGGAAGAGAAGAAGGAGGAAGAACAAAAGTAGAAGAGTGGGAAAGGAGGGAGAGGGAAGTGGGAATGAAGTCATTAAATTTTACTGATCTTTCAAAGGACCCAAAATTGAATTCCTAGAATCCAACTTGGAGAGCTCACATCTGCTTGTGTACCTCCAGCACCTGCAGTCAACATTTCCTCAGCATTCCACATATATACAAAAACCTAATTAAAGTGTAAAAGAAACATAAAGTCAAATAATTATATTTATAATAAAGTAAATGTTTCATGCAAGTGTTTTACAAAAAAAATACAAGATAATCAATACAAACTTTCAAATAAAATTTACATGGGAAAAGTAGTAGGGTACGTATTGGACCATATTAATAAACTGTTTTCAACATACCAGTCTCACCTCCATCTTACACCACTGATTTTTCATGTCACTTGCTGCTAGCTTTGTTTGGTAGTCAGAACTCCTCAACAGACCATGCCTATAGGAGGAAAAACTTTTAGTCTTCTTTAACGGTGATCACTTTAAGGTATAAGAAAGAGAAAACTTCGTGGATGTGACAGAGATGCTTATCGCTTTAACATCGGTGATGATATCATTCCTTTATATTAAATAAAATTTATTAAACTATGCAGTTTCTATGTACTAACATTATTGTTCTCACTAGAACACATTTATGTATAGATGTGATTACAAATACCTAAAAGTATATTAGGAACTTACAAGGAAAAAAAGTGAGAGTGTATTTGGATAAAATGAAGCTTTGATTAGAAATTGTTTCGGTAGAAAAAGATGTCCAATAAATCGCCTCACAGATAAGTTATAACATTTTTCTGCTCAGAAATTAAGGAGACTGTAACGAACATTATTTTAGGTAACTAGGAGCTTCCTGTTTCTAGAGATTTCTTTGGAAGATGATTCATGGGTAGATGCACAGTGAACATAAGCTTCCAGCCTCAGCCTTTGGGGAATCCTGATTTAAAGCAGATAAAGGTGATAATATAAAGGGCGATTGTGAACGAGGAGCTCATAAGGTTATAGAAATGACTTTAGGCTCTAGGGAGCCAAGAGAACAAGCTGTGTGTTTTGTGAAATAGAAAGTAGATCTTGTGGAATGCTATTGACAGACCAGCTAAAATAAGCGCCAAAGTAGAACTCATCAAAAGTAGATAAACTACACAAGATTGCAAGTGTGGTCCTGAATATAATCAGTGAGTGACACTATGGTTGCATAAACTAATGCTAGATTCGATTATGATACACTAGGCAGTTAAACATTGTTTGTACAAAAACAACAAGACAAAGGAAGGATGAGACAACAGTTAGAGGCATTCATTACACTTTCATATTCCCAACCCATGAAAAAATATTGCTAGCAAATAATATATGATGAAAGGTAGGCTATTGACTGCTTGTCAATTGACTCAAAGTACCACCTATGAGAATAGCACTGAATAGTTAATGTGATTCATGGAAGAAAATGAAGTATTTAAGGAGTGTTCAGTCTCTGGAATATTTTGAAGGATCTGAATGGAGTAAATATAAATTTATTTGTCAAATAATTAATATAAAATTCTCTAAGCATTAGTCTTAATTATATATATTAATATATATATGTATATATATATACATAGATATTTAAACCAATAAGCTTTTTTATTTAAGATGACAGGCCATTAAAGTTAAAGAGACAAGACTGGGTGGGAAGCAATAAGTTGATGGGTGATAAATCCAAAATGAAAACTTTTATCTGTGCCAATTTGAGGCTGGCACTGCAGAAGTCAACAGTATTCTCTCAGAAAACCTGTTTCACTTTTCCTTTAAAGAACTTAATAATGATGGGAATTTACAGAACATTTCCTGCTCCTCATACATTTCGGTAAAGGATACTCCTCATTTGGGAAGATAGTTTAACCATCTGGGGATACACTCTAGTCTTTATCTCTATAGTCTGGAAAGGTTGTAAAATGAAAAACATAGTTTCAACCTGAGAAATATGGGAGTGAAGGACAGAACCGCCAAAGAGCTTCCACTCAGACAGGGGAATGTCAGGGAGTGGTCTTAATTCCATGACGAAATGCTCTTCTGTGGAGAGCGGTAGGAGGAAATCTGTACTGAAGATTACAAACACATGTAACGCTACTGTTATCAAATGTTCTTCTTTAAAATAACAGCATCATTTTAAGATTTAATTTTGCAATGAATCTAACTTATGCTAATGGTCATAATACTTTTCTTTTTTTCATAATACTTTTTGAGTTGATTATTTGTTGATGTTGATAGTTATTTGGTTATAGATTAAGTGGATGGGATTCAACAGAATAGTTATATTGTTTTTATTGTTTGTTTTATTACAAATCTTTCTATTGCCTTCATTACTAACCAGCACATAGCAAACCAAGGATGAAAGATGGCTACCACTGTGATTTTAGAATATACTTTTAATAACTTACCAAATGCTCCTATTTCTTTTTTGATACTTAGAGCACAAAGCCAAGGAATACTGAAAGAGTTTTATAATCCATGTCTCAGTAAATAAAACTTCAGAAAAAGAGTCTGAATACTGCATAGTTTTATTCAAATTTATTTGAGAAATCTAAGTTTTAATCTAAAATAAATAATATCTAAAATGGCTTACAATTCATTATACTTTCCAGGACCACCATTATCCAAAAGTAAAATCATGAGAAGAGGTTTAACTGATAGTATTGACCTGATAGGACAGCCAGTGTCCGTTACTGTCCAGTGTCTATGTACCAGCACCCCCTGGTGGACACTTTCAAAATAAAGTTGTATTGGAATAATTCGATTGTTACTAAATATCATTATGTGTATCAGAATTCAATTGGACAAAAATGACATCTCTGTATTTCTTATTTTATACTGACAGTAAGTCATACCTTCCTTCAAATATACCATATGGGATGTTAAGAGCTGACACTGCGCTGTAATGTCAGTTTTAGGTTTTTCATATCCATTGGTGCTTATGTATGTATGTATGTATGTATGTATGTATATATGTGCACAATACAATTTGAAATCTTAATTATGTTTTGTAAATATGTTTTTATTCTCTATGTATGTCATTTATGTATCTATTAAATATCTAACTATCTATTTTCAGTCAGGCCTTTGATTCATAAATATTTTTTCTGGTATCATAAACCCAAAGTTAACAACAAAATTAAACCAAAGGACTCATATGTTGGAATGATCTCATTTGAATACTAATTCTCCCAGTCCTTATCTTTGTAACTTGCATTGTGATTTTGGTGAGGCTAGTCATGTCATCAAAATAGGGATATTCAGACCTCTCTCAACATTTGTAGACAAGCTTTCAAGAAGTGTGCTGGTTTCTGTCCTCAGTAATTCAAGTGTAAAACATGCATAGACTGTGTGCATTATTATTACTGAACACTAAGAACAATGTAAAACACTAGGCATTCTAATCACTAAAATGCATTGTAAATGACGCTTAGACTAAAATGAACATAAAGTAAATGATTGTATCTCATCTTGGAAAGAATAAATTAAATATTATAAGTTTTTTTATCACCCAAGGTAACATATCACAGATATGAATGACATTATTACAAATTCACCTTAATTGCTTAATAAGTTCTACCTAGTAGCCAAATGAATTACTGTGACTTATCAATAAGATGTCATTGAACTTGAGTATGGAATACTTCTTGAAACTATGTGCAGATGAATCAATCTTACTAAATTCCCTTTCTAAACAATTTGTTTCATCGGTGTTCACAAGCAATTCTGACTACTTTTGTATAAGATAAGAGACTTTCATTGGGACCAACCTAGGCCCTCTGCATGTATGTGAAAGTTGTGTAGCTTAGTCTGTTTATACCTATCCTAGGAGTGGGATCAGGAGCTGTCCCTGGCACTTACCTGACTTTGGGGAGCCTATTGTCCATGCTGAATTACCTTGTCCATGCTTTATACATGGGAAGGAGCTAAGTACTACCTGAACTTGATGTGCCATGCTATGTTCAAGTCCAAGGGAGGCCTACTCCTTTCTGAGTGGAGACTGAGGAGGAGTGGGAGGATAGGTGTAGTGAGGAGCTGCGGGCAGGCCTGCTTTTCGCCTCATCTGGCTCCCGCGTGGCTAGCTTAGTCCCAGAAATAACAACACACAAATTGTATTCATTTAAGCACTGCCTGGCTCATTATCTCTAGAGAGTTAGTTACTGACTAACTCTCATATCTTGATATTAACCTATTTCTAATAATCTGTGTAGCACCACGAGGTGGTGGCTTACCGTAAAAGATTCAGCATGTCTGACCTGGTGGCTGGCTCCATGGCATCTGCCTCATAGTCCTCTTCCCAGCATTCTGTTCTGTTTACTCCGCCTACCTAATTTTCTGTCCTATCAAGGGGCCAAGACAGTCTCTTTATTGACCAATGAAAATAACACAATAGACAGATAACCCTCCTCCATCATTTCCCCTTTTTCTGTTTAAACAAAAAAGAAAGGCTTTCATTTTAACATAGTAAAATTACATATAACAAAACAGTTATCAAGCAAGAATTACAGTCACAATATTTATAACTATATCTTTATCATAATAATGGAAAACTATAACTATGACTATCCATTCTTCAACTCCATCAAAGACTCCAGAAGGATATAATATTACCTAAGTAAATAAGAAGTAAGCAACTTCCAAAACTCTAGAAATGACAGAGACATCTCGCTGCCTGGACAGTCACCCAAAGTTCCTCTGTATCGTTGGGGCACCCATCTTCGGCCTTCAGGCCCATAATATCCTGAGACATTTCCATGAAGCAGGAAATTTCAAAGGCAGTTCAGTCACTATCTGCTGTGTCCTGCAGAATGTCTCGCAGACTCTTTCATGAATCAAGAACCCCGAAAGATCATCTCACCTTTAGGCAAGTTCAGCAGTCCTCTCTCTGCGAGTTCTCTGTGTCCAGTTCATACAACAGTCCAGGCAAGAGCAGTTTCTTGCCCAAATGGCTAACCAACTCCATAAGGTGCCTCTTCGATGCCCATCTTCCTCTTGAAGTATATTGGTGCTGCCAGGAGTAGACGTGTCTCATTGTCATGAAAAGCCCTAAGTTATTAAAACATTAAAATGCCATATTTTGTAGTCTTTGAAAGATATGAAGAATGTCTATCTAACTAAAATATATCTCTATATATCTAGAAAGTCTAACTAATATAACTATAAGCTTGATTACTATCAATGATTATCCATTAACAACCTTTATTTCCTAATTATACATTACATTTTTAAAACGAACTATACAATCACAGTACCTCAATCAATATTAGAAATACATATACATATAACAAAATTGACCTAAAATCCATACTAATGCAAGCTATTCATATCTATATCATATCCCCCTTTAAATGTAAAAGAAAATTTATAAACAATATTTGGGAATATGGGCGTAGTTATTTCTCTCCAAACTTCTTCCTGCTGAATAGGGGCGCTGTTAATCAGGTCTTTCACAGTAAACCTGTTTGCTAGCTTCATCTCAGTTGACAGTTGAATGAAGTAATTTTTTGAGGGTGTTCACAGCAACCTTTCAGGAGGGCGTGTCTATCATACCATATTGGGATAGAAGCAATCCACAGGGTCTCATCCTCTGTGAAAACAAAAGAAGAACTTTTCCAAAGCATCATAACCTTATATCCAAATTTTGAAGTCAAGGTATTGTCAACATATCGATCTTGGATTAGTTCAGCAGCATTTATAAACAAATATCTTTTAGCAGCTGTTGCTCCTTCCACAGCATTCAAACAATTGAAAGAGAGCATAATAGCATACAGTATCAAGATTCTCTGTGTATTTTCCATCTTTATGCGGCTTTATTTTAACTTCTATTTCTTTTATTTTTACTTTTACTTTTAGAGACAGGTTCTCTGTATATCTTTGTCCTGGAATAACTCTGTAGACCAGGCTGTCCTTGAACTCACAGAGATCCACTTGTCTCTGCCTCCCAAGTGCTGGGATTAAAGGTGTGTGCTACAATACCTTGAACTCTCAGAGATCTGTCTGTCTCTGCCTCCCAGGCATTGGGATTAAAGGTGCAAGCTACCACACCTTGAAGTCATAGAGGTCAATCTACCTCTACCCCTTGAAGTCACAGAGGTCAATATGCCTCTGTCTCCCAGGCATTGGGATTAAAGGTGTGTACCACCACACCAACTACTTTATTTCTTCCTTTTTTACCCTAAGAACTTTAACCTTTAGCCTGCATATATTTTTAACAGACTGTAAAATATTTAGAGGTTTTTTTCATTTTTGAATCTCTCTTTTCTGTATATCTCTCTTTTTTTGACTACATAAGCCTTTAATTTACAAAGCAATATGGAAAACCGTGGCTTTGACGGCTAGATCCTTAGCTTTCCAGCCTCGTGGCTGAGATACCAGCCAGAGCTGTGTTCAGTGCCACAACTCTATGGCGTTTCAAGGTCCTTGCTAGCAAGCAAGCTGCAGCATTTTGATCACAGACTACAGTCAGCTGGACTTCCTGCCTGAAAGTCAGAGTTTGCCCTGGCAGGACGGCCCAGAAAGCCGGCATTTTAAAAAAGCGCAGCTTTTTTCCTGCAATGGCTAAAAATTGAAAAGCATGCGTTCAACTTTTCATGAACACCATTTAAGTGTTTTGTGGCAGGACCTCTTTAAAGAGCTGCAAGGTTTTGCAGCTAAAGCTGAGTCAGGAAGCCTCTCTTAGATGAGAGCACTTGCTTGCCTCTAGCAAGCAGAGCAGACCCGAGAAATTGCTGCTACCAAGAAAACATGCTTTACTCTATTCTTTCCCAAACTTTTCTCAAGCTTTCTGAGGATTCAGTTATCCATGTCAGGGCGCCAGATGGGAAGGGGGTAGATGAGAGTAAGGAATCTGTCAGGGAGAGGGAACTGGAAGAGAGGAAGGAGAGGAAACTGTGATAGCTATGTAAAATGAAGTGAAAATCCTAATAAAAATAAAATAAACAGGTTTTATATTTTCAATAAGATAAAAGTTAAAATTTATTATTCTGGAAAGTGATTAAAATTTTGGAGCACACCAAGGCCAGCTGGTCTGGGAGTGATGGAGCATGTGATCAAACTGGACACTCTGAATGTGGCTGGCAATGAAGGCTGACTGAGAAACCAAGGACAATGGCACTGAATTTTTATTCTACTGCCTGGATTGACTTTGTGGGAGCCTGGTTTGTTTGGATGCTCACATTTATAGACCTGGATGGAGTGGGGAGGACCTTGGACTTCCCACGGGGCAGGGAACCCTGACTGCTCTTAAGGCTAGAGAGGGAGGGGGAGGTAGGAAAGGGGGAGGGAAAAGGGAGGTGGGGAGGAGGTGGAAAATTTTTTTTAATTTACTTATTTATTTCTCTCTCTAGCCCTCTCCCCTTACTTCCTCCCCTCCACCCCCCCCCCCCATGCACCCAAGTTTGCCTGGCACTCTTATCTACTCCAGTATCCAGGAGGATAACTATATGATTTTCTTCAGGTTCACCTTCTTATTTAGCTTCTCTAGGATCACAAATTATAGGCTCAAAGACCTTCAATTAAGGCTCAAATCCACTTATGAGTAAGTACATACCATATTCCTCTTTTTGGGTCTGGGTTACCTCACTCAGTAAAGCGTTTTCTATTTCCATCCATTTGCATGCAAAATTCAAGATGTCATTGTTTTTTACTACTGAGTAAAACTCTAATGTGTATATGTTCCACACCTTCTTTAACCATTCTTTTGTTGAGGGGCACCTAGGTTGTTTCCAGGTTCTGGCTATTACAAATAGTGTTGCTATGAACATAGTTGAACAAATGCTTCTGTGGTATGATAGGGCATCTCTTGGGTATATTCCCAAGAGTGGAATTGCTGGGTCCTGAGGGAAGATGACTCCCAGTTTCCTGAGAAACCGCCACACTGATTTTCAAAGTGGCTGCACAAGTTTGCATTCCCACCAACAATGGATAAATGTTCCCCTCACTCCACATCCTCTCCAGCATAGGCTATCATTGCTGTTTTTGAGTTTGGCTATTCTGACAGGTGTAAGATGGTATCTCAAAGTTGTTTTGATTTGCATTTCCCTGATCACTAAGGAGGTTGAGCATGACCTTAAGTGTCTTTTTGCCATTCGAAGTTCATCTGTTGTGAATTCTCTGTTCAGATCATTACCCCATTTTTTAATTGGGTTAATTAGAGTTTTAGTGTCTAGTTTCTTGAGTTGTTTGTATATTTTGGAGATCAAACCTTTGTCTGATGAGGGGTTGGTGAAGATTTTCTCCCAGTCAGAAGGTAGCCTTTTTGTCTTACTGACAGTGTCCTTTGCTTTACAGAAGCTTCTCAATTACAGGAGGCCCCATTTGTTCATCGACTATCTTATTGTCTGTGCTACTGGGGTTCTACTTAGGAAGTGGTCTCCTGTGCCTATGTCTTGGAGACTACTTCCCACTTTCTCTTCTATCAGGTTCAAAGTGGTCAGTTTAATGTTGATGTCTTTAATCCATTTGAACCTGAGTTTTGTGCATGGTGATAGATACGGATCTACTTTCATTATTCTACAGGTTGACATCCAGTTATGCCAGCACCATTTGTTAAAGATGCTATCCTTCTTCCATTGTATACCTTTAGCTCCCTTGTTGAAAATCAGGTGTTCATAGGATTGTGGGTTAATATCCGGGTCTTCTATTCGATTCCATAGGTCGACTTCTCTGTTCTTATGCCAATGCCAAGCTGTTTTCATTACTGTAGCTCTGTAGTAGAGATTGAAGTTAGGGATGGTAATGCCTCCAGAAGTTCCTTTATTGTATAATATTATTTCGGCTATCCTGGGTTTTTTGTTTTGCCATGTAAACTTGATTATTCTTCTCTCAATGTCTGTGAAGAAGTTTGATGGGATATTGATGGGGATTGCATTGAATCTATAGATTGCTTTTGGCAGAATTGCCATATTTACTATGTCGATCCTCCCAATCCAAGAGCAAGGGAGATCTTTCCATTTTCTGGTATATTCCTCAATTTCTTTCTTCAAAGACTTAAAGTTCTTGTCAAATAAGTCTTTCACTTCCTTGGTTAGAGTTATTCCAAGATTTTTTATGCTATTTGTGGCTATTGTGAAAGGTGATGTTTCTCTGATTTCCCTCTCTGCTTCTTTATCCTTTGTGTATAGGAGGGCAACCGATTTTTTGGAGTTGATCTTGTATCCTGCCACATTGCTAAAGGTGTTTTTCAGCTGTAGGAGTTCTTTGGTAGAGTTTTTGGAGTCGCTTATGTACACTATCATATCATCTGCAAATAACGAAAGTTTAACTTCATCCTTTCCAGTTCGAATCCCCTTGATTTCATTATCTTGTCTTATTGCTGTTGCTAGAACTTCAAGCACTATATTGAAGAGGTATGGGGAGAGTGGACAGCCTTATCGTGTTCCTGATTTCAATGGAATGGCTTTGAGTTTCTCTCCTTTCAGTTTGATGTTCGCTGTTGGCTTGCTGTAAATAGCTTTTATTATATTTAGGTATGATCCTTGTATCCCCAATCGCACCTTTATCATAAAGGGGTGTTGAATTTTGTCAAATGCTTTTTCAGCATCCAATGATATCATATGGTTTTTTTCTTTCAGCTTATTTATATGATGGATTACATTGATAGATTTGTGTATGTTGAACCAGCCCTGCATCTCTGGAATGAAGCCTACTTGATCATAATGGATAATTTTTCTAACGTGTTCCTGGATTCGGTTTGCCAGGATTTTATTGAGAATTTTCGCGTCGATGTTCTTGAGTGAGATTGGCCTGTAATTCTCTTTCTTGGTTGTGTCTTTGTGTGGTTTTCATATCAGAGTAACTGTAGCTTCATAAAAGGAGTTTGGCAATGACTCTTCTGTTTCTATATTGTGAAATACATTCAGGAGTATAGGTATTAACTCTTCCTGGAAGTTCTGGTAAAATTCTGCATTGAAACCATCTGGTCCTGGGCTTTTTTTGGTATTGAGATTTTTGATAACAGCTTCTAATTCTTTGCGACTAACAGGTCTATTTAGATTGTTCAAATGTTCTTGGTTCAACTTTGGTATATGGTACTTATCTAAAAAAATGTCCATTTCTTTTACATTTTCCAATTTTGTGGCATACAGGCTTTTGTAGTAAGATCTAATGATTCTCTGAATTTCTTCTGTGTCTGTGGTTATGTCCCCCTTTTCATTTCTGATCTTAATAATTTGCATGTTCTCTCTCTGCCATTTGATTAGTTTGGATAGGTGTTTGTCAATCATGTTGATTTTCTCCAAGAACCAGCTTTTTGTTTCATTGATTCTTTGGATTGTTTTCTGTGTTTCTATTTTGTTGATTTCAGCCCTCAGTCTGATTATTTCCAGTCTTCTGCTCCTCCTGGGTGAGTCTGCTTCTTTTTTTCTAGAGCTTTCTGGTGTGCTGTTAAGTCTTCAATGTTTGCTTTGTCCATTTTCTTTAATTGGATACTTAGTGCTATGAACTTTCCTCTTAGCACTGCTTTCATTGTGTCCCATAGGTTTGAGTATGTTGTGTCTTTATTTTCATTAAATTCAAGGAAGACTTTAATTTCTTTCTTTATTTCTTCCTTGACCCTGGGGTGATTCAGTAGCTGACTGTTCAGCTTCCATGAGTTTGTTTTCTTCCTGGGGGTAGCATTGTTGTTGAATTCTAACATTAATCCATGGTGATCTGACAAGACACAGGTGGTTACTAATATTTTTTTTGTATCTGTGGAAGTTTGCTTTGTTACCGAGTATGTGGTCAATTTTCGAGACGGTTCCATGAGCTGCAGAGAAGAAGGTATATTCTTTCCTATTTGGGTGGAATGTTCTATAGAAGTCTGTTAAGTCCATTTGATTCAATACCTCCAATAATTCTCTTATTTCTCTGTTAGGTTTCTGTCTGATTGACCTGTCCATTGGTGAGAGAGGTGTGTTGAAGTGTCCTACTATTAGTGTGTGTGGTTTGATGACTGCCTTGAGTTCTAGAAGTATTTCTTTTACATAAGTGGGTACCTTTATATTAGGGGAATAGATATTCATGATTGAGACTTCCTCCTGAAGAATTGTTCCTGTTATGAGTTTAAAATGTCCATTTCCATCTCTTCTGATTGATTTTAGTTTGAAGTCAATTTTTTTAGATATTAGAATGGCCACACCTGCTTGTTTCTTAGGATCGTTTGCTTGAAAAAACTTTTCCCAACCCTTTACTCTGAGTAGGTGTCTGTCTTTGTGGTTGAGGTGTGTTTCTTGTAAACAGCAGAATGTTGGATCCTGTTTTTGTATCCAATCTCTAAGTCTGTGCCTCTTTATAGGTGAATTGAGTCCATTGATATTAAGTGATAATAATGACCAGTGGTTGTTGACTCTGGTTCTTTTCTTTCTTTCTTTGTTTTATTTATTTATTTTTTTGAGCTTGTAGAGTGTGTTTGTTTCCCTTCTTTGAGTCTTGCTTTTGAAGGGTTGCTAGATGTCTGAGTTATTGTAGGCAGTATTGACAATGTTTGATTCCTTGGGTTGTGATTTTTCTTCTATTACTTTCTGTACGGCTGGATTTGTGGCTGCATATTGTTTAAATTTGTTTTTATACTGGAATATTCTGTTTTCTCTGTTGATAGTGAATGATAGCTTGACTGGGTATAGTAGTCTGTGCTTGCATCCATGGTCTCTTAGTTTCTGCAGTACCTCTATCCAGGACCTTCTGGCTTTATGGTTTCCATAGAGAAGTCTGGTGTAAGTCTCATAGGTTTACCTTTATAAGTTACTTGATCTTTTTCCTTTGCAGCTCTTAATATTCTTTCTTTAATCTGAATGTTTTGTGTTTTAATTATTATATGGCGAGGGGATTTATTTTTTTGGTGCAGTCTATTCGGTGCTCTGTATGCTTCTTGAACCTTCATAGGAATATCGTTCTTTAGGATGTTTTCTTCCATAATTTTGTTGAATATATTTTCTGGGCCTTTGATCTGCAATTCTTCTCCTTCTTCAATCCCTATTATTCTTAGATTTGGTTTTTTTATTGTTTCCCATACTTCCTGAATGTTTTGTGATGAGAATTTGTTGTATTTGCTGTTTTCTTCGGTCAGAGCGTTTATGGTGTCTTCAGAGTCTGAGATTCTTTCTTCTATTTCTTGTATTCTATTGGTTATGCTTTTTTCTGAAGTCTCTGTTCGTTTACCTAGATTTTCCATAGCCAGCCGGCACTCGGTTTATGTTTTCTTCATTGCCTCCATTTTAGTTTTCAAATCTTGAACTGCTTCCACTACCTGTTTGATTGCTTTTTCTTGGTTTCCCAGGGTTTCATTTATGGATTTACTCATTTCTTCTATCTTTTTGTTATACTTCTCTTCCATTTCTTTTCTCATTTCTTCAATCTTTTTGCTATACTTCTCTTCCATTTCTTTACGGCAGAATTTCAGGAGGTGGAAATTCTTAATAAATAAAAAAAATAGAGATGAGCAGACAACTTCTCTGATAGTGAAGTTTATGTGGTATTAACTTAGACTTGAAAAATAAGAAAAGAAAGACATAAAAATGCAAACTCTCAAGAGTACTATGATGGTCTTCATTTTTTCTAAATTGAAAGTTCTTTGTGATTGGTGGTAGCTACCTTTATCTGTGAGTTTTCATAAGACTTGAAATGTAGGAAGGGAGAATGATGATGTAACAGATGGGTAGTAGTAGACTCTCTTCTAAAACCTATGACCTCAGTAGCTCTGGGAAATGCTACGCTTCCAGCACCAGGTATGATTTCCCTCCTTTTAGTGGGTCTTTAGACCAATTTGACATCTATTGGTTGTCATTGACTTGAATGCCACTTCATGTACTTTTTTTGCTTATCTTATACTGATAATAATTGTCCTGGTTCATGTGTATCACAGGTGGGTGGAACTGTTCCATTACTTCTTTTCTTTGGCTTGTTTTACAATATTTTCTGGAGCTATGAAAGATAAAATACAGGAGGAAGCTTTAGGGCTCAGTTTAACTTGAGTCATTTAAATCATATTTTCTTCAGCAGTAGAGGCCCACCCATAACATTAAAGACAACAAAGGGCTACATCTATAGTATGTATTACTTTAGAGAGTGCTCAACATTAAAAACAACCCCACACAGAGACAATAGGAATAGCATTAATGGGTTCTATTTATATATTCTTCTCTCTTCCTCTCACATGTGAGAGGTTCCATGGAGGGTAACTAGTAGTGGCTGAAGGCAGAAAAAGGACTGAGAAAAGGATGCAATTTTATTTCATTTAAAAATATTTAAAACAAAATTAAAATTTAAAAAATATAGTTGTTTCTCAAAAGAGGCAGAGCAGCCATATCAATAGCAGTTAAGACCTGTGGTGTCTGAAAGTTTTACTTTGCTGTCTGTACTTCAGAATTTCTTAATTTCATGCTTCAGAATAAAATTGCTTCATGGTTAATCAAATAAAGTAGACCTTCTTTGACCACAGTGGTCTGTGGATAAGGCCTTCATGCCAAAAAGACTCCGATATTCATTTTTATTGGCCATGTTCTTAATTTACCTTCTATTTCATAGTATATTTAAATCTTTTCATGATCTATAGTCTCCTCACTTTATAATGGGAATTTCCTTTGAACACCATATGCACACACAAATGAATGCATGCACACACATACACACACACACACACACACTCACACATTGAAATAAGTTAGAAATTTTTCTATGACAAAGTTTTCAAAATGTTTATAGGTGTAAAAATTAGCTAGAATGATGTATTTCTTGCACCTTTTGAGCAGGATCAAGTCTTAATTTTCAGTTAGAGATATGGAGAAATCGATATTTGTGAGGCACCAATGGACTTATATATGTTTATTTAAACATTAGACTTTTGTTCACTGATTCAACTTTGGACAGATTTACATTAAGAAAGTGGGAGCCCAGAGAGTTCAATGTAAACATTTAGAAAACCAGAGGTTCTTAAACAAATACATAATAGTGTGTGTCTTAGATTTATGTATCATTTTTTATAGTAAAGGTTAAGATAATAGAATGTAGCCCCATCCCCAAATGTAACAGCTTCTTTATTGTGTTGGGGGGTTATGCTTGTATGTTGGTGTTGCATATTTACATGTGTACTCCCTGTCAGTGCCCATAAGAAGGCAAGAGGATGTCAGGGGGTTTCCTGCTCTATGCTCTTTGCATCATTTCTTTGAGACTGGAAAACACTGAACCTGAAGCTCATCAGTGTGGACAGAATGTTTTGTCAGATCTCCTTGTTTCACCAGCACTGGGGTTAGAGCAGTCCAAGACCATGCCCGTATTTTATGTGGCTTCTGAGGATTCAAATTCAGATTTCCACATTTTCACATCACTGTTCTTGCCCACTGCAAACTGATTCATTTTGAAATGGGAAATTTCAAACAAAGATTTTTTTCTTCCATTTCCTTTTGCTTGGGGAATACTAAAGGTGTGTCAATGGACTTGGTAACCCATCAACAGTTATACATTTGGTATATACAAAATGTATATATACAGTTGGGTGAAGGATTACTCTAGAGATTAACTGAACAATTCGAAACTTATGTTCATACAGTTATCTCACTAGTTTCTAATGCTGTGTGCTCACATGAAACCTTGACAGAAGAAGCGTGTTTCCTTGCTCAGCTGGTAGTAAGAAAGCAAATAATGTTCACGATGAAGGTTTGTATGTATTGATAGTTATTTTACCAATCCTTTAATTCCCTTGAGCCCCAGACATTATTGCTCTGTTGTTTCTTCTGAGTTCAACCCCTTCTACTTCCACAAATTTTTGAGATCATGTTGTTTGTCTTCCTGTGACTGGATTATTTTGCTGAACATAATGTTATCTAGATTTGCAGGTATTTTTGAGAAAGGCAGGATTGCCTCCATTTACAGTGGATAAATAATATCACTACAGAATACACTTATTTTGTCTAATCTCCAGTGCATATTTAGTTTGTCTAGACAACTTGTATGTGACACTTTGATGCATTTCCTTTGGATAAAAAAAATGAGAATTGGGTTTGCTGAATCACATGCTAGTATCAAACTGCCCAAGCATAAACACAGCAAACACATGCACACACACTCACACACACACAACTATCTAACTAAAGACTATTAGAGTCAGATTATCCATTTGTAAAATCTATTCAACACTCTGGCTATAATTCTGATGGTATACTCAATCACGTTTGTCTTCTTTTCCTTTTCAGAAAGTCAAGAAACTCCAATATTAACCATAATGACAAGATGCTAATAGTTAATAAGGAACAATGAATTAAAACTTCGTTTGTTAGCGAAGTTTATAATGCATCCTTTCTGAGAACACAGTACTGCTCCGCTCTTAATCACAACCTAAGTTACTGCCATTTGCCACACCCTCGCAATCAGAAGGATAATGCCACATTGGAAGACGTCTGAATGATGGCTCATTCCTCTCATAGATCAACAGGTTCCTGTCATCCATGGAAAACTACTTATTTTGTAATGCTGACTGTTCTTTTCATAACAAAAAAATGTGGTAGATGGTCATGTAGAATGAAAGCCAGCTATAACATCAATGGGTAGCTCATGACTGCCACCTCCAAATGCGCTGAAGAAAGATTTAAGCTCAGTCTCCTGGCACAAAGAATGTTTGGTCCAGATTGCATGTTGATAGCAACAATGATTGTAGCCCTTCATGGCTCTATGGTAAATGTGTGCCTGGTTTGGGAAGGCTGAAAATGAAATGCAGACCTCAGAAGGCTAGGGTGAAAGGGATTTGCTAGGTGTTTGCACTGTGATGCTGAAGAACTCCCATTAAGCTCCATGTTGCAATAATTAAAATATGGCTTTGAAATGGTTTCAAAACTTAAACAGATCCAGGGAAACTTTAGAGAGAATTAAGAACTAATTACATTAAAGTACCGAAGATCAATTTCTCATGGGTTAGCAGCTTCATGTATTTGTTGCTTTTAGGTAGTTAGGCATTATGCTATGAAGAAATATTAAAAGATTCTTTTCTAGGGTTCTAAACCACTTGCCACTACTAGTATATAAATACACAGTTGGGCGGAACCACTAGTAAATAAATATGGAGCTGGACTGAACCATTAGTAAATAAATACAGAGTTGGGCTGATCTTCCTTTGGGGGGAATGTACTAAACACGTTTGTTCTTGATATTTTACCTCCCCAAAACATTCATGTGTTGAAAAATTTCAGTTTAAGTGCAAAAGTTTGGATTTAGTAAAAGAAAAAAAAGGTTCTAATTATTAATGAGGAGGGATATTCACAAGGACAATCAAATGTAATTATTATTGTTTTTATATTATCTTTTTTTCTTTTCAAAGCATTACAAATATATCATAATATGGACACTGTAACCACAAACATGAAACAAAAATTGCTTTCACCAAAGCTCTTGGGGTTCAAATTTTGGTTCAAGGACTCTATGCCCTTTCTCCGCTGATCGAGTTTTTTGTCAGACATCAACAAATTATTATTGTGCTAATACTACAGAGACTTATGAGTGAGTCTCAGTGGACAGACTCCATGTAAAGGTGGCATGTTATGATTACATAATGGTAGTACTTCAGGTGCTCTACGTTTCTAGGAATGTTTCCCACCCTTGGCTAGTCATCTAAAAAGGTGATTCTATGATATACATATATTTACGACATTTATGACAGCCTTAAGAATTTTACCTTGCAATTTCCAGTAAGAGAATGGAACGGAGTAAGGGAATGTGGCTGCTTGCCTGCCTCATCTAGTAGAAATTCATGGTGGCACTGAAAACTTGTTTTGATCCCCATAACAACTGCAAGAATGTTACAACAAGCTTAGTCCAGGAGACAACAGACTCCTGAGATAGTTGACTTTGGCTGAAGAACTTCTGAAGAACTTTCAGAACTCTGTTCATCCATAAGCTGTCTCAAACTGTCACATCTTTCCTTCATTCCCTTTCTTCTTTAAATGGAATAAGATATTGAAGACTGAAGCACTCCCAGCACACCAACCTTCCCTTGATAAAACTTTTAGTTAGGCCTGACTTCACTCTCTTTCTCTCAAAGGACCCAAGCTATAACAGCCTTCTAGAAGAACTTACAGATTACAGTAACACTAGGCATAGAGTAGAGAGGAAAACAAGATATTTAAAAAACAATAGAAATGTAAAGTGGACTTTCATAATATTTTGAACAAAAATGAATATAATCATGGGAATAATATCGACAAAGTTCAGGTTCACTGCAAAAGGCCAGGTGCTCACTTTGGCAGTAGCAGCTTTGTAGTGACAAGAAAGCCTCATTTTCTATTTATTGAACTTTATTGAGTCGAATCTTCCAGGCAACCTAAAAATACTTTGTGGCAAATTTACAGAATTATTGAATTTAAGGGTTTTGTCTGGGTTTACAAGCAGAGCATAGATGAGTCAAGCTTTTTTATATTTCCAGTTTATTACAACTGTGTTATTTGATGTGACTTTTCTTTTAGCTATTTGTGGCCCATCATTCAACCTTTACCACACCAAACACATCCTGACACACTAACATAAAAGATAAAAGCACCCATCTAAAAGGCTCTTATTGACTGCACCATCCCGTTCATAAAGGAAAGGTTTCCTAATTTTGCTTCTCTGGTCTGGAGAAAATACAGACTTTCTCAATAAGAAACACTCACAACACTGACCATGAACAGAGCCTTCAAGTGATTTAATAAAAAAGCACCTCTTTGGGAAATCAATATTTACAACAATAACCCAATGTACACTGTAGTATCCGACTTAACTTTTCCAAGTAATCCTTTAATTAAACTTAATACAAAGGTAAGTTACATTCCATACTTTCAGAACAGAGAATTTTGTAGCTCAAGTTAAGTATCTGGGTGAAATGCAGACATAGAAAATTTTGTTAGAGGAAACGATGCATGTTTCATTCAATTAAATCGTGTTTAAGATTCATGGGATTTATATGTTTAAATTTAATATTATAAAATTTACGGAGGCTATAAATCCTTTAACTGTAAACATGTAGATGATAGTTTTAAGACTAACTGATCTTCATATATGCACATGTAGTCTCTAGAATCACAGTAAGTGTTTCTTTTTTCTTATGTAGAAATTCTCCAAGTATATGATTCCAAAGAAAACTTAATGGCACAGGAATGGATTTAATTGATAAATGCAATAAGTTTTTGAATATTAACACATATTTGATATTTGTCCAAGTATTTATTATTTTAAAAATGGCAAAGAATGGTGTATGTGCACACTAAATCAGTGTGTGAGAGACTTTATTTTCTACTGAATGAAACTGGCATTGGATTGTAGAATCAGTTGTATATCTACTTTAGAGCTCTTCTCAATGATGTTGTCAGTGTTCAGCTAGGTCAAGTGAATATTAAGAGTCTGAATACTACTAGATCTCAGTTTCTTGACTTCCTCTCGGGAGACAATTGACCACTGAAGACAGTTTCCTTCCATATTTAAAATATTTTAAAAATATGGAAGTATTATAGAATGTTACATTTGAATATGACTTTGCAGATACACCCCTCACAAACACACCCACAGAGACATGTGCACACACAGGATATTGATATTCAAAGACAATGTTGCTGAGTGTGGTTTGATCAATGTGTGGATGTGCTTGAAAAGACAAGATGTTTCCCACTCTGAACATATCACATTTGTGGCTCCAGAAATTGTTTAGAAATCCTCTTGCAATTTTCCCTTATAATTTTTTGTTTTATGTGAGATTTGTATTCAGAAAAAATCTAATCTAGAGGTAAAATCCTCCTTAATTTGGATTTCTGCTCAATATTCATGTAGGGCATGCCAGTTTCAGGGAATACCAAGAGATGGCCATTGGGTTTGTTTCATTATTGTGGTTCTTAATTCATTGTGTCACTACGGATACTGTAACAGGATGTATTGATAGAATTGATACAAATCTGTACAGAAAAATTATTAAATTAGAGAATTACTTGATAAAAATGGACTTTAGTGGGTAAAGCCAAGATAACAAGGGAGTGCCATATTTGGGTAGAAGGCCATACAGATAAATGCCATTTTCCTTAAGTTTTACAACTATAATGCATGATCACACACACACACACACACATACACACAAAGAGGATGACATTTTGTTTCTTAATTTGCTGCTACATTACATTGCTGAGACAAGGATTATATTTTTGTGTGTTCTGAATTTCCTTTGAGAGGGAAACACTATCCAGATGCTAAAAGTCCTGCTATTTATTGGTGTATTTTGGCAATCACCCCATCAAGCTCCTATATTCAAAGTCCACACAAATACGCTGTGAAGATTTACATTCATAACAAGCATGGAGCCTGAAGGGGAGGGCTGGAGCTCCGAGATGTAGCTCCTAAACTCAGAGCGTTTCCTTGGCAGCGAATATAAGCTGCATTAACTTTTCCTCTAAGCCCTCCTCACCTTTGAGAGAAAAAATAATGTTCTTAATTCTACTAAAACACTAAAATAGCAAGTCTGAGGCCAAGAATCTGCCAAGAGGGAAAACTACCAGGTGCTTAAATGGCAGCGACCCATGGGATGCAGTTGAATGAATAAAGATGAATGGGATGATGCATTTAGTTTGAAATGAATTCAAGGGAAAAATTAAGCCAAAGTATGACTGAAATATAATTTAATCTGTTCATTTCATGCTATTTGACCCCCACATACAAAAAAAAAAAAAAAGACGAGCACTCAGAAAACATAAACTTGGAGCAATATATATATATATATATATATATATATATATATATATATTAAAAACATGTGGTTAGTATCCAAAGAGAAGGGTGGGCTAGAAAACCAAGCAAATGGAGTGTTCCCACCAGATGAAAATAAAGTACAGAAAACATGTGAAATGTGCAGTGAGAAAACGATATGACATATGGTAGGAAATGGCAAAGATAAACCAAATAAGGAAAGAACAAACTTTAGAGGAACTTTCACCAGTGTGAAGCCCTGTTTTCACTCGGGCAATCATATCCACGATGGAAAACTCAACAAAGAATTTCCACAGAGTCAAACACTGTACTCTTCTTTTTTTTTTCTCTTTGAGAGGAAACAAATGTCAATAAAGGATACCCTTTCCCATATTACTTCGGTAGAAAGGTGCTCTCTATTTTACTGGGGAATTAGGTATTAGCTCAGATCTTCTAAGGGATTTAATAAAATTAGTCTCAGTTTTGAATCAATTGTATGGTTTTTAAATTTATACATAACGCATTTAGAATTTTTTTGCACTAGTTACTCTACAAAGAGAAATGCCAGATTGAGAAGGGTGTGTAACTATTGCTTGAAAGTAAGGAAGAGGTCTCGGAAGGGGCAGATAAAAGAGTGATTCATTTTAAACAACTGTCTATGGCAATAGTTTCTGTAATATTATGATTCTGAAGGTATTTGTGCTATCAGGATCCTTGCCTCATAAGGGAAACCCCAATTTTCTCTAAAGACACCCAAATTATTGCGAGAATTTATCCATAGCATAAACAATATGTTTGCGTTTTTTCTCTGAGTTTAGTGTTCTAAATATTCACATCTACGAGGGACCTTGATGGCACCATTTAAACAAACAGGCATTTGAATATATGAGCACACAGAAGTACACATGACTGACACCAAGATAGACTATTCCACTTACATTCGACTCATATTTAAAATTCCAAATGGAAATGATTCAGTAAATAAAGCTTAAAACACACTTGTTGTTTTGAAACCATGTGGTGTATGCAGAGGAGAACAGATTTCAGGTGAGATTTTAACATCGAGGCTGTGTTAGTCAGCTGTGAACAAATGTTTTTCCATGAGCTTTTAAGCTAACAGAATATAGTGATAGAATGGTATTAATAAATGCACCAACAGTCGCTGTTTGTTCCCAGAAGGATGAGGTCAAAGTGCTTTGTCTCTTATTCATTGTTGATACAAGAAGAAAGAAGGGTGTCTACCATGTAGTATATATTACATAATTGTGTGCACTATAGTATAGAAAACATATTTTATATAAGAAGAAATAAACATAATAAACACATATACAATTGTGTGTGTGATTCTATGTGTATGTTTCCTATTGAGTCGATTTTGTATTGTGCATATATTTGTATATATGTGTGTGTTATGTTTGGGGTTTACCACTTGGGAACAGATAACCTATCACCGGACACCTCTTTGGATACACCTGACTCTCCCATTCCGAACAGTCATTAATAGCCTGTAGCTGTTCATTCATGATGAGCCCTTGCAGGATTTCTCCCATCCACACGGGCCTGTCAATAGGTGCTATCATCATGCTGGTCTTATTTGAGTGATCATACTGTTGCAATTTCATGGGTGCAGTTCCCTGTCTTATATAAAAGAAGTTCAGGGCCAGAGGACCAATCTTGTGCTTTTTAAGCCAGGAAAATACATGGATAATATCATGTGAGAATTTAATCATATCAGGATGAATAATAGTACACTTTTTAATATGAAATTAATTCATTCTTAACATTTTCAGTCATCCTCTATAGGGAAGTATTTAAATAGAGCAAAGGAAGTTAAACATCAAATATTACTAATATCTTGTTTTATTCCACTATTTGATTTTATGCTAAAAAGAGATATGGCTTTCCTTACTTGACATATGAATGACCTTTGGACTTGCATAGACTTTCTTTTCCGGTTTACCACATTTTTATTCTATTCTTTCTTTGTATAAGGTAAAGAGCAAAAAACACAATAAGATCTCCCAACTTGTTGAACATCACATTTCTTTTGGATGCAGGGTCATAGGTGGTTAAAGCATGCCTCCTTGGTTTCAGTAAATTCAAAGTGCAAGAAGTAGCAGCATACATTTGTCTTTATCATTAGATGGTGAGTACTACTTTTCATATACTTAAATTAATGGGAATAACTTTGTCCCATTTTTCCTCTTGAAAGCAACAATTTTTATAATACTCCTTTTATCTTTAGCCACGTAACTGTCAAAAATGAAAAAGAAAGTTTCCAATAGTAGGGAAAACATTGAAAAATTTGAAATCAGGTGGGAAAATATATAAAACTAAACATAATGAGTAAAATAACTAATTTTATAATGATAAATTATATACCAATTAATTGAAGTAAATGTAGAATAGTGGTTGTGAAGCCTGGAATTTCTTCTGTTCTAAATGGTTGGCATTGGAGCACTTTCTAGGTCCCCTCAGCACAACCTTTCATATACATTAAATAATTTAGTATGTATGTAATCCCTGTGAATAAATATCAGTATCCCTATTTTACACACAGGAAAAATTGCAGGTACAGATTATGAGACATTAACTAAATTTTCTAAAATCTTTGTGCTACTAATTGAAGAACCTATATATATATATATGTATATATATATATATATATACATATATATATATTTCTCAACACTTAGGAGGCAGGGACAGGCAGATCTCTGAGCTCAAGGCCAGCCTGGTCTACAGAGTGAGTTCTTCGACATCCGGTGATATACAGAGAATCACTGTCTCAAAAATGAAACAAAAGAAAACCAAAAAAGTTATATAGACACTTTCATTCAGTATGCTTATGTTTAAGATATAACATTGTAAGGTAGAATATTTGGTTTAATTTGATACATTTAGAGTTCTTCAAAAGTATAAACTGATAATGCCAGATAGTCATAAGAAATTATGAGGGTAATTATTTTATGATTACATTGCTTTCAACAAAATTTAATTGTGAAATTATAAGAAATAAATATATGGACCTTCATATTGCAAATTTATATCAAAAATTTTAATATTTATTATAGATTCAGTTTTCATGAATGCTAAATTCTTAAATTTCAATATGACTGAGGAAGCTAAAGACATTTGCACTGATTTTATACTTTTAAATACATGAATTATTTTATTGATGTCTTTGCTTTATATTTCAAAATTGTAATCCCAAATTAATTTGATTTATTGAATAATACTCAGTGGATTTTAATATATTATTTTGATATTTATGTATATAGCATATTATTACTATTAAAATATTATTAATAAATATTTTGATGTGTGAATGCTGCATATACATGAATGTATGTGCATGTTTGTTTGTTTGTTTGTTTGTTTGTTAATGTATGTATGTACACTCGTGAGGCCAAATGTTAATGATTTATATCTTCCTCTATTACTTTCCAGTTTATTTATTAAAGCAAGGTTTCTCCTTACTGGAATTGAAACTTACCAATTCCTGTTACTTTAAATAGTCAGTTTTCTTTAAAGCTTCCCTATATACAGCCTGTAGAATTACAGGGAGTCAATAGATCTTACTAGCATTTAAAGGGGTTCTGAGAGTCTGAACTATCCTCTTCTAGAATGGTTAGAATAATAATCTCTATTATTTAGTTTACTGATTGTACAGCATTTTGGTGGCAGGTGGGCTCTTACTATAACAAATACCTAAACTTCAGTCAAAATCTTTGTAACTTTGAAAGATAGATTTGGAAAAGTATCCAAAAACAGGTATGATATTTCGGAGGGAGATGAGGAGCAAGTACTAGGAGATTGGATAAAAAGGAATACTTCTTATAATGTAGTAATAATTTTACTGAAGTGTCTTCCAGTGCCTTATGAAAGTTAGAACTCTAAAAGAATAAATTGCCGTATGTAGGTGAGGAGATTTCTAACATAAGTCGCAAATTGCTGGCTTCATTAGAAAATAATTGATAATTGAAAAGGACTGTATTTATATGTTGGGAGATTTTTCAGCTTATTGGTATTGTAATGAGTAGCAAATTATTCTTTGGAGAGACAATTTGACCTGCAGATAGAATTACATAAAGTTGGGGGTGTCTCTGAAATAACTACTGGGTGTTTTCTCTGTACAGAATGTAGATGGGATGAAATGAGGGAGATTGTTGACATTCAGTAGTGTGATGAGATAGAATGATAAGAGCAAGTTTACTTGAAATCTTAACAAATTTTTTTTCAAAGTTTATATAATTATAAAAGTTTCCATTTCTGCCCCTCCTCCCAACACCCTCCCACTCCCCCCACTCCCTCTCCTCCTCCCTCTCCATCCCTAAGAGCAGTCAGGGTTTCCTGCCCTGTGGGAAGTTCAAGTTCCTCCCCACTCCCTCAAGGTCCAGGAAGGTGAGTATCCAAACAGACTGGATCCCCAAAATCCAGTATATGCAGAGGAAACAAGTCCCAGTGTTATTGTCAATGGCTTTTCAGAAAGTCTTGGGAAGATACCCAAGAGATGCCCTATCATACCACAAAAGCATTTGTTCAACTATGTTCATAGCAGCACTATTTGTGATAGCCAGAACCTGGAAACAACCTAGGTGCCCCTCAATAGAAGAATGGTTAAAGAAGGTGTGGAACATATATACATTAGAGTTTTACTCAGCGGTAAAAAAACAATGACATCTTGAATTTTGCATGCAAATGGATGGACATAGAAAACGCTTTACTGAGTGAGGTAAGCCGGACTCAAAAAGAGGAATATGGTATGTATTCACTCATAAGTGGATTCTAGCCATAGTTAAAGGTCTTTGAGCCTATTATTCGTGATCCTAGAGAAGCTAAATAAGAAGGTGTACCTGAAGAAAATCATGTAGTTATCCTCCTGGAGATCGGAAATACACAAGAGTCCCAGGTAACCTCGGGTGCATGGGGGGTGGGAGGGTTGTTGGAAGGAGAGAGGGTTAGAGAGAAGGGAGTAGGGGAGGAATGGGGAAAGCTCGGGGGATTGGGATGGGAGGGAGGAAGGAAGGATGGATATGGGATCAGGGAAGAATATATCTCAACTGAGGGAGTCATTTTAGGGTTTACAAGAGACTTGATTATAAATGGGATCCCAGGTCCAAGGAGAGATCCCCAGATTGTTCTGTGGACAGAGGAGAGGGTGCCTGAACCGGCCTTGGCCCATAACCATACTAATGAATATTTTGCTTATCACCATAGAACCTTCATCTGGCGATGGATGGAGATAGAGACAGAGACCCACATTGGAACACTGGACTTAACTCCCTAGGTCCAAATGAGAAGCAGAAGGAAAGAGAACGTGAGCAAAGAAGGCAAGACCAGAGGGAACCTTCATCCGACGATGGCTGGCAATACAGACGGAGACCCACATTGGAGCACCGGACTTAACAAATTTTTTTAATAAGTGGGAGGTGTAATGACTTCAGACACCTCCAAAACAATATTCTCTGTCATAGATGACAGACAACCCCTTTCTGGTGTTTACTTGAGGCTCAAATAGTCATCAGCATCTCATTTCTCCAGAGGCATGGAAGTGGGATGCTGTCTGCAGCTGTGCAGGTTATTCTCCTTAAAAAAAAAAAAAGCAAAAGATGGAACATCTGTCTAGTTACTTTATCCTGAGCTCTAAACGCCATTGCAATTTGTGTAGTGTAATTTGCTTTTGCAAGTGATCATCACTCATTTGTTTTGCTGCTAAGTCCCCTCCCCCTTGGAATATAATTCTAGGAATTCCAGGTAGAAAAGCTTTGGAGGGATTAGGTATCTCAAAAATTCATATCCCAAAGTCTTAGCCTAGATGTTCAACTATGATATCACCTTTTTGTGTAGCCTGAGAGCAACAGACAAAATGTCATCATTCTGGAAATTGTGGTAGCCAAGACAAAATTGCGGCCAATTTGGTATCCAGAGAGGGTCCATTTCCTTGTTCTTAGATATCTAGCTTTCCCATCTTCACATAGTAGATGGTATGAAAATTTTTTCCAGTGTCCCTGAAAGTCTTTTGTAGTAAGTGTAATAATCACATGACACAGTTCCATTACTAAGGCTTCTCCTTCAACTTCAATCACATTAGAGCATAGCTTTAGAAAAAGTGAATTTTTGGGGGATGCAAAAATTTCTCTCTATATTCAAAAATATTTCTCAAAGTCATGATAGTTAGCGATGAGGTTTGGGGAGATTACTTGATTTAAAGGAGGTTTTATAGAGGAGAGTCTTCACTATGCAAGTATTATAACTATAAAGAGATGCACCAGAATCTTATTGCCTATATTGCCTTCTGACACGTGAGAAAGTAAAACGAAGGCACCTATGATTAGACTCCTATAATGCTAGCACTCTGATTTCCGATTTCTAGCCTAACACCCATTTCATGCTATTTCAGAATGGAAATCTGTTGAATAAGAAAGATAAATAGAAGAAAATTAATTTCGAAGTTGAATTTTTCAGACCTGCTAAAATGAAATTAAAAAATAAATAATATCCTATAGATAAATATCAAATATTTTATCATTAAAATTAAATTCATCACAAGGAAACTGAGCAATGTGTAAGATAAAAGTACTATGTGAGATGATTTTTACAGCACTCCCAAGTGTTATATTTATTCTTGCTCGTTCACTTGCATTTTACAAGCACAGTGTACTCAGTGTGTATAATTACTTATATGTATTTCAAAATGCCTGGAGAAGTGTTGTCAGTTGCAGATTTAATTGTAGTTTTTATAAATCATTTTTTTCCATTTCCTATCTTGCTTGTAGCTCAATGGTAAATTTTCTTCATATTTATTATGTTTAAAATCAAGCAATTCCATATTTTACTAATATATGATTGTCATACTATGGTTTTAGGTAAATAATTAATATAAATTAGTCAACTAAACTATAGGCTAAAGAAAGATAATTTATTTTGACCAAAAGCTTGTCCTAATTTTACATTTGCATGGTGTCATGGTATCTCTAAATCTCAATGATTATAGGACAACCTATCTATTCTAAGACTATTTAATCTCTTGAATTAATTTAGAGAGAAAATGTGCTAAAATTTAATCAGACAAATGAACCAGGACAGAAACAGGAGATCTCATTTGCCTACAAAAGAATTATATACAGATTTCAAAAAAGGCAAATAAAGCAGGTCTCCAATCAATAATTGACAGTTTTGCCAAGCATTCATGCTTCTAAATAGTACCTATCTGGAGAGATCACTCTTTCCTAAGAAACATGTAAAGATTTACCTTATATATAGCTATAGTTGACACAATATTACTAAAAGTAACTTTATTTCATATGCAATTGAATTTCTTCATTCCTTGACTTTTAACTATGTAGATTTGGAATACACTTGAAACTGTTATTTGTCAGGAATCTTCAAATGTCCTCTTCTTGCCTGTGTCACGGGGAGATTATCCATGATTATACTGTATTTGCAAGTGTGATACATGTATTTGGCTTACCAGAAATGGATACTAATTACCAAGGTACAAATAATAAAACTTTGTGTGTAGGTGAATAGGAATATAGAATGATAAGATAAGAAGAAAAGGGAAAATAAATCCACATAGATAAGCAATGATTCCTATGGTGGGGCACCACTCACTCTCCATTTTATTAAAAAGAATATTATATTTCCATCCATTTGCATGCAAAATTTAAGGTGTCATAGTTTTTTACCGCTGAGTAGTACTCTAATGCATATATAGTCCACACTTTCTTTATCCATTCTTCCATTGAGGGGCATCTAGCATGTGATCAAACCAGACTCTCTGATTGTGGCTGACAATGGGGGCTGACTGAGAAGTCATTGATAAAAGCACTGGAACTTGTTTTTATGGCATGTTCTGGCTTTTTGGGACCCTAGTCTATATGGATGCACAGCTCCCTAGGCCTGGAAATAGCAGGATGGGCCTTGAACTTCCCACAGGGCAGGGTTCCCTGCCCTCTCTCAAACAGGAAGAGAGAAGAAGGAGGAGTTGTGGGGGAGCTGAAGGGGATTGGGAGGAGGGAAGGAAGTGTAAATATTTGAATGGATAAATAAAAAATAAATAAAATCCTAAAAATCTATTTAAAAATAAAAAAGAATATTCAAAACCTATAGGCTGCAGGGTTCAGAAGTAATCTAACACCAGTGATTCCTGTCCTTATTTAATTTGATATATCCATTTAAACAGTTGGCAAGAAGAGCATAATGATATCCCTTCATAATGATACTCATTTATCTGTTCACTGGTTGCTGTTTCTTTAAAAGATCTGTATTTGATTTAGTGCTTTGAATTTTTCTGTTAATATTTTTATGCATCTCTTATGTATATTTAATAAATGATACTCAACATTGAAAGATATGGCATCAATGAAAAATATCTCTGCAACTGAAATCATAAATCAAAATTTTCAAGTTGTCATTATGTTATATTCGAGTTGATTTTTCTTTGGAGAAGTTTCTCTTCTTTTATTCATGTTTAAGGACTGAAAAACTAGTACGTTGGGGTGGGTACATGTGGATGCTGAGATAATAATTAATATGAGTTGCTTTCATCATTTAATTATACATGAGGGAAGCTTTTCATTATAAAATGAAGTTTCAAATTTATTTCTTCTCTTTTTTGAGATTATAATATAGTTATATAGTTACCCTTTCTCTTTTCTCCACAACCTCCTATTCTTTTTGTTGTTTTTTTAAATTTATGCCTTCTTTTCTCATTAATTACTTACTACATATGTACATTATATATGTCTACATACATACATATATAAATACACACAGAGATATAAATATTGTTTTAGTATTTTTTGCTAACCTTTGTCCATTCTCTGTTTTCTAGTCAATAAGAGATGAGGAGGACAAGAACACTGTATTCAAGAAGCAAAGGTGATTGATTTCTGTGATAGGTTCCCACGCTTTCACAGTACAGAATGGTTCCCTTTAAGCTAGTGTTATGAAATGTTTTAGTGATATTCACACAGTGTCTCTCTTTTCAGTGGAGATAAGCCACCGCTTCAAGAGCATCTATTGGAGTTAAAGAAGAAACACTATAGAAAGAAATGCTAGAAGAAGAAACAGGGAAAAAAGAAAGAAAAAGAACTGGATAAAAATGGATTCACTTCTTGACATTAATGCTTAAATGGACAAAATGTTTTGGAAACTAAATGTGCTTGGACATTAGACCTAAACACTAAATAACACTAAAGAAAGCAATGATGCACATAGACACATCTCAAAGACTTTGACTGAGGGGGTAAAACCAACTTTGAAACAGACATTTCTTTTTCCTTTTGAACAAACATTTTATTGAAATTCTTCAGAACAGACTTTACTAATTAATTTGGAAGATGGAGTTTCAGGTTCTGAGGACACTCTTTGCAGGAAACAGGTATGAAACTGGGGGGTCCATTTTTACTGTGTGTCTGACACCGGCCTCTGGGTTCTTGGGAGTCTCTGTCACTCACTGTTCTGATATCCCAAGAGCTATCCTGTTGTCAGGTTTCTGCGTTGACACCTTTGGACTGAAACTCACAACAAATACCCCGTGTTGCTGTTCATATTGTTTTTTAACAAGCAATTTGTTGTTTCTTCAGTCAGTCATACAAGAGAAACATCCAAGTGAACCTTAGGGTTTTCCTTTGTACTGACATGTCTGTGTAAGTTCTTTGATTTTCACATTCAATTTTATCAGAGATAAACTTTGAATATTATTCTAGAACGAATCAAATGAAAAGGAGCTAAAGCCTTTCAAAGCAAAGGAGGAAGTTATTTAGTGAAGCCTTAGGGTAAAGTAGAATGATTCAGTTTGATGTCAAAGGAAAACAAGGAGGTCTAGAAAGAAAATAGGGAAGTCTTGGGTGAGAGGAACCATGGCTGAATTGTTTAAATGAGGGCAGAGAGGACAGCCTCAGGGTGGAGTCAGATAAAATCAGTCATGAATTCAATCTCTAGTACAGAAGAGAAATAGAAACATTGAAGGGAATTCTTTCATCAATTAAACAAATACTAATATTTTATTAAATTGATATATTCATGAAAATTCAGAATGATCTGAAATGAAAAGCTATGTTGTAAATTAGACACTAATACATTAGTAATAATGATAGCTAGAGTGTTGCCTCTGTTTTAACATTTGAATCACATATTGATTTTCATCGTTTATTTAATGATAAGAGTCCTGCTGTGAGTTTCTGGTAATGAGGAACGAGCAAGGCAAATTGGATAATTAGTAATTAAAACGCTAAATATTCTCATTTCAAAACACTATTTGGTCCTTACTTCAAAATGTAGAATTATTTCCTAACAATGAACCTTTGACTTTTGAAAAGCAAAGTCCATAAATTTTACAACTTGCTATACTAAAAATGTATTGTAAAACAAATATGGAATACTCTTCTTCAACTATCTCCCAAGAGATATCCTTCAGTCACATCATGTCTGGCATTTACAGCTCTGTTTCTTCCAATTAAAACATGTTTTCTGAGTATAAACAAGAAATGACATTTTCAAAAGACTTAATTATTTTTATTTTATGTGCATGATTGTGTCTGAATATATGTCAATGTGCCATGTGTGTGCTTGTTCCTTGTGGATGACAGGAGAGAGATCAGACACCTGTAATGGGTGTTACAAAAGATTGGAAAATTCTGAGTGGTTGCAATTAACCAGCAATCCTCATAAGAGCAACAAGTGATCCTGTTGAGTTATCTCTCCAGCCTCAGGATCATATGACATCTTAAAAATATTGACAAGCTCACCACATGGATACGCTAAGGTTTGAGTTTTAAGTTCACCAATATATCCTACAGATATATTGTAAATATATCTACAAATAAATTTCAATGGCAATTATTTGTTAATTAATTCATTATGCTGAATTTTGTCTAATTTTCTATTTTATTAAGAGCTGTGGCTTGTATCACTGATTTTCTCATTTATAGACATAATACTTAGGTGTTAATCTGCAAGATTTCAGAACACTTAGAAAACATAATCATAAACTTCTTTTGTTTATGCAGAATGAAAGAGTTTGTCAATGAAATAATTGTAAGGATGAAGCATCAGAATTTAGGGAAAGACTCTAAAATGTTTAGCAGATTTTTCTGAATGAGTTCTCTGAGAATTTTGGGAGTATGTAACACTTTGATACATGGCAGGAGGGCATTCCTACTTGCTACATCATTTAGATATTTTAATTTCTTTCTCATCTCATATTCATTTTCATATAGGGTTCTCTGATTAGGAAGACTTTTGAAATTTCATGTCCTAATTTAATTTCATTCTATTGTAAATTTGGTAAGTAAACCTTATACACATTGTCTCATCAAGTAAACTTTTTGGAAGAATATTAAGAAACCTGGATAATCTTTGCTTATTCAGTAAATATACATGTTCTTTTGTTAAACTAGTTAATACTTTGCAAGAATTGACATTATAAAAATGGAAAGTTGTATTTTAGTGAAAATATATTTGCCTGCTTAGCTATTTGATTCTCCAAAATTTGGCTTTTTAAGAGAGAATTTCTATAATAAACAGTAGATAATTTTAGGTCGTGTTGCTACTTTGGACAATACTTATTTAACCATTGAAATTGGTATTTGGTGAAATTTTCATTCAGTATTTTGCACTTATTAAATGAAAATGCATAATTTGTTTTTACAATAAGCTTTTAAATTATTTGAGCGAGTAAATGCAGTGATAGTTTTATTAATTCTGCTTTCTTTGTTTTTTTTAGGATTACCACTACCAAGATTATCAATGAATGTAGTATAGTCAAAGTTAATTTAAATAAATTAAATGTTTTTCTTATTAAGTAATGATAGAGATTCATTTATTTATCTTAACTTTTGTTATAACAGGAGGAAAGAAGGTTGTTTTTAAATTATTCTGTATTTCTGTATCTTCAACAAATCTGCCTTGAAAGATATGGACAATGGTGAAGTCGGATCCTCTGGCATGTAATTGTGGGTAAAGATAGATAGGCTTATTTTCTTTTGTTTTCAGTCTGAATCCTGTCTCCTGTGTGGAGGGAAAGCCTGGCTACACCTTGAGCTATCCTGAACAATTTAGATATCAGCCTGTTGGCTTTCTATAATTTTCTATTTCAATTGATGCTGTTTCCCCAATTGTCATATATAAAGCTAAGTACACTGAACAGTTTATGGGTCTTTTGCGAATGATTTACAAATTAGCTGTGGAGACAGGCAGACATTGCCATCTCATCACCGAGGAAATTTCTCTCAGGGCAGCTTCTGGCTAAAGGAAACTTTAGTAAGATATTATTCATGTGTGTAACTGTGCCAGAGAGATCTGAAATACATTCTCACTTACCACACCTCATTAATAGTAAAAGAAAAATAAAAGCCATTTAGAAAATGTTCTTATTTTCCTTAGAGCACTCTGTTTAGAATGATGTGAATTTTACATGGTATTATAACAGTAAAAACTAAATTGATGTCAGGGTTATCTCCAATCATTTTCAATGTGTGTTCTGCAATGAAGTTTGTGAAACCCGTTAGCTGAAGGTGTAAGATGAGTGGCCTGGTCTAACCATGGTGACAAGGATCTGAGTAAAATCCCCAAGTGCTTTGGCTAGGAACTCTGATAGGACTGGGAACTCAGTACAACCTGGAAAGCTCAAGAAGAGAACTCATATACTATTGCTAAGATAGACAGAGCAAGAAGTTTCATTGACTCTGATGTCAATTAACATGAGCATCTCAACCAAGTTCTGTATTAGCATCCTGCTGCTGGTGTAGCACGGTATTTTGTCAAAGTGGGTAAAATAACACATTTATTCTGACATTTTAGGATGTCAAAAGTAAAGAGAGCTTCACTAGACTAAACCTAAGGATTCTGTAAAATAGAATCTGGAGAATCTGTTCCAATCCTTTATTTTTGTTTCAGTAGATGTTTTCATCCATTGGTTGTGTTCCCCGTGTTTGTTTGCAAAGTCAGCAAGTGTCTGCCTCCACCCCCAGCTTTCATCTTTACCTCTTTCAGCTCTTTCCTTTTACCATTCTCAGATAGGTTGTTCTGTCT
Organism: Myodes glareolus; assembly: GCF_982192425.1. Taxonomy (NCBI): domain Eukaryota; kingdom Metazoa; phylum Chordata; class Mammalia; order Rodentia; family Cricetidae; genus Myodes; species Myodes glareolus. Next base: position 30,690,147 of record NC_142036.1, on the reverse strand, counting down.
TTATACACAAAGACTTTTATAACTATTTGGGTCCCATCTAAATAAATTAGATTATCCATTCCTTCTCAAAACCCTTAATATAACTAATAACATCTACAAAGTACCTTGGTACCTTGTCTCCCAAATCTAATATGTTCTCACATAGTTGAGTTTAAGTTTTCTTTCTCACTTAATTGAAAGTTATCCCCATTTTCAAATAGTTTCCTAACTGATGGCATCTTTCAGTATCACGTTTAGTTGTGTGAAATTAAGAATCCAGACTGAACCTCGGATTCAATTATCTGGATTGCATGTGTGTCTAGCATCAGTACAAACCACTAGAGGAACTGTCGGTCTAAAGCAGGTCAGTGGATGCAGGTTTCTATTTTTGTGCAGGTAATTCTAATAAGCAGTAGTGTGTGTGTGTGTGTGTGTGTGTGTGTGTGTGTGTGTGTGTGTGTGTGTGTTTGCCAAGGCTTAATGATATGTTCATGTAAGGACAGTTTTCAACTCATTTAAGAATAAGCCTCTAATTTATATGCCCAGTTCAAAAAAGAAAAAAAAAACTGAGTGATTGCTTGGTTTACTACAGACAACCAGTGCGTTGGAAAAACATTTCTCTGAGTTTTCACTCTCACCCCCCAAGTATGTGTTCTTCTATGCTCTCTATTCACAATAAGAATTAATCCAATCATTGTTTTCTGACAGAGCAATTTCTTATCCTTATTAATGAGTGATTTCCTCTATCTCATTGGACTAAAATTCTGGTGGATTAGATGATACCATAAACAATGTTCCAAACTTACTACCTATACAAAGAGTAGTTTCAGTTTCTGACCAAAGTGAGCTGAATTGTATCAATGAGCAAAAATATTATTTCCATTATTACATTCAACATTTGTTTTCTGTTTATTGGCATTTTGAATTTTCTGACATTCTTTTAGTTGGGACAGAGCTCCTGGAATTATTTCATCCTGCTTCCTGCCCAGATGTCTTTGCTCTCTCCAGTCTTATTTCTGTAACTTCCGGATGTAGGCTCCACTGCCTGTTGATTTTTGTTCTGGGTCTTTGATTAAGGGGCTGTGGCATGTTAATCTCTATAATGCATTTCTCTGCAGACTTTTCTCGTCATTCTCTCTTTCATCTGGACCTCCTTTACCCTTCAAAGGCAGTGTTTAGGGCCAAACTTGAGGTGGGTTTAAGGCCTGGAATAAATCACAAGGGAGGTCCATTCCTTTCTGTTTGAAGGAGAAAAGAGTCGATAAGACATAAAAAGGGACCCCTAAGCCTGAGAAGCACGAAGCTGAAAGCAAGCATATTCCAGGTGCCTGGATTCTACGTTCTCTAAAACTCTGTGACTGTGTATGTATTTGATGTCACAGTCTTTAAGTTTCAGAACTCGGTAATTGTTAAGTATGTTAATGAATTAAGACAGCACTGCAGTCTTTCTAAGGACATTTCTAGGAAACTACCAGTCATTTTCACATTTCCCTCAATAGTTGTTTCACAGTAAATCATAAGAGAGTGTCATTATAAAAAGCTATCATATATATTGCTATTGGCATCAGAGAAACTCAGTGTTATAAAGAACAGTTGAACTATATTAGTACTTAAGAAGAGGCTCAATTATGATGAAAAATGTATTTAGCAAAATAAGTGCGACATCTGGTCAAACAGCTGTATTTTGGTGAGTAAGTCACGAAATTAAATGTACTTATTTTTAAAGATGGATTTACCCTTTTACTTAAATATATTGATGTTAACTCTTTTAGCTTTGGCAAATAGTCTTCCATTTTCTTTAGAATAGATGAATGTTAATTTCAATGTTGATGTCTACAGCAGGAATATATTCAAATATACCATAGCAGGTGGATAAAAAGGATGCCGAGTTGCATGTCCAAGACACACTACAAAATTCCTATTTAGGATTGTCATTTTTGCTTTTTTAAGGCAGGGTTTCACTGTGTAGTCCTGAAGTTGTTCTGTAGGCCAGACTATTCTCAAACGCAAAGAACTGCCTGTCTTTGCCTGCTGAGAACTGTGACTAAAGACACGTGCCATCACTCCTGGCTAACCATATACACTTTTCAAAAACTACCTGATGATCAATTTGATATGTGGGTGCACACTTAAATACACTCACATGTTTATACACACAGACATGTGTGTGTACATACATATGCATATGTATCCAATAATCTATAACAAAAGAAAAAAATTTATACAAATATTCTAACAAAATCTAAAATATCACACTACTTTGAATCTCTTTTCAGGTTAGAATCAGAAAAGGCTATTTGTGGTCTCTCTTAGTGAAAATTTTCATTTTACTTTTCTCAACATAATCTTTATTGTAAAATACAGTGCAATTCCTATGTTTTAAAATTTATTTAAAATTTTTAGATTTTTATATAAAATATTATAATCATGTAATCTCTGCTCCTTCCTATCCCACATTCTCCTCTCCCATGCCCCTCAACTCCCTCTCAATTTCATGGCCTGTTTAGTTCCTGCTGTTACATGTATCCCACTGAGCCTATTTGGTATTGCTGGCATAGAAACACATTGAGGATGGTCAGTTTGGTACTGGACAAACTAACAGGGAAATTGTCCCTGGAGAAAATTTAAACATGATTCCTAGATGACTTTATCTTAAAAAAATTGCATGAGTTATCAATTTCCTTTTTTTGAGGAAGCAAGATATGGCGACTGATAATTTTTTTTTTCAAAAACTTGAAATAAAGTGAGCATACATTATATATTTATATTAACATATATTCATCACAGATATTGTAAGACATTGACTGATTATTCTTTTTCCTTCTATAATTTTCCCATTCTCTTTATTTTTGTAATTTCCTCATTCTTCTTTTTAGCTTCTCAAAGAAATAAGAAAATTTTATTGACAAGTCAATGACTGATCTCATTGCATTTTTGTTTTCCTTCTACGAGCAGGTATGATTTGACTTCTGGAACTAATTTTTTTTTGCTATTGAAAAATAAAATAAAGCATAAAGGACTTCTGCACCCCCCAAAAAGACATAGAACTTTATGGACAGAAAGCTTGTACTTCACATGTTTTGAACTTGAGTTCAAAGATGCAAACAGTGCTATTCCTCACAGCTTCTCACCACACTTAAGAAAAACGCAGAGAACAGCCTTGACATTCTCATATCAAATTACCTCAAAAGATGCAACGACTGGAAGGCCAGACTAGGAACCATGCACAGAGAGAGCTGGTTAGGGATGAATATAGCAGATGTTGGTAGATATCGGACCGCTGAGATGAGGAGTGTCTGATGCCCAGGATCTTAGTCTTCAGGGCAGGAGGCGAAGCGAGAAGAGTATCTAACAAGCAAGAAGTGAAGAGGCATCTGTATCACACATGTGTCTGTTTGCTTAGTCAGTACTACTGCCTGTGCGTGTAATCCGATGCTATATTTTAGCATAGAAATGTATCTAAAAGTTTTGGACATTTTTTAAATTTATGGATGATTGACTTTGCAAAGATGTCAAAGGTCTATGCGACAGGAACTTTCCTGTCTATCATTTTTATGATCTTCGATGTACAAGAACATTCACACATTAAATGAAATTTCAGCTTTTATTACAACACAGTCTGCCTTTCTGATTAGTTTGTAAGCTTTTCACAATTTCATGTCTTTACACTTTTTAATTCTTCTACAATCTCAATTTCAGGGTACATAAACACACTTGTGAAGTTTTTCAAAGGAAAGTATAAATGAATTTTTTTTCTATAGCACAAAATGATGAGAAGTAAATATGAAGCAAAAGGTTAAATATAACGACATATTATGATTGCAGCTGGCACAGAAAAAGATTAAAATGTTGAAAAATCCAAGAGCATATTTGAGATTTGAGATCTAAATGATGAATCTCTTCTTTCTAAGTCACGGAAACTGCCTTCATGCTAGCGGCAAATAACTGGGCTTTCTGTTATTTGTTGAGCAAATTACTGGGAGCTAAAAAGTAAAAGGCATGCAAAATCATCTTACAGCTGACTTGCAATGCAGAGTTCAGTGGACAGAAAGGGCAAATGCTGTGTCTGGCAAGGAATAAGAGAAATCCATGGGGTTATAACAAAGGTTACCTCCCATTGCTGCTACTAAATAAGTGTTATGTCATTGGCAGTGACACCTGCATTTTACTCAAGATGAAGAAAGAACTGAATGCTGGCACATGAAAGCAGCAGCCATTTTGAAATGTAAACACATAAGCAGAGACAGACATGGAGTATATAATTTTTTTTTCATTTGTTTCTCTTCAAGCAAATTAGAGAGTGCACTTCCCTACTAATTACCCTTATCCTGAGCCCCAGAGACTCAACCACCTCTCAATAACTTACAGGTGACGCACCCCCTCGCAGTTCTGTTCCATATTTACTCCAGAAAAGCAGATAACCCATTTGTATCCAATTATTCATGGCAGTTTGGGGAAATGGGCTGCATACTTCTAAGGAAGTAGGAAAACAAAAACAAAAACAAACAGCTATTGTGTTTTATTAGCAACACCATTTTTGTTTCTACAGACAAATGCTTTTGTGGGTTTCAAATATAAATTATTTTAGTCCAATTGCCTACTTGTGAAAAATTTGAAACAGTTTAACCCAGAAAGATGTGAGGCACTTTTCAAAATTATACTCCTAAACTGTCCATCTGTTCCTTGAATTAGGGATAAATAAACAAGTAAAAGTCAAAACCAATCAGGAACAAGAAACAAAACATGGAAAGCAATGGTATTGTGTAGAAGTTCAATAAGTCATTCTCCAGAAGATGAAATGTTTCCTTCTCATCAGCAATTTGTTTTGTACATTCTGTGAGGTTTACAGAGTCATGAGGCTATGTTTCACTGTTGGGATCTTGTTTAGGATTCAAATTATCAATTTTATTTTTTGGTATGAAGTTCTGGTCCATGGCATATACACATGCCTCACATCTGTGAGTTTCTATGCAGACTCTATAAGGACCAGAAGTTTATGACTAAAAAAAGGTAATTATGTGGATGAGAAAGCATAACTTGAATTATAAGGTTACAAACTTTACATGGATTTTATTTAGCATTGTGCTCTCTTCTAGATATGAGTGTATTGTTCACTTTCCTTCAAAATTAGTACCTGAAACATTTCTGGGGCAGACAATTTGCTACATCTACTTCAAAAGTTTTGTTGGTGAACTGGAAAGGATAGCAACAATGCTAACTTTATATTAACAAATGTTGAACACAAATCAATATATATATAATAAGACAATATTTTCATATAAGCAGTAATTAGTTCTTTACTTAGATAATATTCTAATATAATCCATACTTCCACTTGATACACAGAAACATGAGATGAAAACTCTTCAATATGAATGAATTTTACCTCCTCCCATCTTAGATCATCAGTTTCTCCACTGTTATGTTAAAATTAGTAGGATCCATTCAGTGATGCATGCTATTCTATGGAATGCAAAATAAATTTATATTGATCCAATCATTTTTACGGATCTAATTCTAAAACAACATGTGTTCCCACCAAATGAAATTAGAGTACACAGAGAGAAAAGAGATCACTTCAGATCAATATATCCATGCCTAGTATGATGGTCTGACTCATTTTCATCATGAGCTAAAGTTTAAGGTTTTGATTATGTTCAATGATAGTACTTTGCTATTCTAGAAAACAAAACCTATCTGCTTTCCCACAAACTGAGCTGTGAGTTAGGGTCATTGCCCCTACATCTTTAACAGGGGTGTCAATGTTCGGTGTTATGGAAACAATCCAATTATTCTTATGAACATTTGACAGATAAACATAAGTTCTAGCTATGTTTTTCTACCCTTGTACACAAGGAACTAAGGTAGAACTTGCCTGTTGGTTAAGACATATTATTGCTGTGACTTAACACATGAGAAGCTAAACAGTCGGTTTTTTTATGTCTACTCAGGTGTAATATGATACAGGTAAGTGTTACCATGTTGCTTACTACTCTTCATTGTATAATAGATAGCTGAGTACCTGCTGTGACAATTAATAGAATTGAATTCTAATCAATAATTAATAGAAACTAGGACTGTCGATCAAAATATTATTTGATATTTCCTTTATCTTTTATGGGAGGATTATAAAACAAAACAAAATCTTAATTGATAAAAGTTGAGTTTATAAGGCCTATCTTTTATTTAAGCTTTATTTTTAGTTTCATGGAATAGTTAAAATTTTAAAATTAGTTAATAAACGACAAAATTTTGAAAAGGAAAGACTGAATGAAATTTTGTGGTTCTATTATTTACTCTGTCAGTAACAACACCCCTCCCTCTCACAAAAAGGATGTGGAAGTTGTCAAAACCTCTGAAATTCATTTGAAATGTGAATGAAAATTTTCTAATAGTGGTATGAGCAGTTGATAGATAAAATGTTCACAGTAATGTGGGTATGTTACTGTTCCTTTGATTAAAATTATCGGGCCTTTTCTTTGTTCAAGGACTTTGTTTGTTTTAGATGAAAAATATGGTTTGATAGAATAATTAACACTAGATCAAGGAATCATTTAAAATTAAAATAGTCAAGTAAAAATTTTTTAGTTACATTGAGTCCCTCCAAAATTTAAAAGTATAAGTGAGAGATTAATCTCAGGTTTCTGTTATGGTTGGATAAAAATAAATTAGTATCTTGCTATACTTCCTGCTATACTTCCATGTAGGAAGTATAGCACTCTATGAGTTTTAAAAACTACAAACTGTTGTGGCCCAGTAAGAAATCTATGTTTCCTTTGTCTTTATTTTACAAAGGGCTTACTGACTCTACCATTGACTTCTTTTTTGTTTCTTTTCTCAGGAACTTGCTGCTGCATCCCACAACTTTGTCTCCAAAAGTTCAATAACCCTCCTACTATACAACAGCACTAGGCTTTCAGGACAGTTCTGAGGTTGGTGGAGGCCATCACCAGTGAGAACTTACCTTCTGTTCCATCTACAATCACACTATAGAGTCTTAGACTTTGATTTAGCTTGATAACCAATACCAGGTTAAGTAACTTTCATGAGGATTCTTGTGTGTAACCTATTTCCTGCCCCAGTTTCTATGTCAATCATGGTTTTATACTGCCGAAATCAAAACCAGACCTTTGCTAATTTTAGCATTAGAGGGTTAGAAAAAAAAGTAGCAACCAGAGCACAGCATCCATTTAAAAGGGACGATCATTTTCAGTTATTGAAGGGAAACTTGGGATGCTGGAGCTATGGGAACAGGGTTACCCTGGGGTTTTCCAGGTTTGCAATGATTGTCTGGGTTCTTGGAAACAACTTGGTTTTTGAACAAAGTATTTTGAGGAAAAACAGTACAGTGACTGATATAGATGAAGAATAAAATCTGTCAATCTATGTATACATGTTTACGCATATTCTATTTTCCATTCTAGGAGACTTTAATGATAGCTAAGGTTTCACTATGGACACATCCTTTATCATTACTCTCATCAGAGAATAAGTCTCTGAGGCCACTATGACATTAACCCTGAAAGTCATGCACTTCCAAACTTCTGAATACTGAATATTTCCAAATTCTCTTTTGGCCACTGACTATAAGTCAATATGAACATGTAAATCATCTGTTTCAGTCTTAGGTATACTTGTTCTAACTATTATGCATTGCATTTATCTAAGTTATTCTATTATTAATATACTCTTGGGAGTCATAAATTGGAATAAAAACCTGATGAATCCAAAGAGCTATGGAGAAACAATCAGCAGATACTACTGTCCACATTGAAAATCTGTCAAATCTCTAAATGCTCAGCTGCTACTTCCTGTGCATCTGTTTATCTAGCTCTCTGGGTCCTCCAGTATCCTTATGGCTATTTCTGGTCAGATAAATGTTGACTTTGTCCTCTGATTCTAGGTTTATCTTTATTGGCAGACTTGGAGTGTGAGTACCAACAAATCTCTTGCAACAATTATGGTTTTCTTTGATTATTTAAACATCTCTTTTTAGAAGTCTAGAACTTTTTGGTATCTTCCATGATATTGAGGGATGTAAAGGAGAAAGAAAGGGAAGAAAAGAGAGAAGGAGGAAAAGACAAGGAAGGAGAGAGAAGGAGGGAGGAGAGAAGGAACGAAGAAAGGAATAAAGAGATGAAGAATGGATGGAGGAAACAAAGGAATGAGAGAAGGAAGGACAACATCTATAAAAGGGGCAAATCAACAATATGATGAACAAACGGAAAATCAAAGGCATACTGGAGTTGTATAAAACCATGCATATTGTAGTTTAAATGAGAAAGATTCACTATAGGATTATAATTGATGATATTATTTGAGAGTTTATAGAAAACTTTAGGAGTGAAGCCATGCTGGAGGATTTATGTTTCTGACAAAGAGCTAAGAGGATTTATAAAGTTGTCCCAGTGATCCACTTCCTTTGCCTTCTCTCTGTCTTCTGTGTGTGAAAGGAACGAGTTCTCTCTGCTTCCTGACCATCAGGACAGACTCAGTTTCCTTCTTCCATGCTTTTTCCACCTCATGGATGCTAGATAACATTTTCTCTTATAAGTTGCTTCTTACCATAGTTTGCATAAAGGAACTAATACAGACTGTGTGGGGGATACCAACAGCCTGAGGGCAGCATTAGATATCTCTTCACCATACAGCTGTAGGTGGTAGCAACATGATACTCCTACCATATAGATGAGAATGAGTGAGCACAGGAAAGCATGGCTTGACCTATTACTACCCAAAACGTGTTTCCAGTGGAGCTGTTCAATCTTAGAACTGGGCTCATTTATTTTCAACATTAGTTATGCTATTTGAAGTTCAAATTTTCAAGGTAAAATTAAATTAAACTGAAATATTTGTTTCTTGTGTCATTTTTTTTCCCATTGAAACTTAGAGTCTGAATTTCTAGTTAGTATAAAACACGGTCAAATACACCTGATGATCACCTTGAAATTCTCCATTTTGGTTCAGAGAAGACTCATTTGTGTGAACTTGTGATTACAAACACACACAAATATACACAAACGTCTGTGAGTTAGCTTTTACTATCAAAAAAATGTAATATAACTAAACAAAATAAACAATGTCTCCAAGGATTATTCAAAATAAAAAATACTTTATACCTACATATCCCATATTTAAGATTTTTTTGTTATCAACAAGGAAAACATAGTTCAATGTCATAAATGGGAGAAGTAAAAGATCTGTCAATCTATGCACATGCAAATTTGTCTATTCTTTTATCAGTATATCTTTAACCTTGTAATATGCATATATATTCCATGTCACAATAAAATAAAGTTCCATGTAACAAAGATGAATTAATAACCTTCAATCCTAAGTCTTACTACTTATGTAAGTTTTGTTATGAGAGACTAATATACCAAGCTCAACATTTCAGCCTTGAGGTTCTGGGAGGGAAAGATTATTCTGCTGCGTTTTCAAAAATTCATGTAAGTGTTGATTAGACACTTTAGTTGCCATGCCAATGTGTTCTCTATTGCTGACCCCCAGCTTACAGTTGGGAGATGTAGGGGGAATTTTATTATAAACTACCTTTATTTAGCCTTTGCCTGGCAGGAACAAAGGTGTATAAATAACTCTTCTGTATGTGCTTCCTGCACGGAGCTCCACAAGGATCTGCATACATTATCATAGTCATTTTCTACATCTTTAAGTGAAATAGGGGAGAGAAGTCTCAGACATAAAGTACATGGCAGAGCCATTAGCAGGCCAACAGCAGAGGCCACACTTGCTTTATATCAAACTCTGACAGCTTTAGTGTCTACAATATTGTGGTCTATTTTGGCAGGGATGTACCTATTCAAGCTGAATTAAAAGTTGCAAATACCCTAGTGGCGCCCATCAAATGTTGAATACCCATCATCAATCAGCCAATTACCGTGTGGTACTTGTACTGACAAGTCAGCAGTAACTTAAGAGATTTTCTTTGTTTTCTCTAAGGACTAAGAAGAGCTCTGGGATATAAAAACTACTAATGATGGTATAAATATGTTAAATGTTTTCTATAGTATTCATAAAATACCTGGTAAATTAAACTCATAATATTCCATACGAAGATGGTTGATTCCTTCTTGGGTTTTGACTTTTATATAAATTTAGTACTCTTCTTTTGGAGGGGGTGGGAAGAGGAGGAGGAGGAGGAAACACATTTATTTTAATTTTCGGTAAAAGCAAAATTCTGTTTATGAATGCTTAGTTGGACAAAATATATCCAAAAGATACAAAATACATTACAAAGATAACAGTACTGAGGGTCTGTTTGACTTTCTTTGACCCAGAGAGAAGTCAGATAAACAAAGTATATCTGAAGTGGGAATTTGCTCACAGAGTCTGTCTCATGCAGTAAGAATGAATATATGGAATTGGTACTTTCCAAGAATAAGTATTTTGTGTGTTTTTTCTTTGCAGTTTTTTTTTATTTTGCTGGAACATATTAAAGGCATTTTTTATAAAAAGATTCTTATAAAACAGCTTGGCTTACTTTAGTACCCTAAGACTATATTTCCTCAAAGATAAAGCAAGTTTTAGTTGGCATTAATCACTCATGGTAAAGCAGTTTGCTGTGTTCCTGTAGCCAGATGTGTGTACTGTATATACCTTAATGGGAATACATTCAAAATCTAACAGAATAAGAATATATTTAGGTCAAAATCAGCAAAAAAACAGAAAGTTCAGTGTTATAGCCATAAGACACTGAATTCTATCACAAAAAAAAAAAAAACATGACAACGGTTGGGAGAGCCTTGGAAGGAACTGCAGGTCTAGATACCATAATATCAACATAATGAGAATGGAGGACACAGTTAATACATCTAGACTCCTAACTCACAGAAGATGTAAGGTATCAAACCGGTGTTGTTTTACTATGCTTACTTTGTAGGAACCTGTTTTAAAATAATAGAAAACAGAAAAATAGAGATTATTTCATTTATCAGACACAAATTTGATACTCTTCAGTACATTTTCAGTCTATCCATTAATTATCAATCAAAAGCAATGTTAATGATTGACTAGCAGCCCCCCCCAATGAAGATAATGACATGGCTGTGATGTGGTTTTGAATGCATGGTAGATGGTAGATGTGTATTATTTAACAAATACTCCTTACACTTTTAAATGTGAATTGGTTTGACTATAACATACAGGATTTTAATCATACTATAACTCTGTGACCTGCAAATGTTAATACTTGACACATACAATAATCTGTTTTAACATTTCATTTATAAAAAAGTTATAAATTTATAATAATTCAGACAATTTTTGAATTGATTTCTAATGCTAACTAGCATATGAAAAATAATATGCAACTATATTTGTCTTTCCTGTGTGTCCATAAGTTTTTTTAGAATAGGGATCCTCTTTCATCTTTGTTCAGTATTGCTACTTATATTAATAAAGTAGACATTCCTAAAATTGTTTGCCCAAATACTAAATATTTATATCAAACAGTCCAGACCATAGGCTGCTGTAGGCCAGGAATTTGGGCATCTGGGAGACATTAATGTAAATGATTATTTCTTGCTTTTGGAAACCAATCATTGAGATTTGTTAAGGTTTATATATTTAGCATAGTACTGCCATCACTGTTCCATGCCCATGAACAATCATAACCAAGCAGCAAAACGTGAAAATAAGAAAGAATTAAAGAGAGACAGAGACAGACAGAAGTAGAGTGGGAAGGAAGATTATGAAACATAATCGTCTCCCCCAAAATAGAATCCCAAGTGCATGGTCACAACAATTTTTAAGCTCCATAGAGCAATAACAACAACAAAAAAAAAACAGACATAATTGTGGGCAAATAATTTCTAGGGAGGAGGAATTGGTATTATACAGAGGAGAAAGGCAAGTGTAATTAGAATACATGTACGAAAATGTCAAAAATTAATTAATAAAATACCACATCCTTTTTCTGTCTCAGAGAAATTGTTATCTGACATTTTCACACACAAAGATTCTCAAATGAACTTGACAAATTTTTAATATGCCTTGTTGCTCAAGTAAATACTTGCAGTAATTATTTGTCTTGTGCTCAAATTATAAATTATACCTTCATGGTGTATTATGTTTAATTTTAATAACTTTTGAGTACATGGAAATGTAGCAATACCACATAATGAAAATAAAGATTACCATGCAAAGGTGCTTTCCTAAAGAACGCAATAATGAGTACCAGGATGTACATCCCTTGGACAGAAGTACTCAAAACATGACCTAATTCTTCTTTCATTTCTTTAACACAGAAAGCATAGTAAATAATTATACAGTCTTAAAAATAAAAAGTGAATTCAATCCTGGTTGTCATGGCGGTGCATCTCTTATGTCTTAGCCCTTTAGAGGAAGAGTCAAATGGATCTCTATTAGTTCAATTCTGGCCTTCTATACATAGTAAGTTCTGTGCCATCCAGAAACACACAGTGAACGTCTCTCTTAAAATAATAAATTAATTAATAACAAGTTAATTCATCCAGAGCAGGTTCTGAGGAAGTTTCTGAATATAATGATGGAGAAAATTAATTTCACTAAATTGCAATCTGTAAGAGTTATTTATTATTTGTATTATTTAATTTAATTCGTAGACTATATTATTAGTAGAATATTCATAGATGTATTTCAACAAAAACATTCCCTAAATTAAATGTTCCTTTTTTTTCCCTCTATATGGTATATTCTTATTAGGGAGGGCAGTTCAAGACAGGGTTTCTCTGTGTAGCTTTGGTTCCTGTCATGGAACATTCTATATACTAGGCTGGTCTCTAACTTAAAGAGATTCACTTTCCTCTGCCTCCCAAGTGCTGGAACTAAAGGTGTGTGTCACCACTGCCCAATCATAAGACATATGATATATATACACATACATACATTACATTGAGGCTAGAGAGATGGTTCAGTGGTTGAGAATCCTTACTGCTCTTAAAAAAGGATTGGGTGTGAGTTCCCAGCACCAACCTAGTGACTCACACCTCTTGTAACTCTAGTTACAAGGAATTTGAACCCCTTCTGACCTCCCTGTGTAGTGCATACATTTGGTGAAAACACATATATTAATGTACACTAATATACATGTAAGCTAAATAATTTATCATTTTTTAAAACATTTATATATTTACTTTGTCAATTATGAGAAATGTTGGCTTCTCACTGTGTAGAGTAAGTATATTACTCCCTCCATATTTGTCTGTCTTTTACTAGCTCCAGTCACCTCCTAACTAATGGCTTCCATATTGGGATGCTTCATTGTCTGTTAATCCAGGGTCTTCTAAATGGAAGGCAATGAAGCTGTGCACCAAGACTTCAATGTCTGGATTCCTAACAGGTGTTCCCTTCTATAACACTTGCTTATTTGTTGCCTGTGCATGAATTTTGAACATTGAAAGCCAGTTTGCAGAATAAAATGTTAGTATTACATACACAACTGATTAGTGGACCTCTGTGTAATGTGACTGCATAAGCAGAGAAAGGATCCTGAGTTAATAGACCTGGGGACTTGATGGAGAAAACATTGCTAAAAAATCAACAAGAAAAGCTATTTCTCTGAGAAGGGAAAAGGGTTATATCATGTAACTGTATCATCCTTGGGGATCTATGGGGATCATGTCTAGAAACTCAAAGCCAAAAGCTCATGAGTGCTTAAATCTGTTACAACACCATGTATATCCTATATCCATCCTCCTTATGTTATGCTGGTTTGATATCTAACACAATATGAGTGTTACACAATAGTTTACACCAAATTGTTTAAGACAATGGTTCTCATCCTTCCAATGCTGTGATCCTTTAGTACAGTTCCTCATGCTGTGGGGAAGCAAGTCATAAAATAATTTTGTTGCTACTTCATAACAATAATTTTGTTACTTTTATGAATGGTAATATAAAAATATGATGCACAGCCCCTGTAAAAGGATTGTTTTACCCCCAAAGGGATAGCAACCCGCAGGTTAAGAAGCACTGGTTAGGGAAACAATGACAAGAAAAATTGCCCATACATGCTCTATATGGATTTTTTTGAATATTCTTCAGGTAGTCATTTTTCAATGAAACTTTTTTTAATGAAACATGATAGAGGTTCCTATAAGCCTGGCATCTAAAGACAAGTGACCCATATTCTCCTGAATATGCACAAACTAAAAAGCAAGCTCATCTAACTGTAGAACATGGATTCATGCAGATTATAAAAGGGTAATAGAGGGCAGCTGGGAAGTTAGATTTGATTAGTTCATGTTCTATATATACACTAAAGAGTTAGTATTGAATTTCATTGTTACATTGACTCAGTAAACCTTACATATGAACCCAACAAAAATTCGTTATGCATCATCTTACCCATTTCAAAATCCCCATGAAAACACCAAAGTTAATGTATAAAATAATATATGATATATGATAGCAGAATTGAAAAGTAATGAAAAACAATTTATCCAAAGAAGAAGATATTGAGAGAATTTGGGAATATACCATTCAAAGTACATTCTAAAGAAGAATGAGGCTTATGGGAATTATAACATAAGAAGGAATTAAGTGTAAGTTAGGGGTGAGCAGGAAGTTCAAGCTGAGAGGTGAAGGAAAAACTGGTGTGTGGATTGTGATGAGGATACTAATGGGTCACTGTCTCACAAAAGGGAACAAAATAGGCTAAACAAAAATAATAAACAAACAAACCTCGTCTCAGAGAAATGAAGTCAAAAGAAAGACGTGTAACTGGGAAAGTGTCCACATGAAGAATTTATGGGCATTCTGCAGGTGAGTCTGTGTATGAGAAGGGTTGACATCCATGGATCTAGTTAGCTTCAAAGGACAGAGGTGTCACCCTATAAAGGGTGGTTTTCGATTTATTCTCAAATTCTACTTTAATGGTGGCAAATTGGCTGCCACATGTCAGTCACAGTGTCAGCATTACTTTCGAGGAAGGTACTATGGGACGGGGCACAGACAACCAAATTTTTACAAAGGAATTTCAAACATTTATATAAAAAAGTAAGAGAAAATTAAACTATAATGATAGAAGACCAAATGTGTCAGACAAATGTGTTGATATTGACCTTGTTATCTAACAAATAAAGTTTATCTGAAGATCAGAGTGTGGAGCTAGCCACAATTTAGCCATAGAGGACAGGCAATGATGGCACACAGCTTTGATACCAGCACTCAGGAGGCAGATCTCTGTGAGTTCAAGGGCTACAGGAGATTGATTAAGTCTAAAAGAGAATCAGAGCCAGGCAATGGAGGCTCACACCTTTAATCCCAGTATTTGGGAGTCACATGTCTTTAATCCCAACACTATAGAGGTGGAGACAGGGAGAAATTTGGCTGGGCAGAGAGAGGAATATGAGGTAGGAGGAGAGTAGCTCACGACATTCAGACAGAGCATTGAGTTTGAGGACTAGTAGACGTAAGAACTAGTGGCTTGCTTCTGATTCTCTGATCTTTCAGCTTTCACCACTTAATATCTGACTCCATGTTTTTATTATTAAGAGTAATTAGAAATCATGCTGCAGATAAATCAATAAATATAATTGAAGTAGAAATTCTTACAGTAAAATAAATCCAAAAGTACTTCAAACAATGCCAAGCTGTAGATAGAGTTAAAATATAAGCACAGGAAAATGGTATAATTGGGAAAACATATACCAACTAAAGAAAGACTGATATTTATTGTTCTTGAAATTCTGAATTAATATTTGGTGAAATAATATAAAAATATTTAAAAGGGCAGTCATCATACGCTGGTAAATCTACTACCTATTCAGGATTATCAGCAGGATATTTTAGTGCAAACCTTTAACCATTCAAAAAGTTGAGCTTTGTGAAGGTAAATCCAGCTTAGCATACAAAGCAAGTACCAGTCCAGCCAGAACTAAACAGTGAGATCCAGTCACCAAACATCTAAAGTAAACAAACAAAAGAATTACAAAATGTGGCCGGGCGGTGGTGGCGCATGCCTTTAATCCCAGCACTCGGGAGGCAGAGGCAGGCGGATCTCTGTGAGTTCGAGGCCAGCCTGGTCTACAAGAGCTAGTTCCAGGACAGGGACCAAAAACTACAGAGAAACCCTGTCTCAAAAATCAAAAAAAACAAAAAAAGAATTACAAAATGTAATAATAAATAGCACTGAATCAAAGTATTATGAAAATAATACTTTACTAATTTTAACTCATTTTGAAATGCCATATAAATATTTTCTTAAAATTATTGTGACATTAACTGTTTGCAAAATTCATAATAAAGATAATCTGAACATCAACAGATAAAAATTGAGTGACACATACATTCCTGGAAACATGAATCATTTTATTATCTAGTTCAATATTCATAAATAGGGAATAAATGATATATAAAGTCCTTACACATAATGTTACATACACAAATATCAATAATAGAAATAAAAATAAATAAATATTAGACAGCTGTAATTAATTTTATTATTGCATTTATTTTTCTAATTTCAAAAGTATATAAAATTTATCCATTAGAGTTAGAAACATATACTTAGTATTTAAATATATATTTAATATTTAAATTTTGCTGAGTTCATTCTTTTAAAAAAGGTTTTTCTTTTATGTGTTTGAGTGTTGTTTCATGTATTATGCATGTATGTGTGCCACATGAATGCCTGTGTCTGTGCATTCCTGAGGAGGGTATGAGAGTATCTGAATCCGGAGTCACAGAAGGCTGTAAGCTGTTGTGCTGGGCTTCTGCAGGAGCAGCAAGTACTCTTAACTACTGAAGCATCTCTCTAGTCCCTACCAAGGTCATTCCTAAAATAGTCATGAGGGCTTTTTTCCACAGAAACATATTAAATTTGATCTCTTAAACTGCTTCTTCTCTGTTATAGCCAGACAATTTGCAATTTTAAATGTAAAACCTCATAAATTCTAAAAATCTATACTAATTAAATATCTATATAATTTTGTAAAATAGCTACTCTACAAACTCTGGACTCAGGCTGTCATGGAGTTTATTGACCGCAATAAGAAAATAAGATTTTAAAGAAAAATGCATATACTTAAATATCTTAAAATACTTGAAAACACAGTGAAGAACAAATAAACATTAGGTTTTGTTCATTGCAAACACTGGGGATGACAAAGGACCTTTTGTGACTGGGGAACAGGAGCTCTAACCTGGCTCCTGCAGCAATGGGGTCACTATGTATCAATACCTCCAGTTGGGGCTAAGGAGATGTGTCAGTGGTAAATGCTATGAAAGTATGAGGAGCTGAGTTTATGTACAAAGCACCCATGGAAGATCCTTCACAGTGATTTCTTCTTATACAGATGGAGATAGCTGAATCTCTGGGGCCTGCTGCCCAAGTAGTGTAGTTGAAACAAGTCTCAAGTTCCATGTAGTGTATTGTGTGATCTTTTTCTTCCTGTTTTAACTCTTTTGGGGAGCACCATCCAGCTAATAAATCACACATAAAAGTTTATTCTTAGTTATGAATGACCAGCCTTAACTTGGTTTGTTTTTGACCAGCTTGTCTTATCTTAAATTATCCAGTCTACCTTTTCCCTTTGGGATTTTTCTTTCTCTATTTCTGTATATCTGGCTCCTTTCTCCATGGCGTACTGTGTAGCTGTGTGACTGGCCCCTGAAGTCCTCCTCTTCTTGTTTTCTTGCTTCTCTTTCTCCTTCTCCCTCCTCCAAGATTTCTCCTTCTCATACTCTGCCTGCTGGCCCAGCCTAACCTTTCTCCTGCCTTACTGTTGGTTATTTAGTTCTTTATTGGGACCATCAAGTGTTTCAGACAGGCAGAGAATGACAGATTCACAGAGTTAAACAAACACAGCATAAAAAGAAGTCACATGCCTTAAAACATTCCCCAAAATGAGAGATCTTGTCTCAAACAGTAAGGTGGATGCAAGGGATAGATGAAAATATATGAAGTAGACCTCTGGGCTCCACACATGCATATATGAGTACATATTAATTTTCTCAAAGACACAGCACATACCCAGTCACAAATACACCCATGCACATGGACACACTCACACACTCACACACACACACACACACACACACACACACACACACACACATGCACACACACAGAGAGGGGGGAAAAGAAGGAGAGAAAAAGCAAAACAAAATAATTTAAAGAAAGAATAGCAAAGAAAAAATCACTATAAACATACCCAAAATCGTGGGATTCAGTAAGACTTAAGACAAACTTGATACCTTGATGTTAAATTTGTTTCTGGGTGATCAGTTACAAATGAATTACGCCTAATTTTTTACAGGGCAATGTGCCAAAATATTTGACAGTGTTCATAGTTCAGAGAAATCAGGCCTCAAGTGATATCTGACATGAACCATAAGTAGGAGCAGGGCCCTTAGTATTTGATCTCAGTATAATGCAGAAAATACAAAGGAACATCACATAAATTCCATACGATTCTTTTCATCTTCCTAAAACCTGCAGTACTGAAAATGAAATGTATTATACTTAGGGAGTAGGTGAAGAAGAGGAAAAAGTAGTATGCAGAAATTGATGGGCATTTCAAAAAATATTTTCAAGTTAAACTTGAAATTATTAAGTTGCCTTGAAATAGCATAAATGAAAGATTCCTGATATTACCTGAAACTTGAAATATGAAAATTACGAAAAACCATATTTTGGGACATCTGAGCTATGTAAATTTCAAACCTTCCAAGTGTTTATTCATGTTCTTTATGTGATTAACAATGATTTATAAGGTTTTTACTTTGATCTTCCATGGTTGCATAAAAATGTTTCAATGAGTTACAAACAGGAAAAAAACTGAGTAAAAATGAGATCTTACACATTTTGAACCGTGCAGTTTCATTCAGTTAATGAAATTTATATTAGTGGACAGGTAGGTACATACATTTGTTATGAATTACATGTTTTCGAATTTATTAAATTTTGTAGTCATCTATATCTATAGAGGTGTGGTTGAAACACAAAAGTCATTTTAATATGGACCATTCAATATGTATTAGGTAATCTTCCCAGCCATTTACTACTCATTATATACGGTATTTCTATCTTCAGTGACGGTACTTTTTGTGATTTCCTAGTTATCTTATATAATGCTTATTGAACTAGAGTAAGACCAGCAGAAAGAAGGGAAGAATGTGTACAAAACTAATTAAAAAGACACGAGAAACAATAGCATTTTAATGAATGACATGAGTTGGTTGATTATGATAAACCCTTCAATTTATTGTTACACATTTTCTTTGGAATTCTTATATTTAAAATTAGATCTTTACTCAACGTTTTGTCACAACTAAATCATCCTTGTTAAGAAAACATCTTTAAGTTAGATACATGCCCTTTCTCTTACCTCAGTATCTCCACTTCCACCTCTAATATAAAAGCAAAAACACCACTACCACTGTGACCATGACTACCAATATGGCTGCCATCGCCATCATTATCAGCATAAGGGACAGCAGCTTTACTAATACTCAACATTGCACATTTCTACTGAGGTGTGAAAAGAAAAGGATTCCCCTTGCAGGGCCACACGATTTTTAGTCTCTGTTAGCTCAATGTTGGCTTTCTGCTTTCATATTTTTTCCTTATGTTCACTTAATTTCAATCATCACCTCTGAAAACTTTGTAAATTGTTCCTAAGGACAAACCGCATCTTTATGAGATGATTATAATCTGACAGTGAAATCAAGGTCACAGTTATTTTTACTCAAGTCAGAAAAATGTTTCCCTGTCAGCTTTAAAACAAAATACTACTTAGGAGTAGTTATTTCGACATTTTAAATTTTTCCTTACACCGAACATATCAAGTTGAAATATAACAAAGTTTAGGACAAATACATTTTTCTGTAGTAAAGATGAATTTTCTTTTAAATATAATTTTCATTTTAAGTATTCTATAAAACTTAAAAGAGTCATATTAAATCAGTGACATATTTCATTAGTGACAGTTTTATATTTATACTTTGAGGATATTTTAAAGAACGTATTTGAACATGTCCTGCCCCACTCCTTCCCTTACCACCCTCTCAGCTCTTCCATCCCTGACTATCCATACAACTTTTAAATGACTTTTTTTTTTCCCTTCTCCCTTTCTCATTCAGTTTAGGTTGTGTTTCCTAGATGATCTTGACATAGGAGCCAGCTCCTATCTCATTAAACAGAACCTACTCTTCTTCCCCAGCAGCTATTAGATGTTAATGGCTCCTCAACTCATGGTGGGATTAGTTTTGTCCCCACCCACCCCCCTCCTGGTAGGCTGGGATTTTGTGTAGTTGGAGCTTAAATAGGGCTTCTGAATACTATTGTAATTAGAGTTCATATGTGCATTTTTATGTTTATGGTGGCAAAAAATTTACTGGAAGTTATCCATTACCTTTGTATTTAGAGGTGTTCAGCCCCACTTCCACAAGCATAAACAATCCTTGGGATGAGTTAGAATACCTCATGCAAGGCTGATTTTGCCATAGTCTTTTCAAATGTCTTGTAAGATATGTGATTGTGAAAAGTATTTCATTTTTTCTTCTTAAATTTTTATTTATTTACAATATAAGTAAAATATAATTGCATAGATTACCTTTTTTCCTTTCCATTCTGTAATTCCTTCTAATTCTGCAGGACACAGATAAAAATGACTAACAAACTTCCAGTATAGGTGGTACTGTCTTTGAAATTTCCTGCTTCATGGAAAACTCTGCCAGTACTATGGGCCTGTATGCTGAAGATGGATGCCCTAATGTTACAGAACTTTGGGTGACTGTCTAGGCAGCGAGATATCTCTGTCCATTCTAGAGTTTTGAAAGTTGCTTACAATGTAGTTCCTGATAACTTAGGTAATATTATATCCTTCTGGAGTCTTTGATGGAGTTAAAGAATAGATAGTTATAATTATAGTTTTCCCTAGCTATGATATAAGATAGATTATGTATTAAACTTTGGACTCACAAAAATGAGATAGATGATAGTGTATTTTCTTTAATTTGCCAGATGTAAAGGAACTAAATATTATAGCTATAATTTTTGATTGATACCTGTTTTGCTATATATTATTTTACTATATTAAAGTTAAAATGTTCCTTTTTATTTAGATAGAAAAGGGGAGGTGATGTAGGATTCTCCTCTGTATGCTCTTAATATATTTTATTTTCATTGGTTAATAAAGAAGTTGTTTTCGACCAATGGCTTAACAAAGTATAGCCAGGCTGGAAAAGAAAATAGAGAGAGAGAATAGATGGAGTCAGTGAGAAGCCATGTAGCTGCCACAGGGGACAGACAATGGATGGAAATTTACTAGGAGGCCACAACCACATAGTGATACATAGATTAATAGAAATGGGTTAATTTAAGATATAAGAGCTAGCCAATAAGAAGTATGAGCTAATAGGCCAAGCAGTATTGTAATAACACAGTTTCTCTGTGATTATTTCAGGTCTGGGAAATAAACAAGTTTGCTTGTAGCAGGGAAGCAAACAAGTGGCCTCTATGTAATCCACCTTAACCATGCTCACTCTCTAAATCATAACTTTTATTATATATACTTCTCAGTCTACTTATTGTCATTCATTTGTGGATTGACTACTTGGTATTAAATAACTTGTAAGTGCTCATTCCTAAGAAGAACTATTTCTTATGCTGAAGTTTAGATTTCATATTGTATCCACTTATAAGAACTTTACTCTTTTACTATATTTATTAATTTGTTTATGTATTTACATGTTGATTTCATATAGAATTCCTGTCCTAGGAGAGATGATATTGCTCTAAAATGAACATTACACACAGGATATTTTATGCTTACATAAGGTTTTAAAGACAAAATGAAAGTCTTCCATGTTGAACACCAACGCATGAGTCAAGTTAAGGCTTGTGCCAGTAGAAGACTGACAGAGGAATGTTACAATACATAGTTGAGTACTATTCCAGATGAATCAGAAGTTAACCAAAATTAGGAAACACTGAATAGTTAATGAGAAAAAGAACGACAATTGAATTGTCTTTTTAGTACACAAAGATTTAATACACATTCCAAATCATGTTTGTAAACAAATACACAAGATGAATGTTCCTGGATACAATGTTTATTATCTTCATTAAACATTATGTCATTGTACAGCAAGTTTACCTTTCTGTTTTCTGATAGGAAGTTATGGTTAATTCATAGCTGATGTTTTCTTAATTTTGATCATAAATGCAGACCATTCTGATTATAACAAGGCTACTGATGTATCTCTGTTTATGAGTCAAGGTAAATGTGTCTGGATCACAAAGTATAAGGTTTCTCGGTCCACATTTTTGCACTAATATTTTTAAGATAAGCCATATATCTGATTAACAGTCCCAAGGAATATATTTAACAATGAAATATTATTCTAAACTTGAAAACTGAATTTCATGTATACCGTGAAGTATCCCTCACATGGGCCACTCACATTCCATGCTTCCTGTACTCACAACTCTCATTAATATAGAGAAGAAGGTTTAATATCAGTATACATATTCCTCTGCCTGTGAGGAATCAGTGAGTTCATATCCACACCCTCTCCCATGAATTTTTGATGTTCTAAGGAATTAAGATCCAATGTCAAATAAGAATACACAGTCCTTTATTGTAAAGGGTCATTAGACTGAGGATTATTAGATTTAGAACACTTACTGTCCTTTGCTTCTCTTTATATTTTTTTTATTATCTATGTTTCAGCAGATGTATGACATACTACTGCATTAAGCACATGAAATTAAAAATGCATATTCTTCATGCATATAGTTATTGCTTAATGAAAAACTCATAATTGTTTAAATATTAAAACAAATTTATAGGTAATAAATACAAGGTTAAAAATAATGCTTTAAAAGGCAAGAAGACCAAATACTTATTTTTTAAAAATGGGAAAGATATAGATTAAGTAATATAAATTTTATTTAGCATATAAAACTCTTCTGAAAATATCATTCATATAATGACAAGAAAATGTTTTTAATAAATTCTTACAAATGAACAACTAATGCTATTTTATACAGAATAATAAAAATTGTTATATGTGTATAGTAGCATTGTAAATTATTTATTTTATCACCTTTGTGTTATAGAATGAGTGTGTGTTACTTGGTTTAAAAAGCATTTACGCAGTCATTCTGACACTCTAGTCATTCATGAAGCTATTCCTCCTTGTGCTATTTTCTTTGTGGCATGGTACTGAATACCTGTTGTAGTTCCAACCAAGATGGTATCCGTCAGTGGTGGTTAAAAGTACTTTTCATCATAAATCCTGGAAGTACACAAAAAAATCTATTATAGAGGACATAGCAGTGTGCTACTTTCTGTAGTGGGTGTGAATGTACACATTTGTTTTGTTAGGGAATTGAACATTTTCAAGGATGTATGATTTCATAATTTATTATGTGGATGAATGGTGTTTGTACATTATATTCTTTTTCATCTAAAATTTACTGAAGTACAGAAATGAGTTTTCACTCTTAAATCATGTTTGAAAAAAAGAATGGAGAATAATGGTAATTTCAAATGCTGTTTATTTTGTGGGTAATTGATGAAAGTAGAAATGGAAATAAATCTGTACAATTTCAGCAAGTAAGATAGTAATATTATAATTAACTATTCAGAAGTTTCTGCAACTTTGATGAAAGTTAAAGGGTCAAAGATGAAAGCAGCTTGAAACAAAGTCAAAAACAGAGGAAATAAGTATGTTCTTACCATTAGCAAGGCATAGCAAATGAATCATAAGATGTGTGATCTTGAACCCAAATACCATCTCTCTTGTTTATTTTCTTGCATCATCACAATGTTCTTCTGAAAAGGCCATCTCTGTTGATATATGATGACTAATCCTCAAAGCATTGCTATATATTGTGTATGTGCTTCATACTTTATTACTCAGTAATAGAGATACTGAGTCAAAATTTTGTTGATATCTTTGAAATATCACAAAGGTATAAATAAATGTTTGACACGTTTTTTATTATCCCGTAGCTGTTTGTAATAGCTTCAAAATACTTTAACATCTAGTTTCTTGAGTTCTTTATATATTTTGGAGATCAGACCTTTGTCTGATGTGGGGTTGGTGAAGATCTTTTCCCATTCATTAGGTTACCTTTTTGCCTTAAACACTGTGTCCTTTGCTTTACAGAAGCTTCTCAGTTTCAGGAGGTCCCATTTATTCATTTTTTCTCTGATTGTCTGTGATACTGGGGTTCTACGTAGGAAGTGGTCTCCTGTGCTCATATGTTGTAGACTACTTCCCACTTTCTGTTCTATCAGGTTCAATGTTGTCAGATTAATGTTGAGGTCTTTAATCCATTTTGACTTGAGTTTTGTGTATGTTGATAGATATGGATCTATTTTCATTCTTCTACAGGTTGACATCCAGTTATGCCAGCACCATTTCTTAAAGATGCTTTCTTTCTTCCATTGTACAATTTTATCTCCTTTGTCAAAAATCTGGTGTTCATAGGTTTGCAGATTAATATCTGGGTCTTCAATTCAATTTCATTGGTCAACGTTTCTGTTTTTATATTCCATAGTCACACTGATGACTATATTGATTATCACCATAGAATCTTCATCTCGCGACAGATGGAGATAGAGACAGAGACCCACACTGGAGGACTGGACTGAGTTCCCAAGGTCCAGTTTAAGAACAGAAGGAGAGAGAAGATGAGCAAGGAAGTCAGGACCATGGGGGGTTGGTCCACCCACTGAGACAGTGTGCCTGATCTAATGGGAGCTCACCAAAGTCAGCTGGACTGGGACTGAACAAGCATGTAATCAAACTGGTCTCTGAATGTGGCTGACAATGGGGGCTGACTGAGAAGTCAATGATAATGACATTGGGTTTTGTCTCTACTTCATGTACTGGGTTTTTGGAATCCTAGTCTGTTTGGATGCACACCTTCTTGGGTCTGGATGGAGGAAGGAGAGCCTTGGACTTCCCACAGGGCAGGGTATCCTGCCCTCTCTTAGGACTGGAGGGGGAGGGGGAAGGGTGAGTGGGGGAGTGGGAAGGAAATGGGAGAAGGGAAGGAAGTGGAAATTTTGAATGGTATTATTTATAAAGCAATAAAAATAATAAAAACAACAAAATACTTTAACTCCAGTATTGATTTATTATAACTCTGTTATGCCAGCACTCATTTATTTTCTAATATTAGCTTGGTTTCTTCACCTTAACAATGTCAATTGAAGAATTATAAGAAAATTATTCTTTAAATTTCATAAGTTCATTTCTATCCTATTATATTTGTTTTAGCTTTATAAAGATATTTGCTAATTACTGCTCATTTTATCTTTGCAGTAGTAGTGCTTCTTGTCAATGATAAAAGTAATTCATATGAGTGTTTTCCGTTATAATTGATATATATAGATATAGATAGATATAGATAGATATTGATATTGATATTGTAAATATATCTCCTAATCATCCATAAAGATAACACTTTCCATGGCTGTGTAATCAATAGGATATTTAAGTTCCTTTAAAGATCATTGAACACATTTTATTTTCAGCTTTGCTTGTAGAGTTGGCATAGTATTATAAGTATTATGGCAAAGCAAGTGATGATACACAGAAAGTATTCTGGAGCTGCAAGTTTTTATTATGTGTTTCTTGACTGCTTTCATCCTGCTAGATAAATGCTTTATTTTGAACTGTGATTGATTTCCTCATGGTAGTGTTTGTAGATTTTCCTTAGAAAAATATTTTTTCACTTCTTTATCACCAGGTGTTACACATGAATTTTCTTCTACTAAATACAGTCCTCCACTCTTTACACATAGACTTTTAATCTATGAAATCTTTCATGATTTTGGCATTCAATGTGGTACAAGATAAGAAACTAGCTTTCTATTTCTCCAGTTGTAGCAATATCCTCTCCTCAGCCCCATTGATTTGTCTGGCCACCATTCAATCCATCTTCTCAAAATGTGATAAAACAAACAAAACCTCTAATCATAGGGCATAACAATAACTTTTGCATTGATGTTGAAAATGGAGAGTAAGCAAAGACACTTTAGGCTTGTAACTACTGTGTTAGTGATCTGAAGTTCCTTTATAAACCAATAATTTTGTGTACATCATTCTCTGATTCTGTGTTTTGAAAAATGATTTACTCCAGATGAAGTCATCTCCTTAATTAGATGTTAAATGAGAACACTTGTGTTATTTAAGATTGTGGCTTATAATACCTTGATTTGATTTCAAAGCTTTGTCTGCTCTCCATTAATGCCTTATACCAATGCAACCTGATTTATTTAAAAGTAGATGGTGAATTTTAATGGATTTTTGAGGGGAAAGAAATAAGTATATTATTCTCTATTACTGCAATATCCTATGGGATAGAGGAAGAATAAAAATATGCAAGATGACAATGAGTTAAGTAGGTGTCTCTAAAGGCAAAAGACTGTGCTACAAATTTTGGATCATGGAATTAATTTACTCATCCATTCAAATAATCTGTTCTCTTATCTCTGTTGTGTTGTGTAAATGAAAGAAAAAGTTTTTGCAAGTCTCACAGCAAATTCTCTGCAATAGAGAATACACCTTAATCTCCTTCTTTTACTTCTCTCTATATAAAACTAGAAAGCCAATTTACAATTAAAATATTACTTGCTACATAAATTTAAGACTTTCCCTTCCTTCAATTCTATTTTGAAAACACACAACATATGTTTATTCTTAATCCATAAAGAAATAATGAGAAAAATAGAACATGAAATCTATGACTATGTGATTTGCATGTATCCAAGAATACATTCTTAATTTGTACATTGAATGCCTGGTAGTTTTCAGACTCTGGCTTCATTGGAGCAAGTTATTAGAATTTTTAATTTGACCCTAATTAAATTATACAATACCCCAAAGCATTGGTCTGTGCTCCTTTGAATATCACCACTCTATTTGGAAAGAAAATCAAACAATATACAAATTAGTTAATAAGATTATACCCACTGGATTCTATTTTATTTACCCGTACTTCATCCAAACCCTGGAGAAATATACTGAAAAATAATTGATCTATAAGCATAAATTGTGCCAGATAAAATCAGATCTAGAATTTTTTTGACTTCCCAAGTCTCCTCTCCACTTTGCAGAGGGTCATTTTCTCTGTGTGCCTCTTGCATGTTTGTGTTTCTGCACCCCTAATAACTTTCTTTATTATATTTTTTTAAATAAAGAAAAAATAGAGAAAAAAGGGAAATAAACCAAAACTCACCCCTCTCTCTCAAATATTAACATTTTAAGTTAAATAAACTTTGAACTTAACAAGAGAAACCTGGCCTATGCAGCTCCAGGGGCATGATTCTGTTGACCCTAAACTTCTTAACAGTGTTGAATTTTATTTTCAATGCCCTCTATAGGTCATGAGTCTTCCTAGTTGGTCTTTGTCTAATCTGTATCCCTATGCACACTCCCTTGTTTTTTGACAGTTTTAATTTTGATTGGCATGTTTTGTTTACAGTCAGCACGAGAACTTTCCAGGAGTCCGTCTCTCTTGCAAAGTTTTCTAACGAGATTCCTACAGTCCTTGAGAAAATGGGGCTTCTTTACTT
Source organism: Myodes glareolus (assembly GCF_982192425.1). NCBI lineage: Eukaryota > Metazoa > Chordata > Mammalia > Rodentia > Cricetidae > Myodes > Myodes glareolus. The sequence continues at coordinate 30,662,626 of NC_142036.1, read as the reverse complement.
AATTAGGTGAGGTTGTAAATCAGTGTCAAAAGAGTATTATCCTTCAGTTGATACCACCTGTGACAGAGTCAAAATATCTGGCAATGAACCTAACATTGCAGATTATTAATTGCATGACTCTCAATTTTGCCATCCATAAAATAAAAATAGCAAAAGGAGAGAAAAACAACCAATTTCTTCAATGAATTATACAACTATTTGTATGTGGAGTGCAAATATATGATGCATGTAATTATACAAGTATGTAAAATAATATGTAAATTATTGTAAATAAAACTGATTAATATTTATTAAAACTACTTTATTCTTCTGTCTTCAGTGATTTTGTATATATTCAATCATTAAATCTTCCATATTGTTAGAAATAATTCTTTTATCAATGTGGTAGTATAAAATAATGAATTTTGTTGTCCCTTTTTCAGATTATTATTGCTCCTTAATAAATTGAGACTTTTTTCAACTGCAAGTAAATTTATAATTTTAATTTGAATTAACAGTAGTGGATTACACGTCAGGGGTCACTATGAGAAAAAAGTCAAATCATTAAAGTGTTTTATAAATTGTACAAATAAATAATTTCTTTCATAAAGTAAATAAGTTACAAAAGAAAAAAAGGTTTTAAAATTTGCAAGTGTTTTCGATCTTGTATTAAGAATGATAGAATGAAGTGTTTTGCTTAAAATTGCCAGTTGTTTCTTTCTTTTAATCTTAATTGGAAATAAATTCTGTACTTAGAGATTCATTAATTATAAAGCTTCTAGGTATTTTCCCACAAATAAACTTTTTTCATTACTTTAATTATCTAGTTAATTAGATGCTATTCTTATCTCCAGGAAATGTTATGCTTTATTGCCTTGATACATTCAGTGTATCCTGTTCCAAAGTAGGATTTCTGGGCATGGCTAATACTAGGAAATATATTCAGCATTCTTAACCAAACTTAATTCCTTCATTTTCAATGTATTTATCAGTTGCCACATATTTAAATTTATGCATATGTAACCTTAGTTAAATTTATTACTGTTTCCAAATATTTATTATATAAAATACATGGATTTTAATTTTGTTTAATCTTTTATATATTTGAATATAATTGTGATCAAGTACATTTTGAGTTTTAATTATTATTTTAATTACATGTATAGGTATATTTGTGTGTCTGTGTGTCGTGCATTTGAGGGCGCTGTTCCACAGAGGTCAAGATATTAGGGATCCCTGGAACTAGAATTATGGGCTTTTCTGAGCCACCCAACATGGCTGCTGTAAAGAAAACTCAGCTTCTCTGGACAAGTAGTATTCACTCTTAATTGTTGAGCCAACTAGTTCCATTTATATTTTAGAATAAAAAACTAATGCAAGGAAATTAGTTTTGAAGTATGTATACATGTCTTCTTGCAGTATATATAATTTAATACTTTAGTCGAGTTAAAAGATAAACATTTAATTCCCTACTTAAAAGTTTAAAAGCTCCCTACACATGTTGGTGTAACAACATCTGTATCGAAATTTTGAAAAGTGTGGCACATGCTCTAAGAAGTTCTTATGAGTATGCACCACATTAAATACATAAAATGCAAATGCCTTGGGCAATATGTATGAGAATAGAGGAACAAGAGATGAAAACAGCTGAATTGGAACAACCACAAAGTCAGCTCCTTTTAGAATACACACAACAAGTGTGTCAGAAGGACTTTGATTGGAAAAGGATATAGAGCCTGTTTACCTATGTCTTAGGAATTCATTTAAACATATAATGAACTCTGAGTATAACCAAGATATTTTAATTTATTCTGTTCAGAAATAATTCCATTTCTGAAAAAAAATACATGACAACTAGCTATTTCTCTACCAGAACACCACAGTAGGATTAGCTAACATTACTGACAGCTGCCTTTTCTCTGAGCATAGTCATAAGTGCTTTATTTGCATAAGGATGTTTACCCCTTTACAGGACTACATGAGACCTGTAGTGTTATATTCATCTTTACAACTGAAAAAAAAGGGATTTTAAATATTTTCCATATAAATGTGTTTCATTTATTAACCTGGTGAAACAAGACAATTTCTGAGAGGTCATTGCTGCTCTCAAAAGCCACATACTCCAGGATTTCCTTATGATTAATGTCTAGAAAAAGCAATATCTTCATATCAGTGACTAGATTTTCATTTGTCGAAACTGATGCTATGTGATACTCTGTCTGGAAATTAATACTTGAAGAGTATTATGGAGCACAAGACATCTATTTTCTGCCTCTAGTTTGTGCATCTGTTGAAGAATTCTCTTATGCTTTCCATAATATTTATTATACAAACAACATATGTATTGAACATAATCAATTTAAAGTTGAGATTAAAAATTTCTGTTTCCCATAGGATTGAGAGTGGAGGTACCCCAAGACAGAAGCTGTTTCTGCACTCCTACCAATATTGCCCTTTATATGAAATATTATTTGAAGCTCTGTGAAGTGATGCCAACAGGTGAATAGGTGCCATTATTGCCGACTCTTCACTGATACAATTGTATATCCTTTATTTTAGATGCAAAGAAAACAGGCAATTTAATGATGAAAAGTGAATCTCTATCCTTAATAATAGTTGGATTTATGTCTAATAGTAAACTCTGCAGCATTCTGCAAATGGGGGTGATGCTGCGCAGTCATGGTAGGGTCTTCAGGTATAGATCTTCTACCTAAAGCTCTATCTTCTCATGCATTTCAAATTCCATTGAAATGTGCATAGTCACTAGTACTTTTGTCTTTAATTCAAAAGGAATGTCATTGAAATGAAATCTATTATATAACTAGTTTTAGTGACAGTTCCTTTTAGAAAAAAAATATACAGCTATTTTAATTATAAAAATAGCTAAAATTTTGAGATAGAGGAACAGTAGTTGACATTAGGAAAATGTAGAACATGTTGCTAATTAAATAAGCATATGAACACTGAAAATAAGACACAGGTAAGTGCAGAAGTGACTAAGAAAATTTTGAAAATGTAATTTCTTTACCTGAGCTAAGTTCAAGGGACCATTCACCGGAAATGAAATGTTATAAAGAGAAATATTTCAACATTTTCAGAGCTCCAAAATAAAATAAGAAATAGCTTTACCTGCTAGTGTTTCCCAGAAATCTCACAGAATATGGCTGCTAGTTCAATGGGAATGGGTAAAATCAAATTTATATCAAGGTCTAAAAACAGGACAGGGTTGATAAGATGCTAATTATATAGAGTACAAGAAAACCTTTACTTCTAATTCATATTTCATAACAAATGTTTATTATTGTTTCTTTTCTAATTATTTCGACTTTCTTGTTCTTGTGAAAAAGGTTTTAAATTACAGTTTCTAACATCCATAGAAACATATTTCAATGATTCTCTTGCGCTTTTGGATACATACATCGTTAAACATAACTTTACCTGGAATCACTTTCATTTTCATATATTTTCTTCCTGTTTTGTAAATGGCAATTTGTTAGACATTTTGAAAAGCCTTTCAAATTTTGCTTTAAATGAGATAACTTTGAACTCAATGACCCTTAATTAATAACTTTAAATATTTTGAACATTTGTTGATGACAAAGGGTGTCAAATGCCTGGCCTTTGAAATATTGTCAATACAAATATTAATTTTCCACAATTTTGTTCAAGTCTCTCAAATAATTAAAGCTAAATATTTAATATTTTGAATATCTAGTTTATATACATAGGAATTCAAGTAAATTTCATTGATTTGTTTTGATTACTTGAATATCAAGCTTTGATTAAATCAATATAATGCTTCCAGAATGTTCTCATGGCAGATACTATAAAAATTCAAAAAATGTTAACAGAAAAATCTTTGAGAGAATGTAAATATACATGCCCAACTACAGATATTCTTTGGGTCATGTTCATAAAGTCTTTCCATTCAATATGATAACAAAACACAGCAACAATTAAAATGAAATAAAGTAAAATATAAAGCACAACCCAAAGACCCATCTTAAGGTCACTCCAATTATCGCAAAATGTGTTGAAATAATTAACATTTGATTAATACAAGGTTTGAATGAATCTATCAAAAAAGGTAAAACGACTATGTTACATGATGTCATTCATCTAAATGAAAATTATAAGCATGTTAACTAATCATTTCTTCATGTGGTATGCTGTTAGCCTCCGCACTTTTCTGTGGATACCCAGGTCCGATTCAGGCGCGCGCTTTCCTGAACTCGAGTCCACGAGAATGGACGATTGTCCTAAGGGTTTAAATAGACACAGACATAAAGAGACCTGCTCACTTACCAAAGAGTAAATGGTCACTTTATTAAACTCAGGTCGGGTATTTATACCAGTGGGCAAGAGGGTTCAAAAGGGCAAGGCCCCCTCCCATCAGGAGCAGTGGAATAGGATGATAGGTGCCCGGTGCCTCAGGCAGAATCAGCTGGGGGAGGCAGGTGTGGCAGGCATATAAGGCCCGCAGCTATAACCTTGTTAACAGGTGGAATCACCATAACAAAAGAGAGCCAAGATCTTTCTAAACTATACCCTCAAGCCAGTGCTAGTGCAGAATCTCCAGGGAGCCAGAGGTCAAACGGCAGGGGAGGAGGGGGGAAGACCGGTGTACCTACAGTATGCTTAATCGTCACTTATGTAAAAAAAAAATCTGTCTTCATAATTGAACTCTTAACCCTTTGAATGATTTAATTCATGAATAAGGCACTATTATTTCTCCTCATTCTCAGCTTAATCTTCCTAATATTTAGTTTTAATTCAAAATGTTTCAGTTTTCTTAATGACTTAAGACTTAATAGGGCACGCTTTTCTGTTGTCTTCTTTTGTAAAGTCTGTGGCCAACTGGGTTACTATTTGTGATCAACTCTTCTGCTTACTTCTTTCATAGTATGAGTTACATATTTTTAGGCAAATTTTAAAGCTACAAAATTCTATGTATGCATGTGTAAACATTCAGTTGCTGGGGATGGTGTTCAAGCCTACTGCTTCACTAAATAATGATTATTTGAGTTGAGAATTGTACAAGGAGAAGTTGGAGAGTTAAAATAAGGCCATTTCATGCTTTATCTTATGAAATTGCCTAGGTGGAAATGTGCCCAAGAAGTTTACCACTTGATTAGAAAGTATATCAAGATTTTATAATATTTACACATTATAAAATATATTTAACTTATAAATATATTATTTTAAATGGTAGCAGCACAATGCAATTATCACTTAGCTATTTGTTGAAACCAAAGCCCTTTACATCCAGCTTTACTTTTACTTTCTTGTGGCCAATGATGACTTACTAAAATTGCCTGTCAATCTTCTACTTTGCAATTGTTATAAAGCACTACAGTCAAGAAACTCTCATGAATATTTTAAAGAATTAAAGACAAATAATTCATAACAGTTCCCAAGAAAGTTTAGTGTCTATAAGTGTCAACCACTGTTATTATACTCGGACTTGAAATAGGTACCTCTTGACAGTGTGGACCAAGAGGTGAGTGATCAGCCACTCAGCTGGGAAAGCCACACTCTAGGCCCTCAGTTTTGGGGCAATCCTGAGCCCCTTCCCCACCTCTTCAGATTCACTAGTCAGTGAACAGGCAAGCTTCTTTAGGTAGCTGCCCCAAACACTGCTCCCCCATCGATTGAACCTTGCAAGCCACAAGTCCCACTATGCCTCTGTACCCAAACCCACCTGCCCTATACAACTCAGAAGTACTCTGAATCAGTACTCTCAATCCTGAACATTTATGTCCCAATACAAGAACAACCACATATATAAAAAAAACTCAAAGCTTAAACCACACATCAAACACCATGCACTAATAATAGACTTCAATACCCCACTCTCCCCAGTGGACAGGCCACTCGGACAAAACTTAACATAGAAATAAGATAACTAAGAGATGTCACGACTCAAATGGATTTAATAGACACACATAGAACATTTCATCCACACAAAAGACTATAACTTCTTTCAGCACCCCATGGAACCTTCTCTAAAACTGACCACATACTTGATAAGAAATCAAATCTCAACAAATAAAACATTGGAACAACACCCTGTGACTTATCGGATCACCAGCATTTAAAATTAGAATTCAACAGCAACACTAAATACAGAAAGTCTGCAAACTCATGAAAATCATCCAGTACTAAAAGAATCACTCCTGGGTCAAGGAAGAAATAGAGAAAGAAATTAAAGACTTACTAGAACTCAACAAAAATGAAGGCACATCAAACACAAGCCTATGGGATACTATGAAAGCAGTGCTAAGAGGAAAATTCATAGCACTAAGTGCCTACATATCGAAAGTGAAGAAATCTCACACTAGCGACTTAACAACACATATGAAAGCTCTAAAACAAAAAGAAGCAGACTTGCCCAGGAGGAATAAATGACAGGAAATAATCCAATTGAGGGCTGACATCAATAAAAATAGAAACAAAGTGAACAATACAAAGAATCAATGAAACAAAGAGCTGGTTCTTTGAGAAAATCAACAAGATAGACAAACTCTTTTCCAATGTAATCAAAAGACAGAGAGAGAACAAACAAACTAACAAAATCAAAAATGAAAAAGGGAACATAACAATAGACACTGAGGTCCTGCTACAAAAACCTGGTGTAAAATGTTAAAAAAGGTGTAAAATGTTAAAAAAAAAAGGACAGTTTTCTGAAAAGGTACTACATACCAAAATTAATTCAAGACCAACAATATAAATAGAGCTATAATTTTAAAGTAAATAGAAGCAGTCATCAAAAGCCTCTCAACAACAACAACAACAAAACCCAGAGCTGAATGATCTAAGCACAGAATTCTACCAGAACTTCAAAGAAGAGCTAATATCTATACTCCTCAAATTATTCCAAATAATAGAAATAGAAGAAATTGTCAATCTTCTTTTCTGAAGCTACAGTTACCCTCATACTGAAAGACTCCAGTGGGCGTCTTCCCTCGGGAGAGACCCCATGCCCAAAGATCAGTCAAAAACACGCAGCCGGATGCAAACAGCAAGAGGTTTATTGGATACACAGGTACCTGGGGCTACAGAGTCTCTCGGAGGACTTGCGCGCCTGCAGGTTGGGGGTGAGGGGTTTTTATAGGAGAGCAAAAAGCGAGGTTTACAGAAGCGAGATGCAGGGTGGTAAATTCTTAACCTAGATAACAATGAGGGGACTACTCAGCGGTTTACTGTTCCTCTCATCCTGCCCCCCCTTTTCCTGGCTGGCGACCAGATGTCTGATTGCACAGCCCCTGACTCATGACGAGCCCCGCTTTATACGTGACTCAGGCCTCGCAATCCTCTCTTTCTTTGTTTCTATGGCTAGTCCATAAATCCTTTGTCTTGCAGCCAGATAAGGCTGTCTTTGCTCTAACCTCAGGTATCTTTGCTCAGCATTCCGGAGGCCCTGAATTCCGGAGGTCCTTAATTAAGCCTGTTATTTGCTCAGCATTCCGGAGGCCCTGAGCTAGTTATCTGTGAACCTTTGCAAAACGGTATAACTGTGGTTAAAACGAGGGGTCCTTCAATACCAAAACTACACAAAGACTCAACAAAGAAAGACAATTAGGACTAATCTCCCTCTTGAGCCTTGATCCAAAAATAGTCAATAATACTGGCAAAGGAATCTAAGAACACATCCAAAAATCATTCACCATGAACAAACTGGCTTCATCCCAGTGATGCAGGGACAGTTGATCATACAAAAATCTATCAATATAGCCCACCATAAATAAAATGATAGAAAGAAAAACATATGATTATCTCATTAGATGCTGAAAAAGCCTTTTACAAAATCCAATATCCCTTCATTATAAAGGTTTTAGAGAGATCAGGGATACAAGGAATGCATCTAAACATTATAAAAGAAATATGCAGCAAGCCTACATTCAGCATCAAATTAAAGGGAGAGAAACTCAAAGAGTTAATGGGAAGCCACCCACTCTAGCCTATAGCGAGGAAACCAGGATAGGACTAAACAAGGCCCTCTGAATGTGGGTGACAGTTGTATGGCTGGAACAGACTGTGGAGTCACTTGCTGTGAGACCAGGATTTATCTGTACTGATTGTACTGTCTTTTTGGAACCCATTCTCTTCAGGGGGATACCTTGCTCAGCCCAGATATAGTAGGAGGGGTTGTCCTGCCTTGAACAATGTGCTAGACTTTGTTGACTCCCATGCAAACTTCACCTTCTCTGAGTGATGGATGGCGTGAGTAAGATGGTGGGGGGGAGATGGAGAAAGCAGGAAGAGTGGATGGAGTGGGGACTGGGATTAATACGTAAAATAACAAAAGACAATATTTTAAAAAATAAATAAATTTTAAGAAGAAATAATTACCTTTCATGGTTTATACAGTATGGATTAATAGAATGAAAATCAGTATTCGCAGTAGAAAAACAGTTGAAATAAAAGCTCTAGAAACTGGTAACCATGTGCTCTGTCTGACCTTTCCATTCATCCTTCTCCTAAGGAGCTGTGTATCTCCTTCATAAAGCAAGTTTTGTAGCTTCTCTAATTCAGTTGTTTCATCTGTCTGTCTACATATACTTCTACTAATAACACAATACTTACACAACTGATGATTCTTGGTTGGTGTCTACTTATAAGAATTTTGTTCTTTACCTTGCCATGTTTCTTAATTTACTGGTTTACAATCATTATATCCTCCATTATTTTGAGAAAGCATGGAAATTAGAGCATGAGACAGCTGCTCACACTGTATCTAGAGACAGGAAGCAGAAGCAGAAAATTAATTTTTTTGCATGGCTCACTTTCTGCTTTTTTAAATCAATTTTATCATGGATTCTGGCCCACGATATAGCGAGTACTCTAGTCAGGGTGGTATTTACTTTGTATATATCCATATATGGGTGTCTAGAACTTTGTCTCCAAGAAGAACCTAAATTCTTTCATGTTGTTAATTGATACTAATCATCATAAGTTTGATACTAGCCAAGTATACTAAAAAACAGGACACATTTAAATAACAATCTGCTCCTTGTCCATAAAGTTTCATGTTTATCTCCTAGCACAACATTCATTTCAACTATATCTAAACTCCCTGAAGTCTTTTCATTTTCAACGCTTTTGAGAGAAATAAGTGCAACGTCTTTTCTGGGACTAAAGCAATATATTCAACATGAGATACTGTATAATAAAAATACATCTTACATAATTTATTTCATAATGACACAGTTAAATATTATGACTCCAAAAGTTAGGAACCAGAGCATTCTAAGGAAAGAGTTGACCAAATCAAAGCCAACTTTGAAATAAAAATAATAAACATTGCATATCTATGTTAGGCATTCATGGGACTTTCTGAAGATACCTGCTTTACTAGTCTAGTGACCTGGAACATATGCAAAATTTCTCTTGCTCTGACCAACTCTGTTTGAACTTTTCCACACAGATTGTCTCAAAAATCCTATTACCTCCACATTCCCTAGGTCTCCATTGAAACATACACAATTTAAGTTTCATTTTTATTGCTTTTGACAGTGTGTCTCAGGACCTTCATGCAGAGAAACTTGCTATAGCATTTATGGTTTGAATGTTTCAGTTTTCAAGAACCATATCTGCAAACCTAGGAAAATGCAGTCTCCACAACACAAATTAGTTAATACTTAGACATTTATCTCCTAGATTACTATAAATCTCATCAAAATCAGAATTAGGATCACTCAACACAAAGTAAGAGTAGCTGAGAAACCAATAGTGAAATTTGTAGGAAAAGTTCCAGTGTGTGAGTTGGTAGTAAATAAGGATAATGAAAAGGAAGAATTGGGAAGGATAAGTAAGAAGTATCATTCAACTGGGTCAGAGATGCTTGTTCTGCTTTCATATTTCCTATTTCTATGTGAAACTAGTTTCTACAAACATGGGAACTCCCATGATTATAAAATCACAGATTATTTTATTTTGGGAATATAAGCACACATCACCATATCCAGCATTTTTTGTATTTTTTTTCTTGCAGAATCAAGCTAAGGTCCTAATGCTTTTACATTCCCCACTGACTCATCCCTACTACCCTCTCCTCATTCTCTGGTCTCTTTTCATTCTTTAGTTAGTTCAATCTGGCTTCACCACTGACTTAGGTTCCTTGAGTTATAAAAAGAAATAGTAAATGAAAACATTCAAGAGTGATTAACGAAAGATTTCTGCCAAATATTGATATTATGTTCTTTTATTTTTTACATTTTTATTTATTATTTTATTTTTTCTATATAAGTTACTTGAAATTACTAACAATCTATCATTCTTATTCAAGCTATGCAATATATGTCCCACCAAAGATATTGCTGTGAATTTGACAGTTCAATAGAAATAAATATAGAGTTTCTATGTCATCTCTGGACAATGGTCAGTCAGATTTAACTTCAAATGAGAAAACTAAATTTCTGTCTAACAAAACACCTTATTATACATTGTCTTTCCTCAAAAAATTACTAAATCCTGAAAGAAAATGTATCATGCTAAAGAGAAGTGAACAACTTTTACAATGAAAGTATTATATGTGTTAAAATGTTCAAAAACATAAGGAAAAGAGTTTGTTCCTTAGCATAATTTATAATTATTGAAATAAAAGATACCATACTTGGATCTATGAAAGATACCATAGTTTCTTGGTATGAGAAAGATATTGATAGAGATGAACAATTGAATAGATAATAGATGACTATAGATGGCTATTGGTAGATTGATTTGGGAGTCCCCTCTGTGTGCTGTGATTACCATTAATAAATAAAGAAACTGTTTTGGACCTATAACAGGGCATACTTAGCTGGGCAAAGAAAAGTAAGCTGAATGCTGGAAGAAAGAAAGACAATATATAGATTAATATAAATGGGTTAAATTAATAGAAGAGTTAGCCAATAAGAAGCTAGAACTAATGGGAGAAGCAGTGTTTTAATTGATATAGTTTTTGTGTGATTAGTTTGGTTCTGGGTGGCTGGGACAAACAAGAAGCTCACTCCAACAGATTGCTGTACCAATGTGGTGGACTAAATCTGAATAAAACCTGCAAGGGGTTGAAAAGAAATTCTAGACACTAAAAAATAAGTTTAGCCGCATTTTTTTTTTAAATGGGCTTTGCTTGGGACAGCATTCAGTGGCACCTTTAGGAAAGGTCTTATTGATTCACCAGTAGCAGCCTCATGGTTTCAAGACTGCAGCTTCCTGTCCATGGGCTGTGCTGCTAACAGACTCTGACTCTTTTGGAAATTGAGCATTTGGATGGGGTTTGTGAGCAGCATGTTGCAGCTTGCTTGATGGCAACATGGACTGGCTGTGTGCCTGGAAGTGGGGCGGTGTGTGGATCAGGGGCACAAGAGGCTCCACCATGCTAGATTGGAAGGGCAAACAGAGAGTACTACATATACCCTAGTAATGGCACAGGTTAAGTTTTAAGAAGCACTTAGCATTTTAAAAAGCATTTCCAGACAGTAAAGAATTACAAATATACATAAATACAAATCCAGATGGAAAAGAACTCTCAACAAGTCACATTGTTGGAAAAATGAATGTAGACTTGGTAGAGAGAAGAAATAGAGTGCAGAGAGTTAACAAAAGAAGTAAATGTTTTTTTTTAAATAAAACAAAGTTTTTAAAGAGACAGAGTACAGACATAGATTAAAGGAGTAAAGATAGCCACTTGTAGTAAAAGTATTAAAGACAAGCATACAAAGATGGAAAATTCCGGAGAGTCTGGATTATGCATATTGTTATGTTTTCTTTTCATTGGTATAAATTTTACTTTACTGATACAAATTTAAGGTCCATTTTATTATATTTTGTATAAGTATTTTGGATCTTAGTTAAAGTATTATGATTGTTTAGGTCATTTAAAAATGCAATGTATATTTTCTAGGCCTTTGAGTTATAATTCTTCTCCTTCTTCTACCCCTATTATTCTTAGGTCTGGTCTTTTCATGGTATCCCAGATTTCCTGGATGTTTTGTGTTAAGAATTTGATGGATTTGCTGTTTTCTTTGATCAATGAGGTTATTTCCTCTATAGTATCTTCAGTGTCTGAGATTCTTTCTTCTATCTCTTACATTTTGCTGGTTATAATTGTCTCTGTAGTCCCTGTTTGTTTACCCAGATTTTCCACATCCAGTCGTCCCTCAGTTTGTGTGTTCTTCATTACCTCCATTTCAGCTTTCAAGTCTTGAACTGTTTCCATTACCTGTTTGATTGCTTTTTCTTGGTTTTCTAGGGTATCTTTGAGGGATTAATTCATTTCTTCTAAATTTTTCTAATTCTTCTCATCCATTTCTTTAAGCGAGTTTTTCCACTTCCTGTTTAAGGGACTCTATCACTTCCATACAACAGTATAGAAAAACTCTAAATGACTGTCCAGGCAGTGAGAAGTCTCTGTCAGTTCTAGAATTTTGGAAGTTGCTTACAATGTGCTTGCTGTTTACTTAGGTAATAATATATCCTTCTGGATGGAGTTGAAGAATTTATAGTTATAGTTTTCCTTAGTTATGATAAAAGATAAAATACATATAAATATTGTAACTGTAATTCTTGTTTGATACCTGTTTTGTTATACGTAATTTTACTATGTTAAAGTTAAAACCTTTTTTATTTAAACAGAAAAGAGAAGGTCATGTGGGAGTCCCCTCTGTGTACTGTGATTACCATTAATGAATAAAGAAACCACTTTGGACCTATAGCAGGGAAAAACTTAGCTAGGCACAAAAAAACTAAGTTGAATGCTGGAAGAAAGAAGGGCAAAGTGAAAGGGAAGCCAAGGAACCACTGGAGACAATTGCTGGGAACTTTAGCCAGTAAGCCACAGTCATGTGACAATATATAGATGAATAGAAATGTATATATATATATATATATATATATATATATATATAATTTATTAAAAATTTCCACCTCCTTTCCTCCTCCAATTTTTCCCCCTCCATCCAGTCCCCCTCCCCCCCCCTCTCCAGTCCTAAGAGCAGTCAGGGTGTCCTGCCATGTGGGAAGTCCAAGGTCCTCCCCACTCCATCCAGGTATAGGAAGGTGAGCATCCAAACAGCCTAGGCTCTCACAAAGCCAGTTCATGTAGTAGAATCAAAACCTAGTGCCATTATCTTTTCTTCTCAGTCAGTCCTTGTTGTCAGCCACATTCAAGGAGTCCAGTTTGAGCACATGCTCCTTCAGTTCCAGTCCAACTGGCCTTGGTGAGCTCCCGGTAGTTAGATCAGTCCCACGGTCTCCATGGGTGGTCACACCCCTCGCGGTCCTGACTTTCTTTCTCATGTCTCCCTCCTTCTGCTCTTCATTTGGACCTTGGGTGTTCAGTCCAGTGCTCCACTGTGGGCCTCTATCTCCATCCATCGCCAGATGAAGGTTCTATGGTGATATGCAAGATATTCATCAGTATGGTTATGGAATAAGGCCAGTTTAGGCACCCTCTCCTCTGCTGCCCAAGGACACCTGGGAACCCCTCTTGCCAACCCTAAAATGGCTCCCTTAATTAATATGTCTACTTCTCTGCTCCCAAATCCACCCTTCCTCCATCTCAACCATCCCATTCCCCCAAGTTCTCCCCAATCCTCCCCTTCTCCCTTTTCTTTCCCTATCTCTCCTTACCCCCATCCCACCTCCACCCCCGTGCTCGCAACTTTTGCCTGGCAATCTTATCTACTTCCAAATCCAGGAGGATTACTATATGTTTTTCATTGAGTTCACCTTCTTATTTAGCTTCTCTAGGATCACAAATTAAAGGCTCAATGTCCTTTATTTATGTCGGGAATCCACTTATGAGTGAGTATATACTGAAATGGGTTAACTTAATATAAGAATTGGCTAATAAGAAGCCAGAACTATTGGCCAAGAAGTATTTTAAGTAATATAGTTTCTGTGTGATTATTTCAGTTCTGGGTGACCAGGATGAACAAGCAGAAAACCCCAACAGTATATATAGCCGTCAAAAAAATGAGTGGATAACATGTGTTACTATGGAAGAGATACTTTCTTAATGGAATTGGTGATGACAGAATATCAAAGAATATCAAAAAGTACACTTTTTTAGTTTGATATTTGGAGGGGTATTCTCCAATTTGTTTTCTTCTATTCTCTCAATGAACGACTTTTGCTGCTTCATATGGAGCAAAAGTAATACGAGCAGTGTGGTGTGGTTATATTGATACTAAAATTTGACTATTAAGTACTTACCAAAGAAAACTCCTATATAGAGAAATGTCACTATTGATAGACATCACTGTCATTATTCTGATGTATCAATTTCCTGCAAAATTATTAAAGTTAAAGTGTTTATTGCCATGGTGGCATACACCTTTAATCCCAGCACTCAGGAGGCAGAGGCAGGTGAATCTTTGCTAGTTGGAGGCCTGTCTGATTTACAAGGGATAGTTTTAGGACAGCTAGGACTGTTACATAAAGAAATCCTGTCTCAAAAAACCAAAAAATGTGTGATTATCAAAATTATTATAAATGTAATTATTTATATTTGCTACAATGTCAATAAAATGACTAATTTTAAAGAAAGACTATGTTATGGTAAATATCTAAGCCATAATACAAGTTAGTGTCTTTAATACTTCCAGGCAAGTTTATTAGAAAAAAAATATTCTGGACACGTTATTTTGTGACATTGTGGGGACCAAAAAGCTGATGCCCATCTTTGAATGTCATTACATGAATCATCAGAAGGAATCAAAATAGGTTGTTTGTTAAGGACCCCTAAAATATCAAGAACATATGTTTTTAGGTAACTTCAATCATTCTAAATATGGCAAATTTTAAAAATCTCATATTTTTGCCTGGAACATATCATATAGCCTCTGTGAAATCCTTCATAATGAGAAAAATGTAACAAATATCTTGGCTGACTTTGCATTGATTATGCTACATAAAAGTAAGTGGTTTGTTGGCTGAGACAGTGGTTTCAATGTCTCTAAAATTATGTCTTAAAGCTTCAAGCCTATGTGCTAGGTATACTATTTCTGAATTATTCTCTGTAATGTCAGCATCTCACAGAATATAAAGAGCTTGGCTCATAAGAAAGGTCAGGAAAAATGAAGTGGGTTGTTGCCTTCTAAGGCTTTAATAATTATAAATTGTGAACAGGTGCTTCAATTTATAGAGTAGGTTCAATTTGTTTTCATTAGGAAACATACTACCTTATCATTTATAACTAGTAAAGATAAAATAATGTTAGTTTGAACACAGAAAAATATCCAATAACCAGGTCTAAGGAAAAGGCCTTTGGTGCCTTTTCTATTTATGATTGGATCTTGGAAAATAACAGAGGATTAAATGAGACAAAGATTTCCGTCTTTGACATTTAGACTGCAGTGAAGTTCCATGTCAGACACTCTAGGTATTACTTATTTTTATAGATTTTACTCAAGTGCTCATCTTATCAGACCCTGAAACTTAAATTCATCTGTTAATTAAGAATGATAGATTATGATTCATTAAATTAATTGAGTTATTCTAACATGGATTATTTAATAAAACATTGAATAATATTTTATAATACCTATCAAATTAGTCACCCCTATACAGTACATACATAGCTATGTATGTGTGTAGGTAGAGAGCTTGTTTGAATGATCAATTGATTGATATAGGTAGATATATGATAGATATATAGATAATAGATAGAAAGATATATAGATAGATTGATGATGCATAGATACACAGACTATAGCTGAAATTTTCATTCTTTGAAGATTGCATCTTTTTAAAGTGAGTAGTTATTTTTGTACATCTGGAAAATAGCAAACAATATGTAATTTGAATACTTTTAGGTCACATTATTCACTCTCCCTTATACACAACAGAGGAATAATGATTTATAACTCATTTAACTAACAAGCCCTAAATTTCATACAGAATCCTAAATGCACTCTTGATTTTATTCTGTATTTTAATCCTTTTTTCCTTAGATCGCCTTTCTGTATCTTTAGTGGTAGTTTAAACCGGTGAAACCATTTTGGAAATCAACCTGCTTTCTTCTTAAAAGATTTGACATAGAACTACTATATGACAGCTCTATACCATTTGTAAGATTAATTACCAATAGCTAGGATATGAATTTACTAAAGTGTAGAGGCCTAAAAATGTGAGCCCATTTCCACCTTGTCTGAAGGTCAAAGAGTTTTAGTTTGCTCAAAATTGCTGAAAACAAGTGTGGCTACACACCCTGACCTATGGTGTGTTTATTTGATATTTTGAATATCAAGATGGCCCATACAGACAGATGGACTCCACTTTGACCAAAGCCAGAGAATTAAAGTATATTTCTGATCCTTCTTTTGAATAGGAGATTTGACCTGTCTTCAAAATACTTGGTCTATGGTGGGTTCTCTGCCTACATAACAGAATGCTTTTCTCATGGATTAATGCTTGATGACTCAAAGTATTGAAGAAAGTAACTGTTTGAGTTGTCCTTTGTATCATGTTAATGCAGGCTTTTAGCTTCCTCTCCTTTTTGTACTAGGGTATAAAAGTGTATGGAATTGATGAAGGTGTATTCAGCATTCAGTATTCTGCTGAGTTGCCCTCCCATTACCATCCATGGCTTAGTGATTCTTTCTTATCTCTGTTCCTTCCACTTAACATTTTCCTAATCCTCATGCCTCTGCTGTGGTAAATGCTATACGTGTTGAAGATGGTCTGTAACACCAAAGTTTGTCATCTACTGAATAAATAAGGAATATAAAAATATACACAAAAAGTTATGACTAAGCTGTAAAGAGAAGAGTCAAGAATTTTTCAGGTAAATGGGTAGAACAAAAAGGTAAAACAACTGAATGAGTTCACACAAACACAAAAGATAAACACATTAGGTTCTTTTCCATGTGTTGATCTTAGCTACTAGTATTTGTTTGATATGTCTGATTTGAAATATATGTGGAATCCAGGAAACCAGAAACAAGCCACTGAGGGTTGATGTCTTAAAGGAAGAGTGATAATAAAGGGTAAAACAGAAATAGCAAGGAAAGATTCTGGAGTGTACAGGTTCAAGTATGTATGTATTGATTGAAAGCACAATAATATACGTAATCCATACTCTCTGTGTATATTCCATTTTATTGATTTTATTGATCTATATACTTATCTCTGCTCCTCTCCTTTTTACCTAGCTTATTTTTCTTTACTTATTAATATATTGCTGTCTGTACTCTTTTATGCTACTTTTTCTGTCTCTTTGAAGAATTTACATCTTTTTATAACTCTCTCTATTCTTTTTCTTCTCTCCCTCAAGCCTACGCATTCTTTTTAAACACACTGTGTCTCATTTAGAGGTCATTTATGTCTGAATATGTTCTATTGTGTAACTGAAATTCTTTTCTGACAAGGAGAATTTTTAAAAGGTAAAAAGTGTGCTAGCAGCAGCCCTGAATGCTGGCTTGACCTCTCTTGGCCTTTTAATATGGCAGAGATACATTTACCACCAGCTCTCGGACTGCTGGGAGGGAGCCTGCTCACCAGCTCAAGTCTGGGAAGAAAGGTGGAACATATAAATCCTTTTTTGTCTGAGAAAACGTAAATCTTCCATGCAGTATGTGGCACAACCTGGAAATGTCTCTTTATATGTCAGTGGGAATCCACCATGCTTTTCTGCCTGTGCACACACACCTAGCTGACCTTAATCAGCTGCTTTCTCCAGCAGGGGTGCTGAGCAGCAGGCAAGTAGTCAGCTACTTTCCTCCTAATCCCAAGCAGCATATAAATACCTGGACCCCAAAATGTGTGGCTGGCCAGATGGGTTAGCCTTCAACGTATGAGTGCCATTATGTAGAATGAGACTGCTCATTTATTCTCGGCCACCCAGTCCTGAATAATCACACAGAAACCATATTAATTACAACAGTATTTGGTCAATGACTTAGGTGTAATACTAACTACTCTTACATCTAAAATTAGCTCAAATCTATTAATCTATGTATCACCACAAGACTGTGGCCTACTGATAAATTTCTGGTATATGTCTTTTTCCTTTGGCAGCTACATGGTGTCTCTTTGACTCTTCCTACTTTCTCTATCTATCTCTTCCAGCCTGACTATTTTCTGCCCTGTTATTATCTGAAGCAACTTCTTTATTTACAAATGGTGATAAAACATATTCATAGCATACAGAGGGCAATATCACATCACCCTCTGTATTCTGTGAATACATTTTTTTACTATTGGTTAATAAAGAAGCTGTTTTAGCCTATGACAGGGTAGAATATAGCCAGGGAAGAAATCTGAGCACATATAGAGAAAGTGGGTGAAGTCAGGGAGACTCCATATAGCTGCCAAAGGAGAAAGACTCTGGAACCTTACTACTAAACTACAAACCATGAGGTAAAATATAAAATAATACAAATGTGTTTATTTTAGATGTAGGAGTCAGTTAACAAGAGACTTAAACTAATAGGCCAAACATTGTTGTAGTTAATATTGTTTCTGTGTGATTATTTGGGTCTGGGTAGCCAGGAAATCAAAGAACAGTCTCTGATTATAGTGAAACAAGTCTATGATCATAAATAAAGATGTTCAATTTCCCTCTAATCTCTCCTCTCCTCTCCTCTCTTCTCCTCTCTTCTCTTCTCTTTTCTTCTCTTCTTTCCATGTTCTCTATTCATAGTGAAATTTGTAATTCTTATTCAACACCATTCTTAGATTATTCTATTTTTAAGTTTCACCCTACTATTATTAGAATACTTCTGAAGTTCTCACTTCAATTAATTCATAATGAATTTCTCATAATGGTTCAGGGGTCCTTTAAATCAGACATTCCTCCAATGTACTATCTCACCAAATACAATGCAGCATTCAGTATTCTAAATAATAGCTAAAATATAATTCATATTTAAGATATAATTTTAAGATATGATTTTAATATATATTTTTCAAATAATGTAGATGTTATTTTGCTCACTTATGTTTTTCTTGGACAATATCTCCAAAGTTCTGACTTTTCTTAAATTAGAAAATATTAGTTATTCTAGTATTCGATAGACTAAAAGACTGCTTTAATCTGATTGACTGCTGTAATTATGTGCACTACCTGGACTTTGGGCTTTCATTTATATTGTCTAGAACAGAAATTTGTCACACTAACTCATATGTAACCTTGTTCAAATGTTTAAGTCTCCTTTCCTCTTATTCTTTTACTTTTTTCATTGCTCTAATTTTCTTTGAGATTGTTACTTCCTTTTTATGTTCTTTGATATAACACCTAGGGCAATTCACACAGTTTATAGAGCAGACCTTTTCAAATGGAGACCCGGTTAAGCTATTGTTCTACCCTAACCTTTTATTTTGAATAGTTCTAGTAAAATACACAGATCCTAACCTCATCTATAATACGTATCATTAGTGTCATTTCCAGCATCCTCCCCACTCATTCATTTGAACATTTTGAACTTGGCAAATACATTTCTGACTCAGGATATTTGTACTTCCTATATATTATTTTTGAATATGTACAGTTAATGAATATCCATAGTTATACATGCTTTTATTTATTTATATATGACTTAGGTAACATAAGACATATTAGAGTAAGATATTTTTCTTTATTTTATTCTTCTTAAAACAATTCCCAGTTGAGTGCTGACTGGAAAAAAAAGAGGATATCAAGGCAGAAGGGTTGAAAATAAAAAATATTAAAGAAGACAAATCTTTGATGGTTTTTACGAACATGGTTCTGTAATTACACTTGAAATGTTTCTCAATGACCCATATACTGAAAACATGGTCTCTATATTAGAGTTATAAGGAATCAATAGACTTTTAAAAAATTTATTCTTCTCTCATTTGTTACATCCAGACCAAGTTTCTCCTCTGTCCTTTCTTCTTATTCTCTCCTCGTTATATCCTCTCTACCCCAGATCCACTCCTCCTCAGTTTCCTTTCAGAAAATGACAGGCCTCCTAGTTATGTCAACCAAACATAAAATTTCAAGTTTCAATTATACCATGAGGACAGCAGGTCCTCAGGGCTCACAGTGGCTCAAGAAAACTGAACCAGCAATCAGAGAGCTGGCATTGATTTGGCATAGGTTCTCTGCATATATGCTATGGTTGTGTAGCTTGCTGTTCTTGTGGGACTCCAAAGAGTGAGAGAATGGGTTGTCTCTGACTTTTTTGCCTGCTTTTGTAACCCTTTTTTGTACTACTGGTTTGCTTCATCTAGCAGAGGACAGTTTTACAGGTGGATTGTATTTGGATAATTTTTTTTGAGGCATTGACAGTATGCTATTGAAAGAAATGGTTCTTCACAGACCCTGGAAGAATGGTAATCAACTTCATTTGGAAAAGCAAAAAACCTAGGATAGGAAAAACAAGCCTGTACAATAAAAGAACTTCTGGAGGCATTACAATCCCTGACTTCAAACTACAGAGCTACAGTACTAAAAACAGCCTAGTATTAGCATAAGAACAGACAGGAGGACCAATGGAACTGAATAGAAGACTCGGATATTAATACACACACCTTCAAACACCTGATTTTTGACAAAAAAAAAAGCAAAAAAAAATATCAAATGGAAAAAAGAAAGCATACTTAAAAAGTGGTGCTGGCATAACTAGATATCAGCATGTAGAAGAATGAAAATAGATCTATATCTATCACCATGCACAAAACTCAAGTCCAAATCAAAGACCTCAACCTAAAGCCAGTCACACTAGACTTCATACAAGAAACAGTAGGAAATACACTTGAACGCATTGGCACAGCAGACCACTTTCTAAATATAACCCCAGCAGCACAGACATGAGAGAAACAATTAATAAATTAGACCTCCTGAAACTGCAAAGCTACTATGAAATAAAGGACATAATAAACAAGACAGAATGACAGCCTATAGAATGGGGAAGTATCTTCACTAACCCCACATGAGACAGAGGTCTGATCTCCAAAATATACAAGGAACTCAAGAAATTGGTCACCAAAAGAACAAATAATCCAATGAAAAATACAGAGTACAGACCTAAACAGAGAACTCTTGATAGAAGAATATAAAATGGCTGAAAGACACTTAAGGAAATATTCAACATCCTTAGTCACCAGGAAAATGCAAATCAAAACAACTCTGAGATTCCATCTTACACCTGTAAAAATGGGCAAGATCAAAAACACTGATGACAACTTATGCTGGAGAGGTTGTGGGGAAAAGGGAACACTTCTGCATTGCTGGTGTGAATTCAAACTGGTACAACCCCTTTGGATGTCACTGTGGTGATTTCTCAGAAAATTAGGAAGCAACCTTCCTCAAGACCCAATAATATCACTTTTGGATATATATCCAAATGATGCTCAATCATGCCACAAGGACATGTGCTCAACTTTGTTCATAGCAACTTTATTTGTCATATCCAGGACCTGGAAACAACCTAAATGTCCCTCGACCAAAGAATGGATAAGAAAAATGTGGTACATTTACACAATGGAGTACTACACAGCAGAAAAAAATAATGACATCTTGAATTTTGCAGGAAAATGGATGGAGCTAGAAACCATTATTTTGAGTGAGGTATTTTGAGACACAGAAAGACAATTATTACACGTGCTCACTCATAGGTGGATTTTAATCATAAAACAAAGAAAACCAACCTACAAACCACAATCCCAGAGAATTTAGACAACAGTGAGGACACTAAAAGAGACTTACATAGATGTAATCTACATGGTAAGTAGAAAAAGACAAGATCTCCTGAGTAACTTGGGAGCATGGGGACCTTGGGGGAGGATTGTAGGGGGTAGAGGAGAGGCAGGGAGGGGAGCAGAGAAAAATATAGATCTCAATAAAAAAATTGAAGCAAAAAAGAGAAAGGAATTGTGACATACCTGCCTCTTTCTTCTCTTTCAAATAGGAACCACAAAGTGAATGACTTTGCTATGCTAGGTGCCTTCTGAAGATGGAGTTCTATCATCAAGTGCCTGAGAGCAATTATTTTGCAGCCACTTGGATACAATTGCCAAAGCTGTGGGACAGCACAAATGTTTTTCTTACAATAAGTAGATTTATGTCAGGTATTTGCTACATGGGAAAGTTCACTAATGCGCTCAATGAATGACAATGGTATTTATGGCAATGGGTCATTCGTGTTTTGGTAGACAATCAAGAGTTCAGTGTTGACAGGTTAAGTTTGAGATGTTTAGCAGATTTGTAGTGCTGTATGAGTCTAGAATTTAAAAGAAAAGTGAAGATGGATCTATAAATGTGAAAGTTGTAGACACAGGCATCCTGTGAAAAATCCATGGGATTATCTAACGTCAAACAGACTTGAGTCTAGTTGGAAAAACACTGGAAGACTGATTCTATCGGATTTTTATGTGGAAAAGAAAATCACAGGCATAAAAGAGTCTGAAGCAAGAATCTACTGAGACTGTGGGAAACCTAGAACTGGTTTTCTGTTTTCTGAGGAAATAAACGAGCAAATGTAGATTAAAGAAGAGGAATCTACTAGTTTCTATCCACTGATATATTTCTTCCATTTTCCTTTTTATTACATAGTTTCAAGGACTGCTCAACCTTGTAGTAGACTGTGTGCTATGCCAAATTGAACTTCTAACCTGGTCCAAGTTTTCTAATATGTTTATTTGGTAGTATTTTTTATCACAACTCACATAAGAATATGATAGTATTTTGAACATCTGGTGATTTTGCATTATCTCCTTCTTCCACAGTGTGCAATAATATTTTTCTAACTAATCCTATGTAATTTTGATGAGATAATACATTAGAATGTTCTTAGGATATTTATAAAGCTCAGTGATAATGCTAGGGTTCCACACTAATTTTGTAAGAAAAGCCAGGGATAGTGAAGAAAGATGAAGAAATGGAAATGATAAGGCTTGGTTTGTTGTTTTTTAAATTTAAAATGAATCACTGACTGTGTTTAATTTCTGTTCCTCTCCCCTAACATGAGTTTTCAACTTTGCTACTCATAAGTTTAAGTCTTATAAAGTGCTTCCTGCTGAAATGCCATGCTGACTGGAATTCAGCAGCAAATAAATATTGCTATCCTCACTAATTTGAAACAGTATGAGTTTTAAACCTCTAGCTGTGGGAGATTTATTAAGATTACAGTTTTCATCGCTGTCCCTTCAGTCCATCAAGATAGGTCAAAGCTGTGTAAACTATTTTTTTTTTAACCAGCAGCAGTTTTCATTCTTTAAGACTCTGCCTATGGAGCTGTAACATTGTTAAAAACAAAAGTTTGACATAAATGAAACACATATTCAGGCATCCTTGTAAATATTTTAACCTGTCTTTGAATGGAATGAAGATTGTTGAATATTTAATTTAATTATAACCTTACATCATAAAGTAACTCTTCATGAAGTACCAGATGTACTTTCCATACTTTAAATTCTTATGCTTCTTTTAAATTTATACTGTGACACACTGAACTTTAAATAAAATGTGTAGTTTTACATTTACTCCGAGGTGGTAAATATTGAAGACAATATCTTTCTTTCAGCTTTTTTATAGGTTTCAAAGTATAAATTTAGTTTTCCACATTATTGTATTCATTGCTTGAGACTCATTGGCTTCTCGTAGATAATTAAATGGATAATAACTTAAAATGTCCTTCCTCATGTTTCATTAATATTCATTAAAATGAGTTCTAGAAATACTCTAATGTTGAGAAAAATATCGAGAAATATGTTTGGTGAAGAAACTGAATTATATTGAACAGTATTTTTTATAATAGAAATCAGTATTTGTAAAGACTTTTGTCTTACTATACACAAGTGAAAGCTCAAAGAAGGGCTTAGTTCTTTCAGCTGGTAGAATCAGCATTCACATAAAATAACCAAATTGAAACTTTAAGCAACAAAATACTTAAAAGCATTGATTGAGGTTTTTTCTAGAATTCTATAGTGAATATTTATCTCAAGTGAAAAAAAATCCCTTTCGATTAAAACTTTCAATAATTTATCTAATAATTGTTCTTATTTTCAGTGTGCAGATATCAGTCAATATAAGAACCTCTTACAACTCTAACTTTAGTTTAAGAGTATTTAATGTAGTATATATGTAGTTATAAATTGAATGTGAACTGGATCCCAGCAAAAATAAAAAGATTATATTTTATTTTTATATTGATGTATATGTGTATGTGTGTTATGTGAGAAAGCACATATCCACGGAAGTTCTATGAAGGATAGGAGGCAGTGAGGGGTTTCGTGGTCCTGGAGTGACAATCAGTTATGAGCACAGAATTAAGGTTCAGTTGAACACTAGTACTCTACAACAGCATCAGACACTGAACTGGTGGGCCATATTTTCACCCTACATAGTGATACTTTAATTTTTCAGCATTGGAACACAATTATAAATCTATCAAGCTTACCTCATCCATATATCCGTATCCTCTGCAGTTGGGTTTATTTTTTTTTTTATTGTAATTGTTGAGCCTTGAATATAGAGAGGACACTAATCCTGTTTGTGACTTGTGGAAGTAAATTAACCACTTGACATTCTTATGCTTTCATTGTTACCTTTGGAAAGTGACTAAAATGCTTTAGATTTATGTGATAAAACTCCTCCTACTCATTACACCTTCACTTAATCTTATAAACTGATTCATAAACTCAATACATAAATAAAGTAGTGTAGCTCTTTTTCTCTAAGTAAATTCTATGGCTCTCTGATGGACAGACTCGTATACAGTCATATTGAGCTGATTTGTTTATCCTTCATTTGCACAAGAATTCTAGGAATTCACAGACTCAGACAGGAGAAAGAAGCTAATCTCTATGTTTCCTGATTTCCACTGCCATAGAATCAGTGTTCAAGACTTAGAGTCCAATAGTGCCTCATTCTGTAGGTCTTCTATTGGGATTCTTGCTGAGATTCCATCTAATCACTAAGGAGCCCTTACAGAAGCAAATCTCTTTCTGTCACTGTTTCTCTCAGGACTTCTCTATGTCCCTTTTCCATTCCCCCTCCCTACCACCTTTCTTTCCTCTCTCTTTCTCCTACCCACTCCCATTGTCTTCTTCCCTTTCCTTCTCCCCTTTCCCTACTCCTTTCTCTCCTTTGCTCCTCTAATTTCATTTCTCCTCCACATGAGCCTTAATTCTGAAATTTTTTAATTGAACTCCATTTACTCTGCTTTATTCCAGGTGTTACTTTCATAAACAGGAAACTAGGCATTATTTTGAACTCCCAAGAAAAGTTTCTTTTCTTTATGACAGAAACATACAGGCAAAACCTTCAAATGTTTCCACACCCAAAACACAGGACCTCACCCTTTCTTCTGCGTTACTGTGCTGGATTATGTTTAGACGAAGGTGTTCCAATGGACTGTTAGGTACTAAGTAATCATGAAGACAGACGTAAAGAAAGGTGTTTACAGGTATATTACTCAGTCTCTCGAAACCTGTTCCTGGAGACTTGTTTATACCATTAAATTGAGAATTCTAGCACATTATATTTAGGAAGACCACATAGTGACATAAAATCTTCTCAAATTGTAGCCTTCACATAGAAGAAAATCAAGTATATTTTATTTAATTACCCCAGTTATCTCTATTTGTATTTTTGTTTTTGTTTTTTCGATATGGGTTTCTCTGTAACTTTAAAGCCTGTCTTGAAACTTGCCCTGTAGACCAAGCTGACCTCAAATTCACAAAGCTCTGCCTGTCTCTGTCTCCTGAGTGCTGTGATAAAAGACATGTGATACCACCACCCCGCCTGACCCCACTTTTCTTTAAATATGTAAACAGCATATGTGTGAAAACAGAAAATGACTGACAGATTAATTAAAAGGTGTGCACACCTAATTTTACACAGGTGGTATTGTTTTCATTTTAATTTATAATTCAATACAGGATATTTTTAATGTAAAATTAATATTTTGAAATGATTTAGTATAAATTTGTTTGCTGATATCCAAACTAAAAATGTAATAGATAATTACTGTAAAGCATTGAAAAACATTTTTATTCAGTCATCTTACAATTATCAGTGTTGCAAAAAATGGTTTTAAAGCAAGCAAAGGGATTTTTTCAACTCTTTATTTAGTAACCAACCTTGAAAAAAATTATAATTTTTGAGATTATATTTATGTTATACTGGTAAGTGCAATACTGAATATTTCTGTATTTTGTGTATGTCGTACGGTTTTGAATGATTTGCTTTTTGATACTTATATTTACACAATGCAGGCTATTTGTACAAAATCTATATGAAGAATGCTGTTTGTTGGATGTTCCATCATTTCAGAGGTAAAAGACCCCTGCTACTAAAACTGATCAAGTGTGAATAAAATCTTTCTTGTTCTCCTTCAGCTCAGCATTTCCTAGACTCATTTGCTCATAAGGCACTTTCTGCTGTCATTGTACTTAAGATGACCTTTATTTCATTTCTCTCTCTCTCCCTCTCTCTCTCTCTCTCTCTCTCTCTCTCTCTCTCTCTTTCTGAGTGTGTGTGGGTGTGTGTGTGCGTGCGTGTGGGTGTGCGTGCTTGTAAATATATGCCTTGTATGTCCTGGTGCCTCCAAAGAAGAGAAGAAGGCATCAGATATTGTGGATTTGGAGATACTGCTGCTTGTAAACTACTTAAATTGGATCCTGGAAACTGAATGTTACTTCTGCAGATGAGCAGCAAGAGCTCTTAAGAAGCTCAGCCATCTCTTCTACTTTTCTGTTGTTTAGGAGGTAAAGAACCTTATTCTGCAACAGACAGTTTAGAAGTACCAAACCTCTACCAAAGACACAATAAAGCAAGGAATTCTCATTGAGAAAAATATTTTGTTGACTAAATTGCTATGAGACAAAATTAAACAGGAATAAGTAACAAATATTTCATCTATATTAACATCTTTGGCATGTCATTGAATTTATGTGGTAATGAATTTTATTCATATACTTAATTTAATCTTTCCCTTTTGTTTTATTTTTTGGCTAATCTATTAACCAATTATGGGTAAACTTATTTAAATGGAGGGAAGTTTGTACATATATTTCATTTCTAAGGTTCTCATAAACGTATAGCAAACTATTAAAATTATTTCTGTATTTTCAAATTTTCTAAACTTAATTACAGAAAATACACTATTGTTTTTCTCTTCTGGTTAACTTTAAATATTCATTTTTATATGTATTTGAAGAAAGAGAAGAGAGAGAGAGAGAGAGAGAGAGAGAGAGAGAGAGAGAGAGGAAGAATGGAGATCGTGTTATAATCACACATGTGAGTATAGAAGGCAAAATATGGCATCAAAATACCCGGAGCAAGAGTTAGAGGTGATTGTGACTCTCTTGGTATCTATACCAGGTACTGAACCTGGATGTTCTGGGAATGGGAGGTGTCCCAAACTGCTATGATCACTACCCCAGTCCTTTGCTGAAAATTGTATATATTAATGTCTATTAACATATTACACCAATGCTTTGTTCATGAATGGGAAAATTGAAATGGGAAATTTCAATTTTTAGTCATTTTTTTATTTGCACATATTTAACACATATAAACATGCATACATATATATACATATATATGGTACA
Organism: Myodes glareolus; assembly: GCF_982192425.1. Lineage (NCBI taxonomy): Eukaryota > Metazoa > Chordata > Mammalia > Rodentia > Cricetidae > Myodes > Myodes glareolus. The sequence goes on along the minus strand of NC_142036.1, from coordinate 30,635,140 downwards.
TATGGACACACACATATTCTTTATATATGACAAATGTTTTGCAGGTTTTTCTCAAAGTGAATTTTTTAAAAATGTGTTGTATTAAAAGTTTCATCTTCTCTATAGTTATGAAGGCTTAGCATGAATCAGTTTGTGATATTTTCTTTGATTTTTTTTCCTTGTTTTATAGGGAGTCACCATATTTGCCATGGATTTCATATATTCCAAGCCGAGATGAACCATTCTCTTCTTTTTTAATTTAGGATTTCTAGCTTTTCATTTATTATGCACATTTGTTACAAACAATAATCCTCCAATTCTAAAATAATTGTAGATGGCAGGGGATGCAGTTTCCTGAAGTTTTGGAAGACTTCAGGTTTTGATGCCTTTTTAATTCTGCCAAAATTAAAAATATGCTATTTTACAAATAATTTTATTTTCATATTTGAATGAAATTCATAAAGAAGGAATATTTTTAGGCATAGGACAGCTATGGTTTATATCTTAAATGTCACTCAAAGATTTACGAATGAGTTACCAATCAGTGTTACTAAAGAGAAGAGATAAGTCATTGGGAGACAGGGGTTAAGGAATGTTAGGTACTAGAGCATGCCCTTGGAGTGATAGGACATTCTGAGACTTCTTTTATCTGTCTTCATGTGCTTTCAATCTTTCAGGAAGTGTGTTGTCCTTTGCAACATAGTCCCACTCATAAAAACAGCAGAGACATTGACAGTGGACCATGAATCTGTATGCAAAATATATCTTTCTTTTACATAAATTGATTTTCTCTGAAATTTTTCCCATAGTGCTGAAAACTGGGCCCTTTGAAAGTGGTGTAAATGAAGACTTCCTCTTTATATTTCAAAATATCATGGGCAAAATCTGAGGTCCCCAGAGAACATGTCAGTAACATTGTTAATTTCATTGCTCTAAAGGTGTCAAATAATATTGGAAGATGCAAATTCTTCTGAGTGCACATAAGTCTTCATACATGTATGCCATAATCCCTAGATCCTTGAATTAAAATCTTAGGATGACTCGTTTCAGTAATCTCAAGAATAAGCTGCTTGTTGCAGCCATCTATATCTTTCCTTCAAAACACAATTAAATATTCTTTGAAGTGCTGAGGAAGGGTAAGCATATACAATAGAAAAGTAAATTTATCTGGTGTATATAATGTCAGAACAACAACCAGTTTCATCAACATGCACTGGACAAATGATAAATTTGCCAATTAAGATTTTAAAGCATGAAATAGTTGAATTAGCACATTTTAGAATTTTATGTAGTGCTAGTGAGATGGTTCAATGGGTAAGAGCACTGGCTGTTCTTCTAAAGATCCTGAGTTCAATTTGCAGTAATGAAATTGTGGCTGGCTCACAACTATTTATAACGGGATATGATGCCCTCTTCTGACATGCTGGCACACATAATGACAGCATACTCACATGTAAAAAAAATAAATTTTTTAAAAAAGAATTTCATGTGACTTTCTATTTAACTACTCTTAACTATATTTCAGGATATGTGTTTCTGTGTATATTTTAGAAATGCATGTAGAAAGACAAAATTCATCATTAAATAGCAATAATGGATGACTGAAAAATTATTTAGGGACTTTAATTATACCTAAGCTAAACAAATAAAAAAAGAGGAAAGTAAGTATAGTACTGTCAACATCATATTACATCATATTACTCACTATAAATATTTTACAATCAATTTTATCAATTGTGGTTAGTACAATTTACATTAATTTTCCATAATAGTGTACCATTGGGGATACTTGAAAAACATGATGAAAGTAAACCTTCTCCTCATGATGTTTATTTAAAGTACTTACAGACAGAAGTAACCTTCTGAAAAGTTCAACGATATAACTGATATAACAGATATAACGATGCAAAGTCATCACACTAGAGAGTAAAGTATTGAGCTCGTGACTAGGAAGAGTACTGAAAAAAGAAGAAGAAACTAGTCATGTAAACATTTTATTGAGAACATTTTTGGTCAGAAGCAGAGTAAGGAGAAAGTCCTTACACTGGAAGCAGTTTGAAACAACAATAGAAAACAGTATCTTGGATTATAACAAGCCACAGCAGAAAGATAAAATGTACAATAGAAAATTTTTGATTAATTAATTACGTTTTGAGAGAGAGTTTATGTAATACAGACTGACATCAAATTCTATTTGAAGTCAAAGGAAACTGAAGTCCTGATTCTCCAACTTCTACCTCTGATATGCTGGAATCACAGACATTTTCCTCTATGTCTGTTTCAAGAATTAAGATTTTGAAGAAATTGTTTCAAGGCTTATTGTCACTAGTAGGCTATATGAAAAAGCTTGTGTTTCTATTTGATGCAAATGTGTATTGTCAAACATTTTAAGCAGAGCAGATTTTGCTTTATGCGAACTGTGCTGGGTTAAATGCAAAAATGTTATGTGACATGGTTACAAGCAAATGTTCCATTTATCCAATTTTGTTGTAGTTAAATGGAAATTCTTCACTGCTGTTTTAAAAAAAGTCCTGGGCAATTCTCTAGTCATTCCCTTCTCTTGTGTGAAAATGACAGGTATTGTAGATTTAAACGCCTACAAAATGGAAGCTCACACACTAAATTATCACATTCAGTAGTGGTCACTGGAAAACTGTGTGGGACAGACATCCTCAGTATGATTTCTCTTAAACCATTGAAAACATTGGAATATGCAAGATTGTTTAATTTATAGAACAAGCAAATAGTATGACAAGTATATTGATAAAACAAATGTGTGACAGAAGATTCAATTAATGGCAGGCGTTCTGTTAGGTTGTGATTTGTGCTTTTGGTCATTAGCTGTAAAGTATGAGGATTTATAAAGGGATTAAAGTATGTTTCCTATATCTATGCTAAAATTACTTGTTTTGAGAAGCAAAAAGGGAAAATAGAGCAACAATAAAAATATCCCTCGTGGAAACTATTATTTTAGGTGTAGTTACTGCGAAGTATTGAAAATAAAGCAGATGGAATTAATTTATATTTTGTACATGAAGAAGATAAATGTTGGGTGCCACCATTTCAGAGTGACTTCTGCATCACTACAAACTGTGGCAGGTTCGCATATGCCAAGGTAGTAGTGTGGGGATCATAAATGTTAACAGGGTGGGGTGGTGGTGCAGGCCTTTATTCCAGCATTCAGGGAGACAGAGGTAGGTGAATCTCTGTGAGTTTGAGGCCAGCCTGGAGAGTGAGGTCCAGGACAGTAGAGATACACAGAGAAACTTTGTCTCAGGACACCAAGCCAAACCAAAACCAATACAAACAGCAAAACAAATCAAAAAAGAAATTTTAATAGGAGGAACAGAGATAAGAAAGAAATACAAAGACATAGGATTGTATCAGAGAGAGCAGCTCAGTGCCGTCTGCATACTGAGTCCCCCTCGTCTATCTTCCATACACCAATATAAAAGATCTATGGAAATACAAAATGTTCCATACCCTAATACAAAAGAGGGAAAGAAAGAAAAGACTACTTTTACATGACACAAAAGGATAATCAGAACAATTATTTGCTACAACACTTGAGACATCAAAGCATTAAATGCTGAGCAAAGGTATTTGATGTTTGGGCATTGAAAACACCCTAGACCAAGTATCCTGTAGGGAGCAATTCCCCAAGTCAAACCTCCTATTTCAAATGAAGAAGCAAAATTTATGCTTGAATTCTTTGACCTTTGATCAGGGTGGAGCAGATCTACCGATATGGGCCATCTTAATGTCCAAAGCACCAACTAACCACACCATCATAGATCAGGGGCTGAAGAAAGATGCTTATAAGAAATCCCACACTAGCCCAGAGTTGAGAAAGAGATGGTTATTTAGGGGTAAACTCACAAATCAGAATCCTCTGCTGGAACAGAGACCAAAAACTGAAATCTGCAACCATAACAGAGAGGCTGAAGGAGAAAATGTGGACACAGGCTCTGCATGAGCATATATAGTATAAAAGGCCATGCCCCAGTAGGTGGGTAACCACAAGCTGTAAGACTTCCTACAGTACCCCCTTTTATTTAAATAAAAGAGTTCTAAGACTAATACAAAATTATATACAATAAGAACAAATATATTTAATAATTAACCTATCCTAACTAGTTTAAGTCTTGAAAGATAAATAACTTGGCCAAGTCATGAGAGGAAAGTAACTACAACTGTCTAGTCTTCAACCCGTCAGACATTCGAGAATGGAAATAATATTACTTGAGAAAGCAGGAAGTGCAATCAAGCAACTTTCAAAACGCTAAACAAATGACAGAGACAACTGGCTAACTGGGCAATCACCCAAAATCTCTTTTGCAATGTAGAAAAAAACCAGCTTTGGCTAAGGCCTAGAATAACTGACAGACCTTTTTCAGAGGCAGAAAATCTTTCAAAACATTTTACCCTGTCTTGGCAAGATTTGACAGTCCTTCTTATTCTTTTCTGGATACCATGTATCTTGTCAGTGGTTGAGGGATGGACATTTCTTTGTCCAAAGGCCAGTTTTGCCAAGAAGAAAACAAGCTCCAAGTGGAGGATCTTCAGTGCTCAAAATTCTCTCAGGAATAGATCAGTGCTGCCTGGAACAATCCTGTCTGATTTCAACAGAACCCTAAGTTATTTAAATGCCATTTTCTACAGCTCTTTGAAGTGGTTGAAAATTACCTATCTATGCAGAATTTAATCTCTATGTATCTAAAAAACCTGATTAGTTTAACTGTAAGTTAAAACTAAGACAATTGATGACTATTGATCTATAATTTTATTACCTATATAACTTAAAGACTAAGACAATAAACAACTGTGCAACAAATGAGGACAACGACCTCCATATCTAAACAATGTATAAGTATCTTGATCAGAGGTAGAAATGTACATTGCAATATGATAAATATATATCAATATATAAAAATGTTTTAAGCAGAGATAGAAGCATGCATGTATACAATATTCAATATAATTTAACTTTGTATCCATATACAAGAATCTATAATATTATATGTGAGACGCATCCCTTGTCCAGCAAGCAGAAGCGACCACGAAATTGAGATTCCTTCTCATATCATGCCTTTATTTGGAGCACTTGGTTGAGGAAAATTGGGAAAAGGAAAAGGAGAGAAAAGACAGAGAGAGAGAGAGCAGGCGAGAGAGGGAGAAAGCAAAAGAGGAAGTGAGAGAGAGCCAAAAACCCAAAGGCAGCTGCTTTTCTAGGGTGGAGAGGCTCGAATGCTGATTGGTTGATGCCATTCTGCTAGGGCCCGAGGCCACAGGACAGGTCAGGGAACCAAGGCTCTGAAATGCAAAACACAGGCCCCAAACACTCTGGCCTGTGCAGCAGCATCAAAGGATCTGTATACCTCCAGGCTGTAGGACCTCTGGCACTATCTCACCAAGGCGACATCCTGGCGGCTCCTTACAATTATAATTGCCTATAAATAATAACTTACAAGTATTTACCTTATTACTCACTATTATTATTAGTGTGAGTAAGCTCACAATATTCTATTTTCTCATCCAAGACCAAGTATCCTGTAAACAGACATTCCCCAGGTCAAACCTCCTATTTCAAAAGAAGGAACAAAAGTATGTTTGAATTCTTTGGCCTTTGATCAGGGTGGAGTAGATCTACCACTATGGACCATCTTAATGTTCAAAACAACAAGAAACCATAACATAGTTCAGGGTATGTAGTCATACTTGTTGTTAACATCTTTGAGAGAGCAAAATAAGCTCAAACTCTCTAATATTTACACAAGGTAGAATAGGCTCACATTTTTGGGTCTTGACAGATAAAAAAACAAAACTAATGGATAAATTGAATTAGGTTGATAAAAGTCTCTGTGGGATTCTGTTTTGTAAATTTTCTATTGGAATTCTCACATATATCTCCACATGTGGGTAGCTACCATTTTGACCTCGGCACCATCTTGGGTAAGAGTACCCACGTGTGCTGGACCTACCAAGGAGATATTCCACCTCCAAAATTCTTTGACGTACTAAAATATTCCTTCTAATCTTCTTACCTCTATTAGCATTGGTAAACTGTACCTAATTCTCGGAATTTAACTTATATGTCTAATTTTAATATACCTAACAGGTAATGATACCCTAATCCCCAAGTACCTTTACAGATCTAAGAGTATGTTATTTAACAAAAGAGCTTCTAACACAGAGACATGCCAGTTCCTGCAGCATCCTATAACTCCTCCATAAAGATACATGGTTACAGAAGACCTTCTGTCTGTTTCCAGCTCTTCAGGCTCAAAAGGTGACCTACAAACTAAAATATGGTTTTAAAGGGCATATTTGCTTTTGTGTCTAAGTTATTCACTCGTTCCTCTCCTGTATAACCAGGGACGTTCTCTGTCCCATTATTTCTGACAGTTAATGACCCTTCCCACGGCTAGCCCCATTCATAGAGACAGTAATAACAATATGTTTTTTTTTTCTCCTAGTTATCTTCCTTCTCATCTCCCTCAAGGAACAATTACCTGAGGTGTTCATGATAGCAGTAGACCAGATGCCTCTTCAGTCATACCTTTCACTGAGCCTGAGCCCACCAACTCCCAACTCCCCCCTCTCTCATGTCACTCTATGCCTGCAGGAATTAGCAAGGCTTAAGCAAGCACCCCCTATATCCAAAGACTGTGGGATGTTTGGTTGGAAGCTTCACCCCAACTTGAGACAACCTTATATTTAGAAAGTCTGGAATGTTTTGTTGGAAACAAGATCCCAGCCCCTTGGCACCCCTATATCCAAAGAGTCTGGAATGTTTGGTTCCAGGCATCATCCAGCCCCCTGGCATCCATATACTCAAGGACTTTGGAATGTTTGGTGGAAAGTTTTGTTCCAAGGCTCCTCCCCTGGGAGCTGTCACATTCCAGACTCCACCTCCAAGAAAGCCTGTCAAATGGTGACTTCTTCCCAGAAAGGGTCAAGACCATTCCCACAGGCTATTTAACATGCCTTCAGAGAATGAATGCCTGGTCTTCTGGTTGTCCTTAACCATCTTCTTAGTCTTCCTGGTTCTCCTTATCCCTCTCTGTGTTATTCCAGAGCCCTCCCCCCCCACCCGCGGGGAGCGAGGTATCCAATAAACCTAGGCTTTTTCTAATTCTGTTTCTTTTGGTCTAATTTGGATCAATGAGTCAGTGGAGAGTCTTGTCAGCCAATAGAAACTTTACAAGAAGAAATAAAGTAAACCCATTTTATAATCTGTGATCAATGTCTAGTTTCTTGAATTCTTTATATATTTTGGAGATCAGACCTTTGTCTGATGCAGGGTTGGTGAAGATCTTTTCCCATTCAGTAGTTTTCCTTTTTGTCTTAATGACAGTGTCCTTTGCACTACAGAAGCTTCTTAGTTTCAGGAGGTCCCATTTTTTCATTGCTGCTCTTATTTTCTGTGTTACTGGGGTTCTACATAGGAAGTGGTTTCCTGTGCCAATGTGTTGCAGACTTCCCACTTTCTTTTCTATCAGGCTTTGTGTGTTTAGATTAAAATTGAGGTCTTTAATCCATTTGGACTTGAGTTTTATGCATGGTGATAGATATGGATCTATTTTCATTCTTCTACAGGTTGACATCCAGTTATGCTAGCACCATTTGCTAAATATGCTTTCTTTCTTCCATTGTATAATTTTAGCTCCTTTGTCAAAAATCAGATGTTCATAGGTTTGTGGATTAATATCTGGGTCTTCGATTCAATTTCATTGGTCAAGAATATGTCTCTGGGATTTTTAATACTCTTATCAACAAAAGTGAATTCCAAAGATTCCCTTGTAATCATTGCAGTTTATGTCATCGTGGTCATGCAAAGAAAATTGTGCTCATAAAGAAAATGTCACCTATGCTTGCATTTTCTCAGTACATTGTTCTACTTCCACGTCTTTTCCATCCGATTGACATTTAGCATAGAGCTAAAATAAAAATCAGATTTCATATTGAAATTCCTAGAACCTGATGGTCTAGCTTAAAGGTAAATGACACTTCTGTGCTTAACTTCTGTTTTCTATCAATTAACACCACAGTGGGGAAAGTGAAAGTAGACTTTATTAAAGAAGTGAGGGAAAAGTTTGAAAGCTCTGATTTTTAAATTGAACGTATTTCATCAGAGTAAAGAAGATTAGTAAAATGCTTAAAATAAGCAAACTTTTACAACTGTAGTAAGGTTTTGTTTTTTGTTTTTGTCTGCAAGAGTGATGTACTCTAGCATCCTGAAAATATTCTTTCTGTAAATGCATAGAAACATTTTACTAGGTTCAGTAAACCTTTGTGATTAAAACTAGGACAATATCACCGATGTACAGAACACACTTCAGTGTGAAAAAAGTTGTTTCCCTAAAACCTGGAACAAAAAAAGGTGCTTATTCTTAGGCAATATATCATTTGAAACCGTTCCATCATACAACTTTAAATATTTTATATATTGAACACAGTCACTTTTCCCCAAATACAATTTTCTTCATCTAGCAAAAAAAATATTTTTTTTGTGTTAAAAATATATAATTTTCCTTTTTATTTTTTATTATTTATTGGTGCTATTTAACAAATATGTTTTGTGTTATTTTGCAACTAATAATACATACAAGACTATACCTTTGTGTTTAGAGAATTTGTTGCTCTCTTGACTTACTGGAAAGCATCTGGTACACATGACTATTTTCATCGAATAATCTTGAAGCATTTCTGTCTTCCTTTTTTTAAATTATTTATTTATTCATTTATTTATGAAAAATTTCCACTTCCTCTCCTCCTCCCAATACCCTCCCATTCCCCCTACTCCCTCTTTCCTCCCTCTCCAGTCCCAAGAGCAGTCAGGGCCTTCTGCCCCTCGGGAAGTCCAAGTTCCTCCCCCCTCCCTCCAGGTCCAGGAAGGTGAGCATCCAATCAGACCAGGATCCCACAGAGTCAGTACATGCAGACCAAGTCCCAGCACCATTGTCAGTGGCTTCTCAGTCAGTCCCCATGTTAGCCACATTCAGAGAATCCGGCCCTGGTGAGCTCCCACCAGACCAGTCCCCTTGTATCAGTGGGTGAACGCACCCCTCGCGGTCTTGACTTCCTCTTTCTTGTTCTCCCTCCTTCGGCTCCTCATTTGAGCCTTGGGGGCTCAGTCCAGTGCTCCAATGTGGGTCTCAGTCTCTATCTCCATCCATCATCTGATGAAGATTCCCTCCGATCCTGCCTTCCTTGCACGCACTCTCTGTCCACCCGCTTCCCATCCGGACCCAGGGAGTCAAGTCCAGTGTTCCAATGTGTTTCTCTGTCTCTGTCTCCATACATCGTCAGATGAATGTTCTATGGTGATATGCACAACATTCATCAGTATGGTCATGGGCTAAGGCCAGTTCAGGTACCCTCTCCTCTGCAGTCCAGGGAACAATTTGAGAACCTCTCCTTGGGCCTGGGAACCCATCCAGAATCAAGTCTCTTGCAAACCCCAAAATGGCTCCCTTAGTTGAGATGCACACCTCCCAGCTCCCACATTCATCCTTCCTCCCTCCCCCCATTCCACTCCCCCAAGTCATCCCCAAACCTCCCCCTCTCCCTTCTCTCCAACCATCTCCCCTTACTTCCACCTCCCCATGCCCTGTGCACCCAAGTTTGCCTGGCAATCTTGTCTAATTCCAAAATCCAGGAGGATAACTACATGATTTTCCTCAGGTTCACCTTCTTATTTATCTTCTCTAGGAACACGAATTATAGGCTCAAAGACCTTTAATTAAGGCTAGAATCCACTTATGTGTGAGTACATACCATATTCCCCTTTTTGGGTCTGGCTTACCTCACTCAGTAAAGCGTTTTCTATTTCCATCGATTTGCATGCAAAACTCAAGATGTCAATGTTTTTTACCGCTGAGTGAAACTCCAATGTGTATTTGTTCCACACCTTCTTTAACCATTCTTCTATTGAGGGGCACCTAGGTTGTTTCCAGGTTCTGGCTATTACAAATAGTGCAGCTATGAACATAGTTGAACAAATGCTTTTGTAGTATGATAGGGCATCTCTTGGGTATATTCCCAAGAGTGGAATTGCTGAGTCCTGAGGGAGGTTGACTCCCTGTTTCCTGAGGAACTGCCATACTGATTTCCACAGTGGCTGCACAAGTTTGCATTCCCACCAACAATGGATGAGAGTTCCCTCTCTCCACATCCTCTCCAGCATAGGCTATCATTGGTGTTTTTGACTTTAGCTATTCTGACAGGTGTAAGATGGTATCTCAAAGTGGTTTTGATTTGCATTTCCCTGATTGCTAAGGAGGTTGAGCATGACCTTAAGTGTCTTTTGGCCATTCGAAGTTCATCTATTGTGAATTCTCTGTTCAGTTCAGTACCCCATTTTTTAATTGGATTAATTAGAGTTTTAGTGTCTAGTTTCTTGAGTTCTTTGTATATTTTGGAGATCAGACCTTTGTCTGATGAGGGGTTGGTGAAGATTTTCTCCCAGTCAGAAGGTAGCCTTTTTGTCTTACTTACTGTGTGCATTACTTTACAGAAGCTTCTCAGTTTCAGTAGGTCCCATTTATTCATCGATTCTCTTATTGTCTGTGCTACTGGGGTTCTACTTAGGAAGTGGTCTCCTGTGCCTATGTCTTGGAGACTACTTCCCACTTTCTCTTCTATCAGGTTCAAAGTGGTCAGATTAATGTTGATGTCTTTAATCCATTTGGACTTGAGTTTTGTGCATGGTGACAGATATGGATCTACATTCATTCTTCTGCAGGTTGACATCCAGTTATGCCAGCACCATTTGTTAAAGATGCTTTCCTTCTTCCATTATATACCTTTAGCTCCCTTGTCGAAAATCAGATGTTCATAGGTTTGTGGGTTAATATCTAGGTCTTCTCTTCGATTCCACAGGTTGACTTCTCTGTTCTTATGCCAATACCAAGCTGTTTTCAATACTGTAGCTCTGTAATAGAGTTTGAAGTCAGGGATAGTAATGACTCCAGAGGTTCCTTTATTGTATAAGATTGTTTTGGCTATCCTGGGTTTTTTGTTTTGCCATATAAACTTGATTATTGTTCTCTCAAGGTCTGTGAAGAAGTTTGATGGGATTTTGATGGGGATTGCATTGAATCTATAGACTACTTTTGGTAGAATTACCATTTTTACTATGTTGATCCTCCCAATCCAAGAGCAAAGGAGGTCTTTTCATTTTCTGCTATCCTCCTCAATTTCTTTCTTCAAATACTTAAAGTTCTTGTCAAATACGTCTTTCACTACCTTGGTTAGAGTTACCTCAAGATATTTTATGCTTTTTGTGGCTATTGTGAAAGGGGATGTTTCTCTGATTTCCTTCTCTGCTTCTTTATCCTTTTTGTATAGGAGGGCAACAGATTTTTTGTAGTTGATCTTGTATCCTGCCACATTACTAAAGGTGTTTATCAGTTGTAAGAGTTCTTTGGTAGAGTTTCTGGGGTCGCTTATGTACACTATCATATCATCTGCAAATAGCGAAAGTTTAACTTCATCCTTTCCAATTCGAATCCCCTTGATCCCATTATGTTGTCTTATTGCTATTGCTAGAACTTCAAGCACTATATTGAAGAGGTATGGAGAGAGTGGACAGCCTTGTCGTGTTCCTGATTTTAGTGGAAAAGGGTAGTAGAGTGAGTGTTTCCCTTCTTTGAGATGTGCTTGTGAAGGGTCGCTAATTGTCTAAGTTATTGTAGGCAGTATTGGCAATGTTGGATCCCTTGGGTTGTGATTTTCCTTCTAATACTTTCTTTAAGGCTGGATTTGTGGCTACAAATTGTTTAAATTTGTTTTTATCCTGGAATATTTTTTTTTCTCCATTGATAGTGAACGATGGCTTGGCTGGGTATAGTAGTCTGGGCTTGCATCCATGGTCTCTTAGTTTCTGCAGTACCTCTATCCAGGACCTTCTTGCTTTCATGGTTTCCATAGAGAAGTCCGGTTTAAGTCTGATAGTTTTACCTTTATAAGTTACTTGACCTTTTTCCTTTGCAGTTCTTAATATTCTTTCTTTAATCTGTATGTTTTGTGTTTTGATTATTATATGGCGAGGGGATTTTTTTTTTTGATCCAGTCTATTTGGCGTTCTGTATGCTTCTTGAACCTTCATAGGAAAATCGTTCTTTAGGTTGGGAAAGTTTTCTTCTATAATTTTGTTGAATATATTTTCTGGGCCTTTGATCTGCAATTCTTCTCCTTCTTCTACCCCTATTATTCTTAGATTTGTTTTTTTTTTTTATATTGTGTCCCATATTTCCTGAATGCTTTGTGATGAGAATTTGTTGGATTTGCTGTTTTCTTTGGTCAGAGCGTTTATTTTCTCTATGGTGTCTTCATAATCTGAGATTCGTTCTTCTATCTCATGTATTCTACTGGTTGTGCTTGTTCCTGAAGTCTCTGTTTGTTTACCTAGATTTTCCATATCCAGCCAGCCCTCAGTTTGTGTTTTCTTCATTGCCTCCATTTCAGTTTTCAAATCTTGAACTGTTTCTATTACCTGTTTGATTGTTTTTTCTTGTTTTCCCAGAATTTCATTTACAGATTTACTCATTTCTTCAAACTTTTTGTTATAATTCTCTTCCATTTCTTTCCTCATTTCTTCAAATTTTTTGTTATACTTATCTTCCATTTCTTTGTGGCAGATTTTCACCTCCTGTTTAAGTTACTCTATTATTTTCATAAAGATCTGCTTAGAGTCGATTTCTTCTGTTTCTTCTGGAGTAGGGTGTTCAATTCTTCTAGTTTCGTGATCCCTGGATTCTGGTGATGTCATGTTGCCTTTCAGGTTGTTGGAGGAATTCTTGCATTGGCGCCTGCCCATCTTCTCCTCTCTGGATTGAACTCCTCAGCACTCTACGGACAGAACTCCTCAGCACTCTCTGGATAGAACTCCTCAGCACTGAAATAGGGACAGCTGGTCTCCAAGGACGCAGGAGACCAAAGGGCGACAGTGGGGGCAGGGAAGCTTCCTGTGAAACACCGAAGACCCTGCCACTGATGCTGTGCAGGGGGGAGCTGTGCTCTCTTCCGGGGTAGACCGCCCTGGCCTGCACCCACTCACCTCTCCGGACAGAACTCCTCAGCACTGAAACAGGGACAGCTGGTATTCCAAGGAGACAGGAGACAAGAGGGCAGCAGTGGGGACAGGAAGGATTCCCATGGAACACCGAAGAGCCTGCCACAGAAGCTCAATAATTATTTTTTCAAATTCAAGAATTTAGTTTTCATTTAGAGGTCATTCAAACAGCAGATTATGACTAGGCTCGACCATCAGATGGCTAGAAAAAACTGATTACTGAAGGCAAAAAACAGATAAACATAATTATTAATAAACAGACCCCTTAAGTGAGTCTTACACAGAGGAAAAATAGAAAATATTTAATTTTTAATTATTATATAATTTTTATTTTTGTAATTCTGTTTTATTGAGTTACAAACATGCTTTCATTCCAGACTCTCAGTTAAGCTATGAAATCTTAATGGGCAGGAAAGAAGATGTAAATGTATAGTCAGCTGTTTAGTAGAAGACAGGAACATAGTGTGAACAGTGTAACATATCTTAAATAAATGAATAAACTGATAGATCCAAGTGATAAAAGTTATGATAACAATTCTTGCATATTTATATTAGGTTAAATGTTTACCAAACTTTCTTTGAAGAACAAAAGCATGGTTATATGGTTATACTTCTTGTAGTGAATATAAATTGCATTCTCTTACTTTCACAGTCTTAATATAACAACACCCACAGAATAGCAGATTTAAAGGGTGGAATTTTATGTCTTTAAAATATGCAGGGTGATAGTTGTCACTAAGAAGACTGCATTGTGATGGGTAGTATCTTCATGTCTTATTATTCTTCACTGTGCTGTTTCTCTGGGTGCTCACAAATAAAGAAAATCTATTGGTGTTTCTTAGCCTTATTATAAGAAAATAGCTCATTTATGATTAGTAACTGATCCATATGACACAAATCAAACTTATTAAGTCCAATAAATGTGTGTGTATGTGTGTATGTGAGAGAGAGACAGAGAGGCAGAGAGACAGCCTACATAGTCATATTGGATTAAAAAATTTCACCATACATAACTCAGCCAAAACTATATAAAGACAACTCAATAAAGAAATAGAATCTAACTAGATATTTGCAAGTGAAAATATAAATATATCAGAGTCCAAATGATCATTAAATATGTCTATAATATATAGGCAGTATACCAGCTTACTTACAAGGTAAGAAGTATTGGAAAGTAAATGTCACTTTTGTTATAGCATTAGTCAATATTTTCTCTACAGTTTTAGTCACCCTGTTTATAAAAAAGTATAACATTTGGTTTATCTTGTGTTTGATACATTTGTTTTTCTATTAAAGTAATAAATTATCAAGTAATGATGATCCTGGTAACCCTAGCCATGAAGAGGGATATAGGAAAATATGGAGCATGTGATTTTAGCCTTTGTATATACCAAAACCTTAGCTTAATAATAACATTGATATAAATAAATAAAAAAGCTAAAGGCATTAGGAACCCCATGTTGTGACCCTCTTCTCTGGAGAAATGATGCATTAGTCAGCATAGACTGAAAACTACAGAGACATCAGCAGTTCAGATCCATTGACAGAAGGCACTTTTTTGTTTAAAGTAGAATTTTATGTATATAATACTAGACTTACAAATTATATAAAACCGATGAATATCTTACTTGAAATGCAAAAATGAAGGTTCAAGAAAATAGAGAAATATTCTTAATTAGTAATTGAAGACAAATTATGCTTCTAAATATGAACTAAAATTATTACTACAAATGCAAGGAACTTTCTGGTAAAATGGACATTTGGACATCAGGATACTTTCAATAAGCAAGAAAATGACATTCTAAAGGAAATGACAAGTCATGCTGTTAAATTAAAATTTTTGTTCTTTGTATTGGTTTAACCACTCCTGGGAAGAAATCACAGATAAATTATAAGTAACAGTAGACTGGAAAATGATCTGTAAGGACATCAGTTACAACTTCTGGTATCTGTAATTATAATACTATACGACAATCACATTGAGAAGTGTACATGGATCTTGAAATGTGAATCTTATTATAGTTTAAATCTGAGTTTCCTCTGCAACTTCATTCTCTTAATGCTTGATTCACCATTTAACGTTAGTATTTTTGAGGATATGGTTGCTTCGAGAAGGAGACCTAGCTTAATTAACTGAGTGTTATCTTTTCAGGCGGCACATAATCTCTGGTTTGTGGAATACAATAATATTGTTAGTACACCACACATTTTCATGTATTCCCCATTAGGAAGGATTAAAACCATGAACCAAAATAATACTTCCTTTCTCTAGGGTGCCAATTTCTCGTATTTTGAGACAATAATCTAAAAGATGAATCTTATATTCCATTATAATGTTTTGAGGAAAAAAGATGAAGCTTTAGATACATGTGTTGATAGGAGTATCTGTCCAGCCTGATGAAACAACCATTCAGTAATACACAGAGGCTTATATCAATTATAAACTAGTTGGCCCATTAGCTCAGGCTTATTATTAACTCATTCTTACAACTTAAATTAATCCATATTTTTATCTATGATTAGCCACATGACTTGTACTTTACTCAATACAGTATTCTCATCTTGCATCCTTTGAATCTGGGTGGCAATTGAAGACTGAGGCTTTCCTATTTTGAGAATACTTTTAGTCATTCTGTCCCACCTATACTTTCTGCCTGGCTGCTGGCTAATCAGTGTTTTATTAAACCCATATGAGTAACAAGTTTTTATAGTATACAAAAGCATTATTCTACAGCATATATGTATTTATTTGCAGAGGAACCAAAGATATATAGGTAGAGGAGAGAAATATTTGGAGAATGCTTTGTTGAATTCAGTGATATGACAATAAGCCAAATAAAGTCAGTGATTACCAAATGATGAAAAGGGAATGCACATTTCCCTTCTCAGACACGTCTGAGGCATGTTCGTCTCATCCACAATGTAAGTATGGAAAATGACGCAAATTACAGGTTTATAGTCCCTAAAAGTGAATGAATAGATTTATCTTGTTTTTATTTAGCTAGCTTAGGGCAATTATTTACATCACAAAATAAAACTACTCCAGTCAGAGAAAAAAGTAATTCTAGTATTATTTAGTATGTGTGTTGGGATGTTTTATGTTAATTGGCATGAGCTAAGGTCATGTTGGAAGGAGAAACCTTAAGCTGAGACAATTCAGGGACCAGAATTGCCTGGACACAAGCCGGCAGTGCAGATTTGATTGGTTTCTGATGAGATGCTTCATGCAGTCATGATGCAGAGAGGGATGTACAAATGAAGGGAGGCTTTAAACATTCAAACTCCATCCTCAGTGACACATTTCCCACATCACAGGCACATTGCCTGGACCTCCCCAAATATTCTCACTAATTTGGAAAACTGGTTAAATGCCTGTATTTATGGGAGATGTTTTTGCTCAAATTGCCATAGTGTTTGAATAAAAATGTCATAGAATTAATCACTTTGTATGCTAATAACTAAAAATGTATTCTAAAAATATGCTTTATATATTAAAAATGGTTTAAAAATTTAATCAAGTCTAGAGCCAAACTTATGGAAATTATTCTTTAAGTTACCTTATATTCATTTAATCAGATATCACTCTATATAAGATGGCTATTTGAATCAAATTTTAGATGCCAAAAATCTACAATTGCAATTAATAATGAGATATTACTAACAATATAACTAGTAATAATGAAAAGAAATTAAAAATCAGTTCTTGTTCTGTCCATGAAAATGAATATGAATCATAGGCAAGTGTGATTCCTCAGCCTAACTCTCAGAGAACTTAAATGTTAGAGGAAAAGTTATCAACCATTCAAATATTTGGAAAGCAAGTGTGTGTGATACTTTTGCATACCTGTGGGAAAATGGCTTTTAGAAAATAAATTCACAGTGTAATTGGTGGATGTTTGAGTCATCAAAAATAACACAGTTATATGAGTAAAAGATGTGACGGTTTATAAACAGGACACAGAACAGTAACACCTCCAGTAAACTCAGTCCCCGTGCTTAGAAAACCTTCTATGACTGTCTCGAGAAGGTGGTTGGCCTAGAACATTCTTGCTCCATAGTTAAAGAATCCTATCTCCTCTTTGACACAAAGTTCTGCAGTAACAGGGATCTTGAGGTGTCATTTGATGTGTAACCTTAAAAAAAAAAAAACAACTGAGTAAGCACCAAAGTCAGAAGAAAGGAAGAAAATACCACACAAGTGATGGTCACAACAACATCTGGAAATATACCTTACCTCGGTTGTGGGGAAAAAAAGGCCTAGAATTCTTTAACACTGTGCATGAAGTCGGACACTGCTTATGAATTCTCTTCCCAGGGAGAAGGGCAACTCCATTACCATGTTATATTTGAATGAGTAATAAGATTAATCAACATTATCAAAGTTGCTATAGTACATGTATTTTATAAAAATTACTTCTGAACACAAAGTAAAATGGATTTGAATGTCTCTGTAATAAAAAAAACACAATCCAAAAATTTGGAAACATTGAAGATATACTTCCTCAGAAAAATATAGCACTAGCTCTAAATTCTTTAATTCTGATAGTAATAAGGAAAATAAAATTAACATTATACAGGCAGCAGAATCACTTTAAAGAATACAACTAAAAATAAACAAGCAGACAAAAAGCCAACAAACAATTTTATTTTGAGTACATTTAATGACTATTTTTTCTTGTAAACTTGACTATATTTGAAATGAACTATAATCCAGGAATGGAGGACACACTTATAATTTTTTTCTTGAGGCTAGAAGACAACACACTTTTGGATCTTGAGGCAGGATGACACACACCTTTAATCCAGAAATTGGGATAGGATGGCCCACCATTAATCTGGGCCACAACTTTTGTTGGAAGCCTATATAAGGACAATGTAGAAGGTATGAAGTTCATTCATTTTTTGCCTGCTCACATTGTGAGAACATACATTCCTTCATTGGCATTAGGGACACTCCCTTTCGGATTCCAGCATATACAGACCAGTTGAGACATCCAGTCTTGTGGGACTGAGGAGCTACTAGATTCTTGGCTTTCTGTTCACAACTAGCCATTATATAAATAGAAATAGATATAAATAGATGACAAATAGATAGACAGCCAGATGGACGGACAGGGGCTGGACAGACAGACAGACAGACAGAGATAGATAGATGAGATATACAGAGAGATAACTCTATAAATTCTGTGACTCTAGAGAAACCTAATTCAGTCTAAATTATGGTTCCTAATTTTGTTTTTTTAATGGAATTTCTGTGTATATGACTATATGTGATTCTGTGCCTATATGTATTTCTTAAGCTTTTTCTTTGTCCCGTCTTCTTCTGTTTGATTGTTTTGGTCTTAATCTGATTTGTTTTTATTTTATCTAATTACTTTTGTTTTTTTAGATGCCTGTTTATTGTTATGGGAAAAGATTAACAAGCCTTTAGAATACCTGAAGAAAACCATTCAATTCAACAGGTAATTTAGATAGACAGTAAAGTGAAGGTATATACATTCTGAGCAACAATTCAGGGAATCTGGAGCATTAAGAAAATCACGGCAGTATGGAATGGGTTC